>NC_056509.1:49489503-49498948 GCF_014905685.2 Nematolebias whitei
CACAATCCAACTCCTTGGATTGAGGTAGACCTTCCCTTCAGACTAGTTCTGAATGTTGGTTTGACAAATATCTCTATCCCCTTAAGATTGTAACAACTTTGTCTTTTAACAACATTTCTTTGGATATTTAATGGTAATGTGTTATTTTGAGCCCTATACATAACTGATAAAATACTGTAATCAACCAAATCATGGAACTTCAATAAGTTCAGTTGATAAAATAATGTGCTTGATGGGTGACAGTAATGCTTTCTGGTGATAATTCTTACAGCTCTTTTCTGTCAAATAAAAATAGGTTTTGTAAATGTTTTACACGCTTTCCCCCAAACATCAATGCAATAGATTAAATGTGGAACAATGATTGTGTTATACAACATGTACAGAGCTTTATCATTTAATAATTCCCTGACTTTGTATAGTACTGCAATACATTTAGATATTTTTGTTCTTACAGAATTTATGTGATTTTTCCATGTTAGCTGTTCATCAATGATTACACCCAAAAATTTCATCTCATTAACTCTACAAATCTCAACACCCTCAATTTTAAATGGATCATCAACAGTTCTCTTTTTGTTACTAAATATCATGTATTTAGTTTTATCTAAATTTAATGATAATTTATTAAGTTTAAACCAAGTTTGTATTGTATCAAATTCTGTCTTCATCAATTCCAACATCCGTTTTACATCTTTACCCAAACAAAAAAATGTGGTGTCATCTGCAAAAAGGACACATTTGAGGAGTCCTGATACATTCACTAAGTCATTCACATATAAAATAAATAACTTTGGTCCAAGTACAGAGCCTTGAGGAACTCCACAAGTGATATTGCACAGGTCAGATCTTACACCATTTATTTGTACAAACTGTTTCCTATCTTTTAAATAGCTAGATACCCAGTGTAATGCTGGTCCTTTTATACCATATTTATTTAATTTTTCAAGGAGAATAGTGTGGTCAATAGTATCGAATGCTTTTTTTAAATCAACAAAAATACTAACACAATACTGTTTTTGATCGACAGCAGTAGTTATTTGTTCCATTATTTCCATGAGAGCCATTGATGTAGAGTTTTTTGCACTAAACCCATACTGACTGCTACTTAACACATTCACGTACTTTTATGTACGTGAATGTTCCTGTAAAGTGCCCTGAGACAACTTTGTTGTGATTTGGCGCTTTATAAGTAAACTGAATTGAATTGAATGTTGCTGCTGATCTGTTTCATGTTGCTGCTGATCTGTTTCATGTTGCTGCTGATCTGTTTCATGTTGCTGCTGATCTGTTTCATGTTGCTGTGTTCATGCGTGCTCATCTGCTCACACAGACTCATGTTCATGCTGCTGTTCGACGTAATGTTTTTATGCTCTTAGTGCTTAGTGTATATTTAGTTCTTATCTTAGATCTTATTACTGTTTTTCTTTTTACATTTTATACTTTTGTTGGATGTAACTGGGATCCTGTGTACACAGTTTTGTTCCACCTCATGTACCACGTGGTGCGAATGACACAAAGACACTTTGACTCTGAAAGGGTTCACTTCTCGTAACACCTTTTATAGAAAATCCACACAAGACAAAGTGTAAGTTTTCAGAACGGCCTTCTGCAGAAGTGGGAGTTCAGCTCGACCAAGCGTCAGAGAAGGAGTCCGACTTCCTGCTCTGTGACGTTCGTATTTATTGAGCGAAGTGGGTGTGGGAACAAGAACAGCGAACTCAGCTTCTCTGTCACAGCAGAGACACAAATATGATCAAGAAAAACACAACAGAGACAGATTGGATACAGAAGGCAGGATGAACAAGGCCAGGACCAAACAGCATGTTTGTAGGTATCCAGGGTCTGGTCTTGGCACACACGAGCTGCAAACAGGAACTCTGGGCGTTCGGTGCTTCAGCACGTAGGAAAACTGAAGTGGACTCGAGTTCACACGACTCAAGTTTTAGCAAATAGTAAGAAGTCTAAAACAGTTTAAATGGTAACATTTTTCAAATTACCCAACAGACTCTCATCAAGATGTTTTCTGACAAAGCCTAAAAATGATTATCTTTTCATTTGGTCAGAAAAGTTTCAGAACCATCGGCCAGTTTAGAATAAACTGAAAATACAACATTTAATCCACATTTGTCATAATGAAGAGTTGTGTAAATAAAAACAACCACTTCATGCTGGCTTTGATTCAGTAATCATTTGATTGATTTGATTAATTATTAATAATTTAGCGTCTGATATACTGTATATAATTTTTTTCCAGCCATCTAGTGGTTGTTTTTATTTACGCAGCTCTTCATTACCACTGAAATAAAGCACGATGATTATAAACTAATATAATTATTTCCATGGTGAAGCAGCGCTACGTCACCCGTGCGACCTGGAAGTGTTGATTGACTCTATGGATCGTGCTTCCGCTACAGATTGGGTAACCACAGGGCATTCTGTGTCACAAACACCTGCCCCCATGAGGGGCGGGGTGCTGGGGACCACGAGCTCCTAGCCTTGTCAAAGGAAAATCTTAGTGACAGGAAACTACCGCGAGATGGCAGGAAGTCTTTCAAAATAAAATAAAAACATATAAATATGTTCCTGCATATAAACCGCAGGGTACAAAGTGTGAGACAAAAGTAGCGGCTTATACACGGACAGTTACGGTAGTATCTTAATAAGGTCGGTGGAGTTTTGTTGAAAGAGGTGGGACACAATCTTCTTGACCTTAAATCAGACACAGAGTCCAGACAAAGTCTTAAAGTCCTCCATCACTGAGCTCGGGTTCATTAGAGAAAATCATAAACTGAAGATGAACAAATATATAAAGCTGTGACCTCCATACACCTGAACTCATCCCTGATGTTCTCCTCACTGTTTTCAATCTTCTGAGGATCCGGCGTCTCTTCTCCGGTGGTTTATTGTCGTCCAGACACAAAGTAGGATGCAGGTTTTCCTCCATCGGCCGTTTGTCAACAAAGTGACACGAGCTCACATGCAGAGTTTAGGTGGTCTCTTCAAGTTCAGATGTTTCAGCCACGTTCTTCTTAATTCCTCATCTGCAGGTAGGAGATGAAACTCAACCTGTTTTCACAGGAACTTTTTGTTTTGGTCCATGTTCAAAGTCTGTTGTTGTAGCCGCTGATTTAGTTTGGTCTGGTTGTTCTGCAGCCCTGAACACAACAGGTACCTGAACGCAGCACGGCTATTTTAGTAAACTTTATGGTTGTTAAATAAATGTAACAAAACAAAAACAGAGTTTTATCTGATAAAGTGAATATAAATTACTTTCAAATAAACCGCGCTCCGCTACCATGGCTAGCCAATGCTGACTGCTACTTCCTGTCTGACAGGAAGTAGTACCAGAATCATTTAAACAGCAGAGGCCCCAGGAAGAAGGTGGATAGTTTAGTTTTATATTGGCAGACAAGTCACTTCAGCTTGCGTCACTGCAGAGCCCCGCCTCTCACTGCAGAGCCCCGCCTCTCACTGCAGAGCCCCGCCTCTCGTTTCAGTCTGGATGGAAAGAGAAAAACTTCCCTGTAGATGGTACATCCGGGTCAGTACCGGCGAAAAACGAATCAGGAAATGGAGTTGTACTCTGTTCCAGTAAACAACAAACGTCCGAGCACCGAGAGACTACGTTCCACTGAAACCCAGCTCCTGGTTCTGGAGGTCTCGTCTGAAGCGGTTCAGTTGTAACCAGGTGCTTGTCCACGAGCTGGAGGTGCACCTGGTTAGAACAGGTGTCCACTGGTTGATAAGATATTTTGCTAACAGACCGGTTGATCTCTGTTCTCTTGGCTCCAGACTCGGCTGAAGGAGACTCGTATTTTACCGACGTGGCTGAAGATCATCTGGACTTCGCTGGGTGAGTTCCTCTGCTGGAATCTTCAACCAATAGCTCTTCCTCTGTGACCTTCACCCTCCTCTTCATCAGAAACGTGAAGGGTCAAAGTGGGGAGGACAACTCTGACTCGGATGACCTGGACGATGAGGAGGTGTCTCTGGGCAGCATGGACGAGGAAGACTTTGGCTTGGAGCTGGAGGAGGAAGGGGGCACCTTTGTGGATCCTGATGAAGATGATGGTAAGTCTGGTTCTAGACTCCTTGTTTATCTGGATCCTGATGATCTAAACCCAGTTTATTCTTGTCTCAGGTCCAGAGCTGGAGGAGCAGGACGAGGCGGTACCTGAGGGTCAGTAGGAGGTCCGATCCAAAGCTTTTCATCGGGTCAGACGGGTTCTTTCAAACTTCTGTTTTCTCCTCACATTCAGACGAGCAGATGGAAAGTCCTGACGTTGCTCCTCAAACCACGAAGAAGAGGAAGTCCTCGGAGCAGCGGAACTTCTCAGGACCTTCAGGTTTGTTCCAGACCTTCCAGAACCGCTGTTGGTTCTGGACAAGCTTTGAATCTTTTGTTTCCTGCTTGTTTCAGGGAAGAAGCCAAAGAAAGATGCAGCGGCCATGTTTGCTTCTGCTGAGGAGGTGACGTGAACATCTGGAGTCAAATGTTGTTCCTCAGCTGCTCCTGTACAAACCCAACTTGTCATGTCAAACTTCTTCTGCAGTTCGGCTCGCTGCTGGACGAGAACGTCCACTCCAGGTTCCACAGCATCGGCCTCGATGCCATGGCCACCACAGACCAAGCAGGTGAGACCAGAACCTGGAGGGGATCTGCAGATCCACCGTTCTGCACAAAGGACAAAACCACGCTTGATGTTTTCTGACAGGAAATTGTTTTAATTACAACAAGAGAAAATCACCAGAGTTCCACTCAGAACCACAGACCCATGGATCTCTGTGGTTCTCTGTGTAGCAGATGTAGAAGAACGGAACTGTAAGGGTTCTGGTCCTGTCTCTGCAGGTGTGAAGCAGCTGGAGTGGGAGGCTCAGAGGGACGACTGGATCCACGGCCGCGATGCCAGGACCCTACGCCGGAGGAAGACCTTCTTCAGCAGGAAGAAGACCCCCGGCCCGGCCCGCAGGTCCAGGAAGAACAAGTAGTCCCTGGTGGTGGACTCCTTCAGTTGTGTTTGGCAGACCAGTCCTCGTGGTCCCTCTCCCGGATCCCGTAGACCCCGGCCATCTCATTGGAGCAATAAAAAACTGCAAGAGGAGAAGAACCTCAGCTGGACCCACAACAAGCTCCTTCTGTCACATGATATGTGTCTTTGTGGAGTGTTTCAGAACCTCCTGAGTCCAGTTCAGGGTCCTGAGGCTGGACTCAACAGTCCTACTAAATAAATAGAGGTTTTTGAGTTGGAAATAAAAAAGCACTGCTGCTCTGTTCAGGTCCAACAGGGTCCAACCAAAACTCAGCACGTGAACCAGAAAGAACTGAACACACGACTATATACAGGTCCTTCTCAAAAAATTAGCATATTGTGATAAAGGTCATTATTTTCCATAATGTAATGATAAAAATGAAACTTTCATATATTTCAGATTCATCGCACACCAACTGAAATATTTCAGGTCTTTAATTGTTTTAATACTGATGATTATGGCATACAGCTCATGAAAACCCAAAATGCCTGTCCCAAAAAATGAGCATATCATGAAAAGGTTCTCTAAACAAGCTATTAACCTAACCATCTGAATCAACGACGTAACTCTAAACACCTGCAAAAGATTCCTGAGGCTTTTAAAACTCCCAGCCTTGTTCATTACTCAAAACCACAATCATGGGTAAGACTGCCGACCTGACTGCTGTCCAGAAGGCCATCATTGACACCCTCAAGCAAGAGGGTAAGACACAGAAAGAAATTGCTGAACGAATAGGCTGTTCCCAGAGTGCTGTATCAAGGCACCTCAGTGGGAAGTCTGTGGGAAGGGAAAAGTGTGGCAGAAAACGCTGCACAACGAGAAGAGGTGACCGGACCCTGAGAGGAGGATTGTGGAGAAGGGCCGATTCCAGACCTTGGGGGACCTGCGGAAGCAGTGGACTGAGTCTGGAGTAGAAACATCCAGAGCCACTGTGCACAGGTGTGTGCAGGAAATGGGCTACAGGTGCCGCATTCCCCAGGTCAAGCCACTCTTGAACCAGAAACAGCAGCAGAAGCGCCTGACCTGGGCTACAGAGAAGCAGCACTGGACTGTTGCTCAGTGGTCCAAAGTACTTTTTTAGGATGAAAGCAAATTTTGCATGTCATTCTGAAATCAAGGTGCCAGAGTCTGGAGGAAGACTGGGGAGAAGGAAATGCCAACATGCCAGAAGTCCAGTGTGAAGCACCCACAGTCAGTGATGGTCTGGGGTGCCATGTCAGCTGCTGGTATTGGTCCACTGTGTTTTATCAAGCGCAGGGTCAATGCAGCAGCTATCAGGAGATTTTGGAGCACTTCATGCTTCCATCTGCTGAAAAGCTTTATGGAGATGAAGATTTCATTTCTCAGCACGACCTGGCACCTGCTCACAGTGCCAAAACCACTGGTAACTGGTTTACTGACCATGGTATTACTGTGCTCAATTGGCCTGCCAACTCTCCTGACCTGAACCCCATAGAGAACCTGTGGGATATTGTGAAGAGAAAGTTGAGAGAACAAGACCCAACACTCTGGATGAGCTTAAGGCCGCTATCGAAGCATCCTGGGCCTCCATAACACCTCAGCAGTGCCACAGGATGATTGCCTCCATGCCACGCCGCATTGAAGCAGTCATTCATGCAAAAGGATTCCCGACCAAGTATTGAGTGCATAACTGAACATGATTATTTGAAGGTTGGTGTTTTTTGTATTAAAAACACTTGTCTTTCATTGGTGGGATGAAATATGCTCATTTTTTGGGACAGGCATTTTGGGTTTTCATGAGCTGTATACCATAATCATCAGAATTAACACAATTAAAGACCTGAAATATTTCAGTTGGTGTGCAATGAATCTGAAATATATGAAAGTTTCATTTTTATCATTACATTATGGAAAAAATCACCTTTATCACAATATGCTCATTCTTTGAGAAGGACCTGTATGACCAGACACCTGAATCTATGAAAACCTGAACAAGCCTGTCTGTCTCACAGGACTCGCACACCTGTCTGTCTTCATCACAGCTCTTGCACACCTGACTTTAATTCTTTTCACTTTTGAGTAAAAACTGGTGCGTTCACTGACAGGAAGAAATGTAGTAGTTTATTGTGCCACCTCAAACTGTTTCTGCTGGAACCTCAGTACCCGGTCCTGGTGTTCATGTAAACTTGAGAACTCTTCCTCTGGTTTCACCTACACCACACAAACCAGGGTCTCTGAAAACCACACCAAGTTCCACCTGAATCTCTGGAACCAGGTCTGTAAAATCCAAAGACCACAGACTGTGGGTTCTGACTGAGGTTCCACAGAAATAAGTCTTGTAAAGAACCGGAGTTCTACTCCCAGCTGTTTGGACATCCGGTGGGTTTCAGCAGCTGGTTCTATGTGCACACATTTTAAACCTGGTTCTAGACACAACCTGGTCCAAGTCGGTGCGTTTACCTTCCAGGACTGACGGGAACCTCTTGTTCATGGTGTTTCTGAAATCTGCAGAAAACGAGACGTTTCAGCAGCGGTTCTACTCCAACACAGGTGAGTGCGGTTCTGATGACCTGGTTCAGTACCTTGGCTGGTGTTCATCCTCTGGTAGAGGTCGTAGGCCCCGAAGAGCCCGAGCAGCTCCAGAACTATGATCCCCTTGAAGAGCTTCTTGGCCAGAGGAGCCAGAGGTTTGTCAGGCATCTGGAGAACGTGCACTGCACCGTCACCTAAAGGTTTTATATTTTATAAAGTTTCTATTGAATCAAACGTCTTACCATACTATTTATAAAGCACTTAAAACAGCTACAAGGCCAACCAAAGAGCTGTACAGACAGAACAACAGGTAACACACAAAGCAAAATGAGGTCAATCAGAATATAGACATAAAAACGATGCAGATAATGACGACAAACCAGGACAGTCTGGAGAACTGGCACATAAAATCACTAAATATTTAAATTTAATCCTCTGTAAAAGTAGTTTTAAACTAGAAATTACTCACGGTCAGATTAAATATCCGGAAGTGTCCAATATATTTCAGTAAAAAGATGCTTTAATGGAAAAAGAATGTCCGCCTGAGACAAGCTACTGAAGGACAGCACAAGCTAAAATAGTTACATTCTACTTCCGGTGAACGGCGGCCCAGGAGGGACAAAAATGTTTCAACGAGTTTAGAGAAATACTGCCTCTAGCGGTGAGGAGAGGAACCAGTTTTTGTTTTTTTACATTCATGGGGTTTTTGATCTCAGAGACGGGATTAAAATGTAATTAGGACCCGGTTCTGAGCAGATCAAAAAGCCCAGGACCAGTCTATATAAATCTAATCTTACAAAAAGATTTGAAGCTCTCGACCTTTGACCTCTCTAAGTGTCTAAGAATCTGTTGGACACCTGGCAGGGTCCAATGCAGACATGTTCCTGTTTTTAGTTTTCTACATTTGCTTAAGAATCTAGCTCTTTTTTGTTACTTTTATTTTTTTAGCCATCTTGTTTGTTAAAAAAAATCTGTATGCCTTTTTATAACCGTCTATTGTTGTCACTGTTGTCCATTGTTGTCATCATTCTTTGTTGAAATCAGGTCTCTTGTAACTGAGTCCTCGAGGCTCAATGGGATTTACCTGTAGAAATAAAGGTTGAATGAAAAAAATATCTAACACAACCTTTCTACTGGTTACCCTGATAGATGCTCAATAATCCAGGTAGTAAAATCTAATTAAAAAAGTTAAGTCACGTCCTCTGGACGTTCAACAAACAGAAAAAAGGTAGAAACATTTTGTCTTTAATCAACAAGACTTGTTCAGTCTGAGGTGCTGTATTCAGCTCAGTCTCTTAAATAGCACCTTCTCAGAGTGGATCAACCAGTTTTGCTGCTGACAACCAGAACCAGCTGCTCACATGCTCAAGAAGGACCATCAGCCTAACAATGGATCATTAGCACCTGATGGCTGTTTACTGTTCACAGAGGGCTGAGTGATACTAGCAATCACAGCATTGTAAGAGGGGGACAGTTGAACCTGGAGGCTCCGCCCCTGTTTAATGATGGACGATTTTGTTGTTTTCAACCACTTTGACTCAGTGAGGACTGAACTAGACAAAAGGACCTTCTCCTACTCCGCTCCTGTTTCCTGGAATATCTTACAAAAAGATTTGAAGCTCTCGACCTTGACCTCTCTAAGTGGCTTTAAGAATCTGTTGGACTCCTGGCAGGGACCAATGCAGACATGTTCCTGTTTTTAGTTTTATACATTTGTCTCGGAATCTAGCAGTTTTTTTGGTTTTGTTACCTTTTTCCTTTTAGCCATCCTATTTGTTAAAAAAAAAACAAAAAAAAACTGTAGTATGACTTTTTATAACTGTTTATTGTTGTTGCTGTTGTCCATTGTTGTCATCTTTCTTTGTTGAAATCAGGTCTCTCTTGTAAATGAGTCCTCGAGGCTCAATGGGATTTACCTGTA
>NC_056509.1:49499048-49500278 GCF_014905685.2 Nematolebias whitei
AGTAGAGTGAACAGAAGGGGGCTCAGCACACATCCTTGTGGGGCCCCCGTGTTCAGAGTGATGATGCTGGATGTGTTGCTGCCAACCCGTACTGCCTGTGGTCTTCCGGTAAGGAAGTCAAGCAGCCAGTTGCAGTTGCAGTTTATGACAAGCAGAACTGGTTTGTTCCACTTTGGAGTAAGCTGTTGGGGAAAGGATCAGTTTTGTTGTGTGTTTCCTTGAATGAAGCCTTCCAGACTGAAGGTGAAACGTTTCAGCACAAAAAAAAAAGAAACTGTCCAGATGACCTGACTGAAAAATGTTGGATTGTATACCTGGATTATTGAGCATGGACTTTGTTCATGGACGGTTTCTTTTCACAAAGATGGCCTCCTTTACTCCTCTCTCAAATCATTGTTCCTCTCCATCCAGGATGTGCACATCTTCATCCCTGGGTATGTTTACGTGGACATAAGTAACCGGATCAAATGGCCGGTCGGAATAAAAGTGAGTCATGTAAACTCTCCGTTGGGGTTATTTTTTGTGTATTTGGCGCGATCCGATATAATTTGTGATCAGAACGAAACGGGTGGTTTACGCCGATTCATAACCCGATGGGTGCGCATGTAAACGCTTGATCTGTTCGTTTTTATCTGATGGTGAAAAACTGACCTGACTGTGCATGTGCCACTTTGCCATTTCCGCCTGGCTAATGCTAATAATATTAGCATGTCAGGGAAGTAAAACTGGTCGGTGAGCGACAACATTTCTACTAGAAACTCTGAAAGAGCTCAAAATGATCTGTATCACCTGCAGCTCAGTCAGGGAGTGCAGCAACGTCTCCACCATCATTTAAACCTGTCGCAGGTCCATTTTGGTGCTCAGCTTTGTTTACGTTCACCCCGGAAGTAAACTGGAAGTAGAACTTCTTCTTCTGTGGTTTTTTTAAGGAGAGTTTACCACTCTGCGCATGTCAGTACTGCTGTTCAGAACAAAGCCTGCTGCATGTAAACACTCATCATGAACAGATTGTGCCCGTGTAAACAATACATTTGAATTATTTAATCTGAAAACATTTCAATCCGGTCAAAGAATTCTGCGCATGTAAACATAGCTCCTGAAAGAGTGACCAGATTTCTCCTTCTGCCTGGCTCCTGAGCTAGTGGGGACGCTGTCTGCTCTGTGGTACAGAGTCCTGATGACGCCTAACTTGTGCTCCAAAGGGTGATGGGAGTCAAACTGCAAATACTG
>NC_056509.1:49500378-49503317 GCF_014905685.2 Nematolebias whitei
TATTCTCCTCTATTAAAGATGAGTAATATAAAGTTCTAGCGTTACGGAGAGCTTTTTTATATGTTAGCAGAATATCTTTCCAAGTTAAATAAAATTCTTCAACATTAGTAGAGCGCCATTTTCTCTCCTGGTTTCTAGATGCTGCTTTAAAGTACGTAACTCAGAATTGAACCAAGGAGCCAGTTTCCTCTGATTGATTACTTTCTTTTTCAGTGGAGCAATGAACATCAACGCTCCTACAAGAACCCTGCAGATGTTGGATGCTGTCTATCATGGTGCACTAAGATTCATAACTGGCTGTGATTATCGTACCCACCACTGCACCCAGTATTCACTGGTTAACTGGTCATCATTAACTTCACGCAGACTCTCTCACTGGTACATTTTCATCTTTAAGGCTGCATTCACACCAGCTCTGTTTAGTCACTTTAATCCAACTCTAGCTCGTTTTCCTAGAAAGTCCGGCTCATTTAGGGAGGTGTGAACGCGCCATCGAACTCTGTCACGGAACAAAAAGGTGAACTCTGACCCGGGCTAAAACCTAGGTCTGGGTCCGGTAGAAGAGAACTCCAGCGCGGTTCCAGTACAGTGTGAATGTAAACAGACCGGACCCGCTCCACAGGACAAACAAACACACATTTCTCTTATATGGAGCCGTCAGCTGACTTGTGTGAAAAACAATATTCTCCATGGTCTTCTGTCTCATCTTCTGCTCATGCTGAGTCCATTGTTGAAAAATGACAAACTATAACTCCTAAAACTGATAAAACTTGATGCCACTTCGTTTTTATTTTTATTTACAGAAGAAGAAGAAGACGTGTCTTCAGAGGTTTTTGTGTCGTTTCTTTCAGTAGTTCTTGGTGCAGCGCCCCCACAGGCGAGCGGGGGAACAGGTTGGTTCAACAGGTTGGTTCAACAGGTTGCTTCAACAGGTTGCTTCAACAGGTTGCTTCAACAGGTTGACTTGACTGCACAGTGCAGTGTGAATGCAAACGCACCAGCTCAAATGTAACAAAAGCTCATGAATATTGGTCCCGAACCGAGTCTACCAGACTATCTGGTGTGAAAACGACCTAAATCTCTTCCTGGTCTGCTGCCTTCATACATCTCCTCCTACATGTCTCTGTGTGAGTGCAGCTACAGCGTGCGCTCTCAGGACATCATTACCTGCAGTGTTCCCTCAGTGAGGACTGAACTAGACAAAAGGACCTTCTCCTACTCCGCTCCTGTTTCCTGGAATATCTTGTAAAAAGATCTGAAGCTCTCGACCTTTGACCTCTCTAAGTGTCTTCAAACATCTGATAAGTTCCTGGTAAGAACCAATGCAGACATGTTCCTGTTTTTAGTATTCCATATCGCCCTACAACCGCTGTTTTTTTTAATTTTCTTTAAAATACCATTTTATTTTCATTTGTTAAAAAAAATCAGTTTGTACGCATCCTTTATGATTTTCTATTGTTGTGTTTTTTTTTTCATTTACCCTTTATTTATACAGGTAGTCTCATTGAGTCATGAGAACTCATTTTCAAGAGAGACCTGTTTTTGGGAGCTTAAGGGACTTGCTCAGGGGTCCAGAGTGGGCGAATGAGGGTGGAGGCAGGTGTGGGTGTTTCACCTTTTCCACCCACATTCTGATGTTGACGGTACTGGGAGTTGAACCTACAACTTTCCGATCACAGGCCCACCTTCTTTAACCTCTGCGCTACCACTCCCCACTCTTTGTTGTCCACTGTTGTCATCACTGTTAAAATCAGGTCTCTCTGTAAATGAGTCCCCGAGGTTCAGTGAGACTAACCTGTAGAAATAAAGGTTGAATGAATGAACACAGGCGGAAACCACTTGTGGCCGCTGGGGGCGCTGCAGCTGCTTCTGCTGAAATTACCGGAAGTTGTGAATTTGAAGCGGAAGCTAACTCTTCAGCTGCATGTGTCTTAGCCGTTGGGTTCCTGTTAGTCCATTAAAGAGCAACAAATCTGTTTGAACTGAGTTCTGGTACCGAAACGTTTTTATAAACCGACAGATTAAAGATTAGTCAGCGGACATCATGGGAGTTCCCGCCTTTTTCCGCTGGCTGAGCAGAAAGTACCCGTCAATCGTCGTTCACTGTGTGGAGGAGAAGGTAAGCTAGCTAGCTAGCTAGGTCCGGTGTTGTGCGAAATTCTCTTCCCCGTGTGTCGGGAGCGCGCACAGAGGCGGATGGACCGTTTTCACGCGCTTTGATTTCTCGGTAAAACGAGTGCACATAACCGTGTCACGGTTGTAACTTTAATTTTCATGAGGGGGAGTGGTGGCGCAGAGGTTAGAGAAGATGGGCCTGTGCTCGGAAAGTTGTAGGTTCAACTCCCGGTACCGTCACCATCAAAGTGTGGGTGGAAAAGGTGAAGCACCCACACCTGCCTCCACCCTCATTCGCCCCACCCTGGGCCCTTGAGCAAGGCCCTTAACCCCCACCCTCAATCAGTGGTAGAGAAAGTACTCAAACACTGTACTTAAGTAAAAGTACAAATTAACAGACAAAAATGTACACTAGTAAAAGTAGCAGTACCACATTAACATTTTTACTTAAGTAAAAATAAACAAGTACTTGTTTTTAAAATGCTTAAAGTATTAAAAGTAAAAGTACTTGCTGAATTCCTCAGGGATGTGTGTTGAGCCCCCTCCTGTTTACTCTGCTCACGTATGATTGTGCAGCTACCCATCCAGGCTGTCACATTGTAAAGTTTACAGATGATACAGCGGTGGTGGGATGCATCACTAACAATGATGAGTCCAGCTACAGGCAAGAGGTGGAACACCTGGAGAGCTGGTGCAAAGAGAATAACCTTCACATCAATATGAAGAAGATGAAGGAGATGATGGTGGACTTCAGAAGGAACAAACTCACCTCCCGCTCCTGAACATAAGAGGATCTGCGGTGGAAGTGGTCTCCAGCTACAAGT
>NC_056509.1:49503417-49512258 GCF_014905685.2 Nematolebias whitei
GGTCTGGAAGCTCAGTCCTCACCTCCTTCTACAGGTGTGCAGTGGAGAGCATCCTGTGCTCCAGCATCAACATGTGGCATGGAGGCTGCACAGCTGCAGAAAGAAAAGCTTTGCAGAGAGTGGTGAAGGCTGCACAGAAGATGTTGGAGTCAGCCTCCCCACCATCACAGACACCTACACCTCCAGATGCAGGAAGAGGGCCACCTGCATCATGAAGGACCTCACTCACCCAGCACACACACTTTTTGCCCCACTCCCCTCAGGAAGGAGGTTAAGGAGCATTAAGTGTAGAACCACTAGACTGAGGAACAGCTTCTACCCTGAGGCTGTTAGACTCATGAATCTCTAACTAGAATAATCACTGTGAAAAACCATATGTTGCTGCTGATCTGTTTCATGTTGCTGCTGATCTGTTTCATGTTGCTGTTGATCTGTTTCATGTTGCTGCTGATCTGTTTCATGTTGCTGCTGATCTGTTTCATGTTGCTGCTGATCTGTTTCATGTTGCTGCTGATCTGTTTCATGTTGCTGCTGATCTGTTTCAATGTTGATGTGTTCATGCGTGCACATCTGCTCACAGACTCATGTTCATGTTTGTGCTGATGTTCAATGTTTTATGTTATGAGTGCTTAGTGTATATTTAGTTGATGTTTTTCTTAGTTCATATCTTAGATGTTATTACTGTTTTTTCTTATACATTTTATTGTTGGATGTAACTGGGACCCTGTGGACATAATTTCATTCCACCACATGTACCACATGAGGTGCGAATGACAACAAAGAATCTCTGACTCTGAATGTATTACCTAATGTAATGGTCTACGTGTCTTGAAGTCTGCGTACCATATGTATATTTTCTGTAATACATTAATAGTGTCGTTCCATTTTAATGACCGATGCTGCAGATAATACATGTTTTTATTGTGTTTACTCTGTGACACAGTTCACACCTGGACTTGTGTCTCTGTGTCAGAATTTCAGGGATGACCTGCAGAGTTAAATGTCATTAATCAAAATCAGAAAGAGGAACGATTATACCTTTGAAAGTTTTTATTTAACACACATCAAAACCAATGTGTCATTTTAACTGCAGTAAACATGTTTAAGTAAAAGTTGTCTGTCTGAACAGAAGGAGCATTAGACACAACTAAAAAAGGAACAGGCTCTGATCATTTCAACTCCAGTTAAAATATGTCTATTCAACCTTGTAATGGGTCAATATTGAACAATATTTTAACTTCCTGACACCATTTTTAAAACTTGGACCTGAGTGTCGAGACATTTGGAGACATCTCTTGTCTCCTAACATCCCATCAACTGACACATTTTAATGTTGCAGCAAGAAGTTCTTGTTCAAGTTCAGAAGAAGTTGGTTTTCAAAGATTCTTGAGTCCAGTCTGTCTCTTTTGGGAGAGAATCTGTCCTGTTGTACTGAGCAGTCTTTCAATAAGGCCCTGGGTGCAGCGTATCTTCTGGCTGACTCTCTTGAGGTGGAATACATTCAGTGTGTGTTAGTGGTGCTGCAGGTGCACCCAGCTCAGTGACGTATATAGTAGATTATATGTCATTGGTCCAGCTCTTCTTGAAGGCGGGCCTAACGTTACCTGCCCACTCTGCAGTGATTCAATGGACCAGCTCCTCTCATCATTAGTTACTTTCAAAGTAACAAACAAATCAAAAAGCTGCAACATGAATGTAACTTGTAATGCAACACGTTATAGAACTGTAGTGTAGTAGAAAGTACAGATATTTGATGTAAAATGTAGTGGAGTAAAAGTATAAAGTACCCACATTTAACACTACTTAAGAAAAGTACACATACATGACAAATGTACTTAAGTACAGTAACAAAGTATTTGTACTTAGTTATATCCCACCACTTCTCCCAGAACAGGTCTCTCTTGAAAATGAGTTCTCCTGACTCAATGAGACTACCTGGATAAATAAAGGGTAAATGAAATAAATATAAAACCTCAACTATATAACAAACCTGGTCTTGTGTGGGGTTTTTCTTACACAGTTTTGTGTTTTATTTTTAATCGCTGAGGGAGTCAGTGCTTTTACAACTTTTGTCATGTTCATTTTAGCCTGGCAAATATCAGTCTCCTGGGGTTATCTTCAAATGTTGAACTTTGTTGGTAAAACCAATGGAGTTGTGTATGGGATGAGGTGTGTTTCCAACAAGAGGAGCTAAAATACCAGCCAGATGATTCCGATATGTGGATGACACCTGGGTCAAAATCCAAGCCAAGGAAGTAGAAGCGTTCACCAGACACATTAACTCGGTCGATAACAACATCAAGTTCACCAGAGAGGATGCAAACGACAACAAACTGCCTTTTTTGGACTGTTTGGTTCAGATGGAGAGAGAGGACAGCCTCAACATTGAAGTTTACAGAAAACCAACCCACACAGACCAGTATCTTCTGTTTGACTCCCACCATCCACTGGAACACAAACTCTCTGTCATCAGAACTTTACAGCATCGGGCCAAACACATCCCCACAAAGACAGAAGGGAAGGAAAAGGAACAGAAACACATTCAAGAAGCTCTGCAAACATGTGGATATCCTAACTGGGCTTTTGTCAAGTCAGTGAGGAAATCTACAAAACACACCAATAAACAGAAAAAGGAGAAGAACAGACGTAAAAACATTGTCATCCCTTATGTTGCTGGAGTATCAGAGAAATTCAGAAGGATCTTCAACAAACACAACATCCCAGTACATTTCAAACCCAGCAGGACTCTCAGACAGAGGCTGGTCCACCCTAAGGACAAAACACCCATACACAAACAGAGTGGTGTAGTGTATGTGGTCCAGTGCAGCGAGGACGGTCCAGACCTCTACATTGGAGAAACTAAACCGACACTGGCCAAAAGGATGGACCAGCACAGAAAATCAACATCATCAGGCCAGGACTCTGAGGTCTACACTCATCTCCAGGCCAGCGGTCACTCTTTCAGGGATGAAGATGTTCACATCCTGGACAGAGAGGAACGATGGTTTGAGAGAGGAGTAAAGGAGGCCATCTTTGTGAAAAGAAACCGTCCATCATTAAACAGGGGTGGAGCCTCCAGGTTCAACTGTCCCCCTCTTACAATGCTGTGATTGCTAGTATCACTCAGCCCTCTGTGAACAGTAAACAGCATCAGGGTGCTAATGATCCATTGTTAGGCTGATGGTCCTTCTTGAGCATGTGATCAGCTGGTTCTGGTTGTCAGCAGCAAAACTGGTTGATCCACTCTGAGAAGGTGCTATTTAAGAGACTGAGCTGAAAACAGCACCTCAGACTGAGGAAGTCTCTCGGATGAAAGACGAAAGGTTTCTACATTTTTAAAAATTATTATTATTATTTTTTTTTTTTTTGAATGTCCAGAGGACCAGATTTAACTTTTTTAGAATAAGAAGAAA
Organism: Nematolebias whitei; assembly: GCF_014905685.2. NCBI lineage: Eukaryota > Metazoa > Chordata > Actinopteri > Cyprinodontiformes > Rivulidae > Nematolebias > Nematolebias whitei. The sequence continues at coordinate 49,506,831 of NC_056509.1, forward strand.
CATTTCAAAGCTGCAACATTTTGCTGACTGGTAACTGCATGAATGCAGCCAGCAGGTTTGTAAATGTGAACTAATGGTGGGTTTTGTCGTTGTGCCTCTGCAGGTGACATGGTGAGATTTTATTCCTCTGACAGTAAACGCGTAGCTGAGATTCACACAGACCAGTGGGGGCACAGATCTGAACTGGTTGCACAACACGACATCGGTCCAGTTGGCTTGTCTAAATATTGTAGCTCCTGAACGGGCCTGTCTCCATGTGTTCCCAGTTTCAATCTTTGCTCTTTGAAACAAAGACACAAACTGTCTAAACAATTGTAGTTTTTGATGCTTCTAAGAATTATCAAAATCCTCAATAGGTTGATTTCTGCAGACGGTCTGAGGATTAGGGTTAGTTACTAGCCCTATTATACTGGTGAAGCTTCTCAGTCATCCAGGACATGATGAATTCAAAAAGCGTTCAATACAAAAACAACTGGACTTTGTTTGTAACAGAAGACGTTTCGCTCCTCATCCGAGGAGCTTTCTCAATTCAAAGAGCAGAGAGTGAGAGATTCAGGTTATAAGGCTGAGTGAGATCAGACACACACACATATGTAGATTTGACAAGTCACACCTCAACACCTTAACAGTAGGGGTTTCTTAAAGTCTTTTGTTCCTCTAATTCACAGACGAGCCCCCTCTGTTCCCATCAGGTGTGAAAACTGGCTGGGAATCAGTCTTAAAGTTGCATTATAGTTTTTGAAAGTGGAAATCTGAGGCCTTCTCCTCTGTTTAGAGACGGCTTTTCTCTTTTTACATAAATTGCTTCCTGATATAAGAATGATTATTTTGATGCTTTTATGTCAATTTATACTTATTTTATACTCATGTTATATTCAGCTTATCTGTGCAAATCAGGCCTTGTGCTGCAGAAGGTGATGTGCTTCGAAAGAATGAAAATAAGCCTCCGGGAGTGTTCTTACCGAAAGATTTGGCCCATCTGGCGGTTACAACGACCCGGAGTTTGCTGTAAACAAGTCTTTCATCCATCAGGCTCGTACGCCACGGCCTTGGGTTTGAAAGACATGTTTTTATGAGCCATCGCTCTGCTGTACAACTGCCTTGATGATGGTAAATGTTTTGCTCTGCCCGCACGTCACCCAGCCAGAGGGGGAGTATAAAAGTGTAACACTCAGAATAAGAGTTGAAGTCTGCTGTGGATCCTGATCCGATGCCCAGCCTGAATTGATGTTACCTTTTCACTCGGACTGAAATGGCTTTCCGGTCTGGTGTCACGGTGAGGGGCTTTTTACATCAATATCTGATTTGTACTGAATGTACTTTTGCTTCACTGTACCTGTGGCAGTTTAATAAATGACACTTATTATTCTAGCAGAAACAGCCCGTGAGTTTTTATTCATTGCTTTGACCTTTCCCTGAACCTGTATTTTTGTTTAAGATAATTTCATAGAACACCTCCTTCACCCCCCTCTCAAACCATCTGTGTTGTCGGTCCAAAATGTGCACATTTTGGTCCTCAAAAGAGTGTCCTTTCTCTGGGAGGTGGAGGTGAACAGCTGAGTCTTCTCCTGAGGAAGTAGCTCTCCTGTGTTGAGCCATGCGTCTGCGAAGAGGCTGTTTAGTTTCTCCAATGTAAAGGTCTGGACAGTCCTCGCTGCACTGGACCACATACACTACACCACTCTGTTTGTGTATGGGTGTCTTGTCCTTAGGGTGGACCAGCCTCTGTCTGAGAGTCCTGCTGGGTTTGAAATGTACTGGGATCTTGTGTTTGTTGAAGATCCTTCTGAATTTCTCTGATACTCCAGCAACATAAGGGATGACAATGTTTTTACGTCTGTTCTTCTCCTTTTTCTGTTTATTGGTGTGTTTTGTAGATTTCCTCTCTGACTTGACAAAAGCCCAGTTAGGATATCCACATGTTAGAAGAGCTTCTTGAATGTGTTTCAGTTCCTTTTCCTTCCCTTCTGTCTTTGTGGGGATGCGTTTGGCCCGATGCTGTAAAGTTCTGATGACAGAGAGTTTGTGTTCCAGGGTATGGTGGGAGTCAAACAGAAGATACTGGTCTGTGTGGGTTGGTTTCCTGTACACTTCAATGTTGAGGCTGTCCTCTCTCTCCATCTGAACCAAACAGTCCAAAAAAGGCAGCTTGTTGTCGTTTGCATCTTCTCTGGTGAACTCGATGTTGTTATCGACCGAGTTAATGTGTCTGGTGAACGCTTCTACTTCCTTGGCTTGGATTTTGACCCAGGTGTCATCCACATATCGGAACCAATGGCTTGGCTTTGTTCCCTCATAGGAGTTTAGGGCTCTCTGTTCCACTTCTTCCATGTAGAGATTGGCAACAATGGGTGACACTGGAGATCCCATGGCACAGCCGTGCTTCTGTCTGTAAAAACTGTCATTGAACTTGAAATAAGTGGTGGAGAGGCAGAGATCCAACAGGGTGTAGATCTGGTCTGGGGTGAAGTTGGTCCTGTTGATTAAGTCCTTGTCTTGTAGAAGTTGTTTTCTGACGGTTTCTACTGCTTCAGAGATGGGTATGCATGTGAAAAGAGAAGTCACATCATACGATACAAGGGTTTCTCCTGGGGTTAGTTTCAAGTGTTGAACTTTGTTAGCAAAATCAATGGAGTTCTTTATGTGATGAGGCGTGTTTCCAACAAGAGGAGCTAAAATATCAGCCAGATGTTTAGCAATATTGTATGTCACTGAGTACATGCTGCTGACGATGGGTCTGAGTGGTGTTCCTTCTTTGTGGATTTTAGGAAGTCCATAAAGACAGGGAGTGGCTTCCCCTGGGTACAATCTATAATACAACGATCGATTGATTGTTTCCTCCTTTTCAAGTTTTTGCAGGTCATCTGTGACTTTCTTTTTATAGGTGCTAGTTGGGTCCCTCTTCAGGGTCTCGTAGGTGTCGCTGTCGCTCAGTAGTGTAGTTATTTTTTCCTGGTAATCAGAAGTGTTGAGGACTACTGTGCATCTTCCTTTATCAGCTGGTAAAATGGTGATGTTTTGGTCCTGGCTGAGTGATGTTACAGCTTTCCTTTCCTGTGGTGTGAGGTTTGAAGGAGGCGGTTTGGCACTGGAGAGGGTTGCTGATATTTTCATTCTGAGTTGTTCTGCCTCTGTTCTCGCCCTTCTAGTAGTCCTAATCCTCAGCTGGTGCTTCAGAAGCCACGTTGGGACTCTTGGGAACCACTTATGTAAATATCCTGATGCATGCTCAATAATCCAGGTAGAAAAATCCAAAAAAGCTCAATCTGGTCCTCTGGACATTCAAAAAAACAAAAAACAAAACAAAGCAAAAAAAATCTAGAAACGTTTCGTCTCTCATCCAAGAGACTTCCTCAGTCAGTTTTGTTTTTTGTTTTTTTGAATGTCCAGAGGACCAGATTGAGCTTTTTTGGCGCTTGTGTAAATGTGTCTTGTTTTTTCTGCTCATCGTTAGTCTTACTGTTTTTCAACGTTTTCATTCAGAACGATCCAGTTCTGATCATCTTTTCCTCAGATCCTAAACTGGAAGAGAATAGAGCCACCTGATTAAAGTCAGTTTTTGGTATTTTATGCTGTTTAGATTGATATGATTATGAACTTCCTGAGTCAGTGTTTCCAGATTTGAACATGTTGGGTTAAACAGCTGCTTTTTGTCTTGTTTCATCTCTGCAGGGGAAAGAGTTTAACGGAGTTCGTATTCCTGTTGACACAACCAGACCCAACCCCAACGAGGTGGAGTTCGATAACTTGTATTTGGACATGAATGGGATCATCCACCCCTGTACACATCCAGAGGACAAGTAGGAAGACCATCTTTGATTTAAGGACCAGTTTGCTATGTTACACGCATTTTTTCAGTTTACAGCTCAGGTTTGCTTAGTGAAACTTCTGGTGAAGCTGATAATGAGTTTTCTGATGTTTTAATTCAGGTTAAAACTGCCCAGAACAAGTTTTTTTAAAACATTTGATTTTTGGTTATTCACCTTAGACTCTGATGGCTATCTTGTAAGAAATGCAAGAAAAGTGATTTAGAAATCTCTAATATGTTTCATTCTTGTTTTTCATAGACCTGCACCGAAAAATGAGGATGAAATGATGGTTGCCATTTTTGAGTACATCGATCGGCTGTTCAACATCGTGCGTCCCCGGAGAGTTCTCTACATGGCTATTGATGGAGTGGTACGATTCTGACACACAGGAAGTCCAGGCTGACTGAGCTCTGAGTTCTGAAGCTTTCTGAAGGTTATGACCAGAGTTTACCAACAAAATCTGCTTGGGCTCTAGAATATTTTTAGGCAGATGCTGCAGGGGGCCAGATCTTTCATGTAAAAAATATACAAATTATTTTTGTCAATAATAATAATAATCTTCTTTCCCCCTTCGTTCCCTCTTCAGGGGTCTCCACAGCAAATCATCCTCCTCCTTCTCACTCTGTCCTCTGTCCTCACTCCAACTACCTCCATGTCCTCTCTAACTGCATCCATACATCTCCTCTTTGTCTTTTTCCTGGCAGCTGCATTTCTAACATCCTTCTATGAATATATCCACTGTCCCCCCACTGGACATGTCCAAATCACTGTCCGTCCTCCGGACATGTCCAAATCACCAAAAAAAATAAATAAATAAACACTTGGTCCGAAATCTGGTCTCAGGGGCAGCATCTTGAGCAGGGCGGTCCAGACATCTCTCTCCACAGCCTCTTCCAGCTCTTCTGGGAGGATTCCAAGGTGTTCCCAGGCCAACTGAGAGACGTAGTCTCTCCAGCGTGTCCTGGGTTTTCCCTGAGGTCTCCTCCCTGTCGGACATGCCCGAAGCACCTCCCTAGGGAGGCATCCAGGGGGCATCCTTACCAGATGCCCGAACCACCTCAACTGGCTCCTCTGGATGTGGAGGAGCAGTGGTTCTACTCAGAGTCTCTCCTGATAACTAAACTTCTCGCCCTGTCTCTAAGGGAGAGTGCAGCTACCCTGCAGAGGAAACTCATTTCAACCTCTTAAATCCACGATCTCATTCTTTCAGTCTCTACCCAGAGTGCGTGACCAGAGGTGAGGGGAGGAACGTAGACTGACCGGTAAACGGAGAGCTTTGCCTTACAGCTCAGCTCCCTCTTCAATTCAATTCAGTTTATTTCTATAGCGCCAAATCATACCATACCATACCATACCAATTTATTTATATAGCACTTAAAACAGCAACAAGGCCAACCAAAGTGCTGTACAAAAGAAAACAAACATGCACAGCAGACAGGAAAACATAAAATAGAAATACAGATACAAATAGCAGCAGAAGCTAACTAAAATGGCCAACAGAGTAGAGAACAGACCGGGCCAAAACAAATCACACCGTGTTAAAGGCAAGCGAATAGAAGTGGGTCTTCAAGCGAGACTTAAAGACTGAGAGTGTGGGAGCCTGCCGGACACTCAGTGGC
>NC_056509.1:49512358-49526910 GCF_014905685.2 Nematolebias whitei
TGTAGAACTGAGTTCAGGGTGGAGAAGAGAACTCGGGGGTTGTGGGAGTTGGAGACAATTAAATCAGAGAAGAATTTACATTTGGCAGCTTTAACGGTTTTCTGATAGTGACGCCAACTCTCCCTTAACATTTGAAAAGACACCTGGAGCCTGTCCTTCCTCCACTTTCGTTCAGCTTTGCGACACTGCCGCCTAACGGCTCGCGTGACGTCATTCAGCCAAGGCTCTGATTTAAGTATCGTTTTTCTGGTCTTAAGGGGAGCAACACGGTCCAGAACATTTAAACAGGCAGAGTTGAACTGAGAGGTTAGCTTTTCAGTGGTAAGAGACACCGAGAGCTGTTCGATCCTCTCAGAGTTAAAACCTTCATTAAAACGAGCAGCAGTGAAATGGTTAATGGAACGCGTACGTGCAGGAACGCGCGTCTTCGCAGTAGGACAAGGGGGGGTGAAGTCAAACAATACAGGCATGTGATCTGAAAAAACATTGTCACCGATTTTCAAATTAGAAACAGAGACATCGCGTGTTAAAACGAGGTCCAGCGTGTGACCGTGTTCTTGGGTGGGGCCGCTCACCTGCTGAGCTAAGCCAAAAGAGTCCAATAAATCTAGAAAGTCCTTCACTAAGGGCTTCTCCTGACAACACACATGCAAATTAAAGTCACCAATAAACAAAAAGTGAGTGTATCTCTGTGTGATATCATCCAAAAAGTCAGAGAATTCATTTATGAAGTCCTTAGAACGAGGTGGGCGGTAGATGAGCGCACACAGGACCGGAGGAGAGTGTCCAAGTTCAAAGGCGCTCAGCTCGAAGCTGGCGCGGGACACCGGGATGGACAACTGTTTACAGGCAAAGTTTGCTTTAAAAACTGTTAATAATACCCCCCCGCGCCGACCTGATGGCCGCGGGGCATTGAAATACAGACAGTCCAGTGGTAGTAATTCCACCAAGGCGCTGGACTCACCATCAGAAATCCAAGATTCCGTGACGAACAGAAAATCCAACTCCTCATCTTTAAAAAAGTCATTGAGGATAAACATCTTGTTGGAAACAGACCTTGCGTTGATTAAACACATCCTGATATTGTCCAACACAGGCACAGCTGTGGATGGAGACGCGCGCGCCAGCGGGCGCAGGTTATGAAGAACAGCTCCTCCTGGTCTGCTGGTGCGGCGCACAGGTAAACAACTCCAGGTGTTTCCATGGACTGAGCGCGCGGGCAGCTGGCCAGCAGCCGGGCCCCGGGAGCACCACGGGTCAGAGAGGAGATGATCAGATCCAGAGCGAGTCCTGAAAGAATAATCCCCTCTTTGCCTCAGTTTCACCAAAATCCCTGCACGCTTCCCACGACGTCTGCGACGTTTCCTCCATGGAGAAAGGCCAGGGTCACGCAGAAGGAATGCAGGAATCTCAGATAGGACCGGTGGGGGAGAGTGCTGGCCGCTGTTCAAAAACTCCGCAGGAATTTCAGCAAAAGTACGGAGCTCCAAAAGTGCCCGACGATCATACTGAAAATATGACTCGGCACACTGCACAAACCATTGTAAAAATAACAAAAATAAAATACAAGCAGAGAGCGAGAGACGGGCAGCCCTACACACCGGTGCCATCTTGGAGTCTTTCTCCGACACTCCAACACTTAATCACAACAAAGTTGTCTCAGGGCACTTTACAGGAACATTCACATAAAAGATAGCACCTAGTGGCAGCAGGTCACTGCAGGTCATTCACATAAAAGCCAGTAAAGTGCTCTATCTAAATAAGGAAGCAGCAGACAAGTTGAATCTTGGCTTCGTTGCAGTCTCCCATCTTGAGCAAGCACAGTGGCAACAGTGGAAAGAAAAACTCCCTTTTAACATGAAGAAACCTCCAGCAGAACCAGGCTCGGGACAAGTGACCATCTGCTTTGACCGGCTGGTTTGAGAGGACAGGAAGGAGAGACAGACAAACACAGAATGGTAGGTCCAGATATTACAGTGGCCCTAAGGTGTAAATGAACAACATTTGAAAAAACACAACAAAAAAAACAAAATCACAACAACATTAGAAAAAAACAGAATCACATTAGAAAAAATAGCCACTAGGGAGCACAAGCCAGTGTATCTCTTGTGCTGGTCCCAAGCATGGGTAAATGGTGAGGGTTGTGTCAGGAATGGCATCCGATGTAAAACACTTTTGCCAAAACAATAATGCGAGTTCATCAAAGTGAAACCATACCGGATTGGTCGAGGCCCGGGTTAACAAAGACCGCCACCTGTGCTGTTGACAAACAGGGTGTCAGCGGAAATTGTGCTAATGTTAGTCGAAGACCACGAGGAGGGAAACGTGTCAGGAGACAGAGGAGAAGAGGAAAGTGAAGAATGTAGGACTGAGGGTTGTAACTCTAAATGTGGGGACAATGACAGGCAAAGGTAGAGAGCTGGCTGACATGATGCAGAAAAGGAAGGTAGATGTTTTATGTGTCCATTAGACCAAGTGGAAGGGCAGCAAGGCTCGCAGCATTGGAGCAGGGTTCAAACTGTTTTACCATGGTGTAGATAGAAAGAGAAATGGAGTAGGGGTGGTCCTAAAGGAGGAGTTGGCAAAGAATGTAGTAGAGGTGAAGAGAGTGTCGGATAGGGTGATGTGTCTGAAGGTAGAAGTAGGTCTGATGCTAAACATCGTTAGTGGTTATGCTCCACAGGTTGGATGTGATGAGGAGGAGAAAGATACATTTTGGAAAGATCTGGATGAAGTGATGGAGAGCATTCCCAGGGAGGAGAGAGTGGTTATGGGAGCAGACCTGAATGGACATGTTGGTGAAGGAAACAGAGGATAAGGAAGTGATGGGTAGGTTTGGTGTCAAGGAAAGAAATCAGGAAGGACAGATGGTGGTGGATTTTGCCAAGAGAATACCATACCATACCAATTTATTTATAGAGCACTTAAAACAGCAACAAGGCCAACCAAAGTGCTGTACAAAAGAAAACAAACATGCACAGCAGACAGGAAAACATAAAATAAAAATACAGATACAAATAGCAGCAGAAGCTAACTAAAATGGCCAACAGTGTAGCGTACAGACAGGACCAAAACAAATCACACCGTGCTAAAGGCAAGAGAATAGAAGTGCGTCTTCAAGTGAGACTTAAAGACTGAGAGTGTGGGAGCCTGCCGGACACTCAGTGGCAACTCATTCCACAGTCGTGGACCTGCAACAGAGAAAGCCCTGTCACCTCTGAGCTTACGACGGGTTTCTGGGACTGAGAGAAGCATCTGGTCTGCTGACCTCAGAGAGCGCGGTGGGACATATGGCTGCAGAAGATCAGTGAGATAGGATGGGGCGGAACTGTTCAGTGATTTAAAAACATACATGAGAATTTTGAATTGGATCCAAAGGTGAATGGGTAGCCAGTGCAGGGAGGCCAAAACTGGCGTGATGTGCTCTCTATAGCCTGTACCAGTAAAAAATCGGGCTGCAGCATTTTGGACCAGTTGTAGATGTGCAATGGAGGACTGACTGATTCCAAACAGAAGTGAATTGCAGTAATCAAGCCTAGATGTTATGAAGGCGTGGATCACTGTCTCAAGGTTCTTTTTGGAGAGTATAGGCTTCAGCTTAGACAGCCGTCTCAGCTGAAAAAAACAGGATTTGACCATCATGTTTATGTGACTGTTGAGTTTTAAGGACGGGTCCATTATCACCCCCAGATTAGTGACCTTTTGTTTCTCTAGCGGGGCTAGAGAGAAAAGGTCAATGTCATGGTTCATGAGTGAGCCACTGGGATGGAACAGCATGACTTCAGACTTCTTCTCATTGAAGCTTAAGAAGTTTAAAGCCATCCAGTCCCGGATGTCAGCCAGGCAGTCAAGAAGAGGCTGAATAGAGCGTGTGCCTCTGTGCCTCATGGGGAAGTAAATTTGGCAATCATCGGCGTAGAAATGAAAGGGTATGTTGTGTTTGCGGAAAATAGCACCTAGTGGCAGCAGGTATAAAGAAAAGAGAAGGGGACCGAGGATGGACCCCTGCGATACCCCCACTGGAGCGCTGTCGATGCCGAACTAAAATCTTTGATATTGACACAGAAGGTTCTGTCAGAGAGGTAGGACCCAAACCATTTAAGGGCTGACCCTGTGATGCCCACCCACTGCTCCAGTCTAGAAATGAGGATCTTGTGGTCGATGGTGTCAAAAACAGATGTCAGGTCCAATAGGACAAACAGCACAGAATCACCTGCGTCTGTGGATATGAAAATGTCATTAAAAACCTTCAGTAGAGCAGTTTCAGTGCTATGGAGAGATTTGAAGACAGATTGGAATAACTCTAGGATAGCGTGATCCCCCAAAAACTGTTTCAACTGAGACTCCACAATTTTTTCCAGTAGTTTAGAGGTGAATGGGAGTCTGGAGACAGGCCAGAAGTTGGACATGACTGAGGGGGTCAAGGTTAGGTTTTTTCAGTAGGGGCTGGACAGCAGCATGTTTAAAAGTTTTTGGCACCACACCTGAGGATAAACTGCTATTCAGAATAGCGAGAATAAAAGGACCCAGGGTAGGAAAAACTTCCTTTAGCAGTCGAGGGGGGACCACATCAAAGGGGGAACCAGATGGCTTCATGCTGCACATTACCTGCTCCAGAGAGGACAGAGAGATGGGCTCAAAGTGGTCAAACACAGCCACACACTGAGATGGGATAGACAGATCATGAGCGGGTGGAGAAATGAGTGCCCGGGTGTTTGCCACTTTTTCTAAAAAGAAATGGAGGAAGTTTTCACACAGCTCAGTTGAGGCTTCCAGAGGTGAAGGCTCACTGAGGTGTAGAACTGAGTTCAGGGTGGAGAAGAGAACTCGGGGGTTGTGGGATTTGGAGACAATTAAATCAGAGAAGAATTTACATTTGGCAGCTTTAACGGTTTTCTGATAGTGATGCCAACTCTCCCTTAACATTTGAAAAGAAACCTGCAGCCTGTCCTTCCTCCACCTTCATTCAGCTCTGCGACACTGCTGCCTAACGGCTTGAGTGACGTCAATCAGCCAAGGCTCTGATCTAAGTTTCGTTTTTCTGGTTTTAAGGGGAGCAACACGGTCCAGAACATTTAAACAGGCAGAGTTGAACTGAGAGGTTAGCTCCTCAGTGGTAAGAGACAACGAGAGCTGTTCGATCCTCTCAGAGTTAAAACCTTCATTATAACGAGCAGCAGTGAAATGGTTAATGGAACGAGTAGTACGTGCAGGAACGCACGTCTTAGCAGTAGGACAAGAGGGGTGAAGTCAAACAATACAGGCATGTTATCTGAAAAAACATTGTCACCGATTTTCAAATTAGAAACTGAGACATCGCGTGTTAAAATGAGGTCCAGCGTGTGACCGTGTTCTTAGGTGGGACCGTTTACCTGCTGAGTTACATTAAGAGTCCAATAAATCTAGAAAGTCCTTCACTAAGGGCTTCTCCTGACAACACACATGCAAATTAAAGTCACCAATAAACAAAAAGTGAGTGTATCTCTGTGTGATATCATCCAAAAAGTCATAGAATTCATTTATGAAGTCCTTGGATCGAGGGGGGCGGTAGACGAGTGCGCACAGAACCGGAGGAGAGTGTCCAAGTTCAAAGACGCTTAGCTCAAAGCTGGCGCCGACCTGATGGCCGCGGGGCATTAAAACACAGACAGTCCGGAGGTAGTAATTCCACCAAGGCGCTGGACTCACCATCAGAAATCCAAGATTCCGTGACAAACAGAAAATCCAACTCCTCATCTTTAAAAAAGTCATTGAGGATAAACGTCTTGTTGGAAACAGACCTTGCGTTGATTAAACTCATCTTGATAGGGTCCAACGCAGACACAGCCGTGGAAGGAGAAGCGTGCGCCAGCGGGCGCAGGTTATGAAGAACAGCTCCTCCAGGTCTGCTGGTGCGGTGCACAGGTAAACAACTCCAGTTGTTTACATGGACTGAGCACGCGGGCAGCTGGCCAGCAGCCGGGCCCCGGGAGCACCACGGGTCAGAGAGGAGATGATCAGATCCAGAGCGAGTCCTGATAGAATAATCCACACTTTTCCTCAGTTTCACCAAAATCCCTGCACGCTTCCCACGACGTCTGCGCCGTTTCCTCCATGGAGAAAGGCCAGGGTCACGCAGAAGGAATGCAGGAATCTCAGACATGACCGGTGGAGGAGAGTGCTGGCCGCTGTTCAAAAACTCCGCAGGCATTTCAGCAAAAGTACGGAGCTCCAAAAGTGCCCGACGATCATACTGAAAATATGACTCGGCACACTGCACCAACCATTGTAAAAATAACAAAAATAAAATACAAGCAGAGAGCGAGAGACGGGCAGCCCTACACACCGGCACCATCTTGGAAGTTCAAGAATGGAAATGGCTATAGTCAATACCTATTTCCAAAAGAAGGAGGAACATAAAGTGACCTTTAAGAGTGGAGGAAGGAGTACGCAGGTTGACTACATTCTGTGTAGAATAGGAAACCTGGGGGAGATTGGAGACTGTGAGGTTTTGGCAGGGGAGAACGTGGCCAGACAGCATCGGATAGTTGTGTGTAGAATGACTGTTGTTGTGAAGAAGAGAAAAAAGTAAAATCAGAAAAGAAGACCAAATGGTGGAAGCTGAAGAAGGAAGAATGTTGTGAGAAATTCAGAGAGGAGCTGTTAAAGGTTCTGGGTGGTAAGAAAGAGCTTCCAAATGACTGGACTACTACAGCAACAGTAATTAGAGAGACAGGTAGGAAGGTACTTGTGTGTCATCTGGACAGAGAATGGATGATAAGGAAACCTAGTGGAGGAATGGTGAGGTGCAGGACACCGTTCAAAGAATGAGATTATCCAAGAAGAAATATGACAGTGAGAGGACTGAAGAGAGGAGACAGGAATATAAGGAGATGGGACGTAGAGCAAAGAGGGAAGTAGCTAAGGCAAAGCAGAGGGCGTATGATGAGTTGTATGGAAGACTGGACACTAAAGAGGGCGAGAAGGACTTGCACCGATTGGCAAGACAGAGGGATCAGGCTGGAAAGGATGTGCAGCAGGTTAGGCTTATTAAAGATAGGAATGGTAATGTTCTAACAAGTGAGGAGAGTGACAGGAAGATGGAAGGAGTAGTTTGAGGAGCTAATGAATGAAGATAATGAAAGAGAAAGACGAGTAGAGGTCATAGAAACTGTGGACCAGGAAGTGGGAAAGATTAGTGAGGGTGAAGTCCGGAAAGCTCTGGGAGATGGATCCAAGATGGCGCCATGTACGGTCGCCCTTGCATTCTGGTGCGCTCTGTTTTTTCTGTTTTTGTGCATTAATCATGTGTCTGTGTGCTCCTACACTCGCGAGGAGCTACTAAACATCAGAATTACAACACATGAATAGAATAGAATAGAATTCAACTTTATTGTCATTGCACATGTCACAGGTACAAAGCAACGAAATGCAGTTTGCATCTATCCAGAAGTGCTTAGCAAGAAAAATAAATTGGTAGATATATGTAGTACAATATACAGTAAGTTTCTTTGAATATGCTATAGGTATAAATATATACAGTTTGTGAGTGTACAGACTATGAACAGGTTATAATATGAAGGGGTATAAACAGTTATATAAAAGAAAAAAAAATATATATGTATATGAGTACTTATGAACAGTATCAATCAACCTTTATTTATACAGGTAATTCCCATTGAGCCTCGAGGACTCATTTACAAGAGAGACCTGATTTCAACAAAGAAAGATGACAACAATGGACAACAGCAACAACCATAAACAGTTATAAAAAAAAAGCATACTACAGTTTTTTTTTTTGTTTGTTTTTTTTTATAACAAAAAGGATGGCTAAAAGGAAAAGGTAACAAAACAAAAAACAGCTAGGTTCCAAGACAAATGTAGAAAACTAACAACAGTAGATAGTAGATAGGAGACCAGTAGATAGTAGATAGTAGAACAGTAGATAGTAGATTATGTGTACAGTTTGTACAGTAGTGGGCTAACAGATGAAAGTGCAGGTGGTGGTGTTATAGTCCATGTGCTGTTGTTGTGTGTATGAGAATACAGACAGTTGTTATTCATATGTCGAGGCAGAGTTCAGGAATGTGACAGCTGTGGGTAAGAAGCTGTTCCGGTACCTGGTGGTTTTAATCCGGAGGCTCATGTAGCGCCTCCCAGAGGGCAGGAGGGTGAAGAGTCTGTGTGCTGGGTGGCTGAAGACTTTTATGATTTTTCCAGCCCTTTTCAGACACCGCTTCCTGTAGATGTCCTTTATGGCGGGAAGTGGTGATCCGGTGATGTGTTGGGTGGCTTTCACCACCCTCTGCAGCGCCTTCCGGTCTGAGGCAGAGCAGCTCTCGTACCAGACTGTGATGCAGTTGGTCAGGATGCTTTCAATGGTGCAGCGGTAAAAGTTCACCAGGATGTCTGAGGATATTACTCCAGTTTTTTTAGTGCCTGCTGCAGAATTTGTGCACTTTTTGGCCAAAAGAGCGAGACTTCGCAGGAGGGGCAGAAGAGCCGGAGCGCTCGTGCGTCTCTGGAGGCGCGGTACACGCACGCCTTTACCTGGATTATTCCTCTCCAACGTCCGTTCCCTCTACAACAAAATGGACGAGATAGCGCTGCTGATGAGAAGGAGCAGCGATTTTTCCTCCTTCTGTGTGCTGTGCTTCACGGAGACATGGCTCAACGAGCAGACCCCTGACTCCGCGCTCCATCTCGAGGGTTTCAAGCTCCTCGGCACTGACAGACAGCGGGAACTTTCCGGAGGATAGAAAAAAGGCGGAGGAGTCTGTTTCTTTATCAACAACGCCTGGTGCTCCGACGTGACAGTGATCTCCCAGCACTGCTCTCCTTCTCTGGAATATCTATTCATAAACTGCAAACCTTTCTACTCTCCACGTGAGTTCACTTCATTCATTTTGGCCGCTGTTTACATCCCACCGTACGCGGACGTGCTTGAGGCTGAGCGTGTGCTCGCGGACCAGATTACGAGTGTAGAGCGGACTTTTCCAGACTCCCTTGTTATAATCCTTGGAGATTTTAACAAAGCAAATCTCAGGCATGAACTACCTAAATATAAACAGTTTGTTCAATGCCTGACCAGAGAGGGGAACACGCTGGATCACTGTTACACCACAGTGAGCGGTGCTTATCGTGCTGTGCCTCGTGCTGCCCTGGGTCTCTCGGATCATGAGATGATTCACCTCATACCTGCATACAGACAGAGACTGAAGCTCTCAAAACCTGTGGTGAGGACATCCAAAAAGTGGACCAGTGAAGCTGTGGAGGAGCTACGCACGTGTTTGGACACCACAGACTGGGACCTGTTCAGGGCTTCTACAGACAGTCTAGATGAATACACAAACACTGTGATGTCATATATACATTTCTGTGAGGACAGCATCATCCCATCACGCTCCAGAGTCATTTTCAATAATGATAAACCCTGGTTCACATCCAAATTAAAGCCTCTAGTATACTGCCGCGTATGTCCGTTCACGCGTACGTACGAGTGTACGGTACGCAGAGGGTTCAGACATGATACTCCAGTGTACACCCCAAGCAGCTACAGAGCAGCTTCACAAACGAGGGGCATTTACCTTCGGGACAAATTGAGGTCGCCGATTGGTCATTTGCTGACACGCCTACTGGATTGATTGACAGGTCGGAAAAAAGGAAAAAAGCGAGCGCTGGCAGCCTCACGCAGCGGTGTTCTGTGTTTATATGTTGTTAATAAAAAGATCTAAAAAATGAAGAAAAAAAAACCAGAGCGCTGGCTCTACAGCCTACACATCAGACCAGCCCACCAGGAAATCCCCAGACCCTTCCGCAGCCACGCTGGACCTGAGTTTAATTCACTCGTGACAAATTCCTTCATTTCTCACCGTTTCAGTCATGGCATCAACGGAGAAGGAAGAGATCACTGCCTCTTGGCAAAAAAACAAAAGAAAAGGCCAGATCAGGGATTAAGAAGGGTAATTTAATACATTGGTGTCGCATACAAAACAGTCCTTCGCTGGGCAGTTTATTGTGCGACACCACATACGCGTATGCGGTCGTAAAAATTTGAGCTTTGCACGGAGGGTACGCTGGGGGGTATGCACATACCGTTGCGTACGTACGTGCGTACCTCTGCGTATGGATGTATGCGGCAGTATACTGGGGGCTTTAGACAGCTTCGTCAGCAGAAGGAGGCTGCTTTCAGAGAGGGGGACGGAGACAACTACAGACGTGAGAAGTATGGATTTAGCAGGGAGGTGTCAAATGCTAAATCCAGGTACAACGCACGGCTGGAACAACATTTCTCTGCAAACGACTCTGCCTCTGTCTGGAGGGGGCTGAAAGAGATAACTAATTACAAGCCCATAGCACCTCATTCTACAGACCATCTCAAACTGGCAAATGATCTGAACGACTTCTATTCACGCTTTGAAGTCATGGACTCACATTCCTCCATCTTCCACACCACCCCCAGCTCAACTGGTTTAACCACTTCGGACTGCCCTCGACAACCCCCTGCTATCTCTGTACAAGTGGATGAAGTAAGGAGGCTATTTACAAGGCTGAATACACATAAGGCTGCAGGCCCAGATCTTGTGTCACCCTCCACGCTGAGACATTGTGCTGGAGAGTTGGCTTCGGTCTTCACAGGGATCTTCAACTCTTCTCTGGAGTCATGCCACGTCCCAACCTGTTTCAAGTCCTCCATCATTGTCCCTGTCCCCAAGAAGCCACATGTCACAGGACTAAATGACTACAGACCTGTAGCTCTCAAGTCTGTAGTCATGAAAACCTTTGAATGTTTGGTTTTATCTCACCTCAAGTCCATCACCATCCCCCTCCTGGAACCCCTGCAGTTTGCCTACAGGGACAACAGGTTTGTAGATGACGCAGTAAACCTGGCTCTCCACTTCATCCTGCAGCACCTGGACTCCCTAGGAACATACACCAGGATCCTGTTCATGGACTTCAGCTCCGCATTTACCACCATCCTCCCTGCTCTGCTCCAAGACAAGCTCTCCCTGCTCCATGTACCTGACTCCACCTGCAGGTGGATCGCAGACTTCCTGACAGACCGGAGTCAGTGCGTGCGGCTGGGGAGAGCTGTCTCGGACACTCGGACTGTAAGCACAGGATCCTTACAGGGCTGTGTGCTTTCCCCCCTGCTCTTCTCCCTGTACACCAACTGCTGCACCTCCAGCCACGACTCTGTGAAACTTAAGTTTGCAGATGACACCACCCTCATCGGGCTCATCTTGGACGGTGATGAGTCTGCATACAGGAGGGAGGTGGACCGGCTGGTGACCTGGTGCAGCAGCAACAACCTGGAACTCAATGCCCAGAAGACAGTGGAGATGATTGTGGATTTCAGGAAAGCCACAGCCCCTCTGCCCCCCACTCACCTGCAATGATACCCCCATCACCACTGCAAACTCTTATCGGTTCCTCGGCACCACCGTCACCCAGGACCTCAAGTGGGAGCCGACCATCAGCTCCCTCATCAAGAAGGCCCAGCAGAGACTGTACTTCCTGCGACAGCTGAAGAAGGCCAAGCTGCCGGCCAAGCTGATGGTGCAGTTCTACACGGCCATCATCAAGTCCATCCTCAGCTCCTCCATCACGGTGTGGTTCGCCTGGGCCACTGCCTGTACGTCTCCAGGACTGTGAGGCGAGCAGGTCGGATCACAGCTGACCCTGCTCACCTTGCACACGGTCTGTTCCAACCACTCCCCTCAGGCAGGAGGCTTCGGTCCATTCGGACCAGAACCTCCCCGCCATAAGAACAGTTTCTTCCCCTCTGCTGTTGGACTCCTGAACACTCATAATGCTACCTCATAATTTCTGCTTTGGTCACATTACATCTGTATTATAATTGAATACTCCATCTGTACTGTTTTCTAAGCTTTTTTTAAAATTGTTTTCCATTGTATGGGTGTACACATGTTTTATGTTATGTTTTCATTTTTACTTTATTTTACTTTATTACTATTCACACCTTTATGTCAAAGCAAATTCCTAGTTTGTGAACCTTGTTCATTGACATGGTAATAATAAACTGATTCTGATTCTGAAAAGAATGAAGAAGGGGAAGGCAGTAGGACCTGATGACCAGTGGAGGTTTGGAAATGTCTTGGAGAGATGGCAGTGAGGTTTTTGACTCAAATATTCAATGGCATATTTGAAGGTGAGAAAATGCCTGAGAAATGGAGAAGAACTGTGCTGGTGGCCATTTTTAAGAACAAGGGTGATGTACAGAGTTGTAGCAACTACAGGGGAATTAAATGGATGAGACACATGATGAAGATCTGGGAGAGAGTTGTGGAAGAAAGACTAAGACCAGAGGTGACTATCTGTGAGCAGCAGTATGGTTTCATGCCAAGAAAGAGCACCACAGATGCCATCTTTGCTTTGAGAATGCTGATGGAGAAGTACAGAGACGGTCAGAAAGAACTCCATTGTGTCTTTGTGGATTTAGAAAAAGCATATGACAGAGTGCCAAGAGAGGAGGTGTGGTATTGCATGAGGAAATTTGGAGTGGCAGAAAAGTATGTTAGACTGGTACAGGACATGTATAAAGACAGCAGGACTGTGGTGAGATGTGCTGTAGGAGTGACAGATAATTTCAAGGAGGATGTGGGATTGCATCAAGGATCAGCTCTGAGCCCCTTCTGGTTTGCTCTGGTGATGGACCGACTAACAGATGAGGTCAGGCAAGAATCCCCTTGGACGATGTTTGCAGATGGCATTGTGATCTGTGGTGAGAACAGGGAACAGGTGGAAGACAACTTGGAGACGTGGAGGTATGCACTTGAAAGAAGAGGAATGAAAGTCAGCCCTAGTAAGACAGAGTACATGTGTGTAAATGAGAGGGAGGCTGGTGAAACATTGAGGCTACAAGGAGCAGAGATCACAAAGGTGCAGGACTTCAAGGACTTGAGGTCCACTGTCCAGGGAAATGGGGAATGTGGTAAAGAAGTGAAGTGAAGTCCAGGTTGGATGGAGTGGATGGAGAAAAGTTTCAGGAGTGATTTGTGACAAAAGGGTGTCAACAAAGATCAAAGGTAAAGTTTACAAGACAGTGATGAGACCAGCTATATTGTATGGTCTTGAGACAGAGACATAGACAAAAAGACAGGAGAAAGAACTGGAAGTGGCAGAAATGAAGATGCTATGGTTTTCCTTAGGAGTGACAGGGCTGGATAAGATTAGGAATGAGATAATCAGAGGTACAGCACAGGTTGAACAACTTGGAGATAAAGTTAGGGAGGCCAGACTGAGATGGTTTGGACATGTCAAGAGGAGGGACTGTGGATATATTGGTAGAATGATGTTAGAAATGCAGCTGCCAGGAAAAAGACAAAGAGGAGATGTAGTCAGAGTCAGTCAGAGTCAGAGATTCTTTATTGTCATTCGCACCTCATGTGGTACATATGGTGGAGCAAAATTATGTACACAGGGTCCCAGTTACATCCAACAATAAAATGTATAAGAAAAACAGTAATAACATCTAAGATATGAACTAAGAAAAACATCAACTAAATATACACTAAGCACTCATAACATTGAACATCAGCACAAACATGAACATGAGTCTGTGTGAGCGGATGTGCACGCATGAACACATCAACATTTAAACAGATCAGCAGCAACATGAAACGGATCAGCAGTAACATGATGTGATTTTTCACAGTGATTATTCTGGTTAGAGATTCATGAGTCTAACAGCCTCAGGGTAGAAGCTGTTCCTCAGTCTAGTGGTTCTACACTTAATGCTTCTCAATCTCCTTCCTGAGGGGAGTGGGGCAAAAAGTGTGTGTGCTGGGTGAGTGAGGTCCTTCATGATGCAGGTAGCCCTCTTCCTGCATCTGGAGGTGTAGATGCATGTGATGGTGGGGAGGCTGACTCGGACAGTCTTCTGTGCAGCCTTCACCACTCTCTGCAAAGCTATTCTTTCTGCAGCTGTGCAGTCTCCATGCCACACATTGATGCCGGAGCACAGGATGCTTTCCACTGCACACCTGTAGAAGGAGGTGAGGACTGAGCTTCCCAGACCAGCTCATCTCAGCCATCTGAGGAAGTAGAGTCTCTGATGAGCTTTCTTGATCAGGCTGGTGGTGTTGTTGCTCCAGCCTGATCAAGAAAGCTCATCAGAGACTCTACTTCCTCAGACGTATACAGGTCCTTCTCAAAAAATGAGCATATTGTGATAAAGGTCATTATTTTCCATAATGTAATGATAAAAATGAAACTTTCATATATTTCAGATTCATTGCACACCAACTGAAAAATTTCAGGTCTTTAATTGTTTTAATACTGATGATTATGGCATACAGCTCATGAAAACCCAAAATGCCTGTCCCAAAAAATTAGCATATTTCATCCCACCAATGAAAGACAAGTGTTTTTAATACAAAATCGCCAACCTTTAAATAATCATGTTCAGTTATGCACTCAATACTTGGTTGGGAATCCTTTTGCATGAATGACTGCTTCAATACGGCGTGGCATGGAGGCAATCAGCCTGTGGCACTGCTGAGGTGTTATGGAGGCCCAGGATGCTTCGATAGCGGCCTTAAGCTCATCCA
>NC_056509.1:49527010-49533022 GCF_014905685.2 Nematolebias whitei
AAGGTAAGTTATATAGTAAACGCTGTGGTCTGTGTGTATTTAATGTATGTTGTATAGTAAACGCTGTAGTCTGTGTGTATTTAATGCAAGTTGTATAGTAAATGCGGTGGTCTGTGTATTTACTGTAAGTTATATAGTAAACACTGTGCTCTGTGTGTATTTAAGGTAAGTTATATAGTAAACGCTGTGGTCTGTGTGTATTTAATGTACCTTGTATAGTAAACGCTGTGGTCTGTGTGTATTTAATGTAAGTTGTATAGTAAATGCGGTTGTCTGTGTATTTACTGTAAGTTATATAGTTAACACTGTGGTCTGTGTGTGTTTAATGTACGTTATATAGTAAATGCTGTGGTCTGTGTGTATTTAATGTACGTTATATAGTAAACGCTGTGGTCTGTGTGTATTTAATGTACGTCTTATAGTAAACAATGTCGACTGTGTGCATTATCTGCATCGTTTTTATGTCTATATTCTGATTTACTTCATTTTGTATATTGCTTTGTGTGTTGTCTGTTGTTCTGTCTGTACAGCACTTTGGTTGGCCTTGTCGCTGTTTTAAGTGCTCTATAAATAAAATGGTATGGTAACCACTCAGCCACAGCCGTATGGTGTAAAGTAAACGATGTAGTCTGTGTGTATTTACTGTATTTTGTATAGTAAACTCTTCGGCCAGTGTGTATTTACTGTACTTTATTTACTGTATGGCGTAAACACTGGTCTGTGAGTATTTACTGTATGTTGTATAGTAAACAATTCGGCCAGTGTGTATTTCCTGGAGATCAGTATAAAGATGTAAAACAACCAAACCTTTCTGGATGATCTCCTCTCTCACACGGTTCTTCTCCTCTGTCAGTTCAACTCCTTCTTTGGAGGCGCGAAAGCGTCGTGAGCGCTGCTGGTTCATTTTTGCCCGCGGAGCCTGTGGAAACATAAATATCTAGGTGATATAGAAGCCTCTATAAATCCAATAGGTTCTGATATTCTAACACCAGCAGCAGAACATAATCTCCATCACATGTCACTCTTGGCAGATCTGTCTAAAACTCTGAGATGAAAAGTGACAAAAGAAATGCTACGAATTTAATTAAAATAAAACTTTAGTTTTTATTTGATTACTCTGGGATTGAACCCAGGATCTTCTTGCTGTGAGGCAACAGTGCTAACCACTGACCAGTCGTGATGCCAATGTATTACTCTAGTAGCTTATAATGTTTTTTGTTTTTTTTCTACGATACCATTTTTCTTATTTAACATTCCTGCACAACAATGCAGGCAAAACTGCAAAGCAAACTTTCATAAAGACTTTCCATCCATCCATCCATCCATTATCTTCCGCTTATTCCAAAGTCGGGTCACGGGGGCAGCAGCTTCAGTAGGGAGGCCAAGACATCTCTTTCCACAGCCACCTCTCCCAGCTCTTCTGGGAGGATTCCAAGGCATTTCAAGGCCAACCGAGAGACAGTCTCACCAGTGTGTCCTGGGTCTTCCCCGAGGTCTCCTCCCAGTTGGACATTCCCGAAGTACCTCCCTAGGGAGGCATCCAGGGGGCATCCTTACCAGATGCCCGAACCACCTGAACTGCCTCCTCTGGACATGGTGGAGTAGAGGTTCTACTTTGAGGTTGGTTTCACACCTGATAGTACGGTAGACTCTTTTCGGTTGGGGACCAATATTCATAGCATTTTGTTTAGATTTGAGCTGGTGCGTTTGCATTCACACTGCACTGTGCAGTCGAGCCAACCTGTTGAACCAACCTGTTCCCCCACTCGCCTGTGGGGGCGCTGCACCAAGAACTACTGAAAGAAACAACACAAAAACCTCTGAAGAAGACACTACTTCTTCTTCTTCAGGAAATAAAAACAAAAACGGAGTGACGTCAAATTTTAGTGGTTTTAAGAGTTCTATTTTGTCATTTTTCAACAATGGATTCAGCATGAGCGGAAGATGAGGCAGAAGACCATGGAGAATGTTGTTTTTCATACAAGGCAAGCTGACAGCTCCATATGAGGTAAGAGAAATGCGTGTTTGTTTGCCCTGCGTTGTAGTCCTCTTCCTGCTTGCGGAGAGGTGCCAGGTCTGCTTACATTCACACTGTACTTGAACCGCGTTCCAAGTTTTCTTCTACCGGACCAAGACCTAGGTTTTAGACTGGGCCAGAGTTCACCTTTTTGTTCTGTGACAGAGTTTGATGGCGAGTTCACACCTCCCCAAACGAACCGGACTTCCTAGGCAAACGGACTAGATTTCGGGAAAATAGGGCTGGTGTGAATGCACCACGAGTCTCTCCTGATAACTGAACTTCTCACCCTATCTCTAAGGGAGAGTCCAGCTACCCTGCAGAGGAAACTCATTTCAACTTCCTGTATCCACAATCTCATTCTTTCTGTCACTACCCAGAGCTCATGAACAGAGGTGAGGGGAGGAACATAGACCGACTGGTGAACAGAAAGCTTTGCCTTACAACTCAGCTCTCTCTTCACCACAACGGACCGGTACGGAGTCTGAAAACTGCAGATGCTGCATCAATCCGTCTGTCAATCTCACGCTCCATTTTTCCCTCACTCGTGAATAAAACCCCGAGATACTTGAACTCCTCCACTTGAGGCAGAACCTTACCCTCAACCAAAAGAGAGCAATCCACCCTTTTCCAGTTGAGGACAATGGCCTGAGACTTGGAGATGCTGTTTCTCATCCCAGCTGCTTCACACTCAGCTGCAAATTGCTCCAGTGAGAGCTGAAGATCATGGCACGATGACGCCAACAGAACTACATCATCTGCAAAGAGCAGATGATGGAATCCTGAGGCCACTGAAATGGAAACCCTCCGCCAGCTGGCTACCCCGAGAAATTGTCAATAAAAGTTATGAACAGAATCGGTGACAACGAACAGCCCTGGTGGAGTCCAACTCCCACCCTGAAGAGGTCTGACTTACTACCGGCAATGCGAACCAAACTCTCGCACCACTTGTATAGGGACAGAACAGCCTGTAACAACGAGCCCCCAATCCCATACTCATGGATCCCCCCCCCCCCCCCCCACCCCCCAGTGTACCCTGAGGAACAAGGTCGAATGCCTTCTCCAAGTCCACAAAACAAATATAGACTGGATGGGCAAACTCCCATGACCCCTCGAGGACCCGAGTGAGGGTAAAGAGCTGGTCCAGTGTTCCACGGCCAGGATGGAACCCACATTGTTCCTCCTGGATCTGAAGTTCGACCAATGATCGAACTCGCTTCTCCAGTACCCCTGAACAGACCTTACCAGGGAGGCTAAGGAGCGTGATGTCCTTTTAATTGGAGAACACCCTCCAGTCCCCCTTGTTGAACAGGGGAACCACCACCCCAGTCTGCCAATCCAGTGGCACTGCCCCCAATGTCCACGCGATGCTGCAAAGGCGTGTCAACCAAGACAGCCCCACAACATCTAGAGCCTTCAGGAAAATCAGGGTGAATCTCATCCACTCCTGGAGCCCTGCTGCCTTGGAGCTTTTTAACTACCTCAGCGACCTCAGCCACTAGGGGTGTAACGGTACACATGAGTGTACCGAACCGTTTCGGTACGGCATGTACGGCAAGCCCGAAACGTGGCTTTAGGGACTCCAGCGGCCATAGTCAAATGCATTTCGGGGGCCAGAGCGGGCGACATAGAATCTTATCTGAAACTGCTGACTAAGGCTAAGCTAAATACAATAAGATTGTTATTCAAGTCGGCGGTAATGACACCTGGTTACGCCAATCGGAGGTCACTAAAATTAATGTTGCTTCGGAGTGTGACTTTGCTAAAACCATGTCAGACTCTGTAGTTTTCTCCGGCCCCCTCCCCAACCTGACCAGCGATGACATGTTTAGCCATATGTCATCGTTTAACCGCTGGGTGTCCAGGTGGTGCTCTGACAACGACGTGGGCTACATAGATAACTGGAGTTATTTCTGGGGAAAACCTGGTCTGATGCAGAGAGATGGCATCCATCCCACTTTGGACGGAGCAGCTCTTCTTTATAGAAATATGGCTGATTTTGTTTATCCCCCAAATTATTGACAACCCAGGGTCCAGTCCAGGAAGCAGAGTTGTAGTCCTCCACACCTCTCTGCTGCTTCTCCTCTGTTACCCCCCCCCCCACACACACACACACACACACACACACACACACACACACACACTGAAACAGTGTCAACTCACTCACGGCTCAAATTAAATAAACCAAAAATCAGCTCTAAAAATATAAACCATAAAAATCTGATTAAAATAAACACAGTTACTTTACCAGAGCAAAATCATAAAATCATTAAATGTGGATTATTGAACATCAAATCTCTTTCCTCTAAATCCCTGATAGTAAATGATCTGATAACTGATCATCATATTGATTTATTCTGTCTGACAGAAACTTGGCTACAACAGGAGGATTTTGTTGGTATAAATGAATCCACTCCTGTTAATTATTTAAATGTTCATGTTCCTAGAACAACTGGCCGAGGTGGAGGAGTAGCTTCTATTTTTCAGTCAGGATTATTGATTAATGCCAAACCAGTTATCAGTTATGATTCTTTTGAATCACTGTCCCTCAGTCTTTCTCATCCAAAATGGAAATCAGATAAGCCACTTTTACTAGTTGTTATATATCGTCCACCAGGCGCTTACTCTCAGTTTTTGTCTGAATTCTCAGAATTATTAACTGACATCTACTCATTTTTATAATCACACTCTTGATTTAGTTCTGACCTATGGTATAGAGATTAAGGACTTGGTAATAGTTCCTCAAAATCCTATTCTGTACGACCATTTTTTAATAACCTTTGAGTTTACATTAAATGACTACACAGTCGCTGAGAGTAAATTTCATCTCAGCAGGTGCTTATCAGAAAATGCTGTAACCAAATTTAAACAATCTCTTCCATCAATGTTTTCCTCTGTCTTGCAGAGTAATGCATCAGAGAACAGAGACTTAGATCATCTAGTTGATCATCTTACAACTTCAATGCAAACTTCACTTGATAAAATTGCTCCACTGAAAAAGAAAGTAATCAATCTGAGGAAACTGGCTCCTTGGTTCAATTCTGAGTTATGTACTTTAAAGCAGGCATCTAGGAACCAGGAGAGAAAATGGCGCTTTACTAATGTTGAAGAATTTTATTTAACTTGGGAAGATAGTCTGCTAACATATAAAAAAGCTCTCCGTAAAGCTAGAACTTTATATTACTCATCTTTAATAGAGAATAAAAATAACCCTAGGTTTCTGTTTAGTACTATTGCTAGACCAATTAAAAGTCCCATTTCTGTTGAACCATGTATCCCTACAACTATAAGTAGTGATGACTTCATGAGATTCTTTATAAATAAAATTATTTCAATTACAGGTCTTTCTCAAAAAATTAGCATATTGTGATAAAGGTCATTATTTTCCAAATTGTAATGATAAAAATGAAACTTTCATTTATTTCAGATTCATTGCACACCAACTGAAATATTTCAGGTCTTTAATTGTTTTAATACTGATGATTATGGCATACAGCTCATTAAAACCCAAAATGCCTGTCCCAAAAAATTAGCATGTCATGAAAAGGTTCTCTAAACAAGCTATTAACCTAACCATCTGAATCAACGACTTAACTCTAAACACCTGCAAAAGATTCCTGAGGCTTTTAAAAACTCCCAGCCTTGTTCATTACTCAAAACCACAATCATGGGTAAGACTGCCGACCTGACTGCTGTCCAGAAGGCCATCATTGACACCCTCAAGCAAGAGGTTAAGACACAGAAAGAAATTGCTGAACGAATAGGCTGTTCCCAGAGTGCTGTATCAAGGCACCTCAGTGGGAAGTCTGTGGGAAGGGAAAAGTGTGGCAGAAAATGCTGCACAACGAGAAGAGGTGACCGGACCCTGAGGAGGATTGTGGAAAAGGGCCGATTCCAGACCTTGGGGGACATGCGGAAGCAGTGGACTGAGTCCGGAGTAGAAACATCCAGAGCCACCGTGCACAGGCGTGTGCAGGAAATGGGCTACAGGTGCC
>NC_056509.1:49533122-49534600 GCF_014905685.2 Nematolebias whitei
TTCTGTGCAGCCTTCACCACTCTCTGCAAAGCTTTTCTTTCTGCAGCTGTGCAGCCTCCATGCCACACATTGATGCTCGAGCACAGGATGCTCTCCACTGCACACCTGCAGAAGGAGGTGAGGACTGAGCTTCCCAGACCAGCTCGCCTCAGCCGTCTGAGGAAGTAGAGTCTCTGATGAGCTTTCTTGATCAGGCTGGTGGTGTTGTTGCTCCAGCTGAGGTTGTCATTCATGTGTACACCCAAGTACTTGTAGCTGGAGACCACTTCAACCGCAGATCCTCTTATGTTCAGGGGGGTGTAGGTGTTTTTGTTCCTTCTGAAGTCCACAATCATCTCCTTTGTCTTCTTCACATTGATGTGAAGGTTATTCTCTCTGCACCAGCTCTCCAGGTGCTCCACCTCTTGCCCGCAGCTGGACCCACCATTGTCCGCGATGCATCCCACCACCGCTGCACCATCTGCAAACCTTACAATGTGACAGCCTGGATGGGCAGCTGCACAATCATATGTGAGCAGAGTAAACAGGAGGGGGCTCAACACACATCCCTGAGGAGAGCCAGTGCTGAGGGTTATGGTGGAGGAGGAGAGGCTGTGGATCCTCACTAACTGTGGTCTGTTTGTTAAAAAGTCTAGTACCCAGTTGCAGATGGAGGGGCTTAGTCCCAGTGTGGATAGCCTGTCCATCAGGGTCTGGGGGATCACGGTGCCGAAGGCGGACGTGAAGTCCACAAAGAGCATACGGACGTAAGAGTTTTTCTGCTCCAGGTGGTTGAGTGCAGCGTGGACCACAGAGGAGATTGCATCCTCTGTTGATCGGTTCTCACGGTATGCATACTGATGAGGGTCCTCGTTGATGTTGATGGTTGTTTTGATGTGAGTCATGACCAGTTTTTCGAAGCATTTAGCGACCACCGGGGTGAGGGCCACTGGCCGATAAGTCATTCAGACCAGTCACTGCAGAGCTCCCTGGGACTGGGACGATGGCGGCAGTCCCCAGGCAGGTGGGAACCGTCTCCAGGGTAAGCGAGGTGCCAAAGATGTCTGCCAGCACCTCACAGAGCTGATCAGCACATTCTCCCAACACCTCTCCGGGGATGTTGTCTGGGCCAGTTGCTTTGTGCGGATTAATCCTCCTGAAGGTGCTCCTTACTTCTGCTGAGGTCACGCTGAGATGCTCTTCATCCGGTGGTGAGGTGAGTCTGGTGGTGGGTGGTCTGTTCGGGTCTTCAAAGCGTGCATAGAACTTGTTGAGGGCATCAGGCAGAGATGGGTCTTTGGGACATTGTTCACTCCTTCCTCCATAATCTGTTATGCACTTAATGCCCCTCCACATGCTCCGAGGGTCTTGTGAGATGAATTGACCCTCGATCCTCTTTGCATATGTGCCCTTGGCCCTCTTAATACCAGCAACCAGCTCTTTTCTTGTCCTACTCAGCTCCTCTGAGTTTCCAGACCTGAAGGCAGTGTTCCTGGCTT
>NC_056509.1:49534700-49540616 GCF_014905685.2 Nematolebias whitei
CTCCCCACCATCACAGACATCTACACCTCCAGATGCAGGAAGAGGGCCACCTGCATCATGAAGGACCCCACCCACCCAGCACACACACTTTTTGCCCCACTCCCCTCAGGAAGGAGGTTAAGGAGCATTAAGTGTAGAACCACTAGACTGAGGAACAGCTTCTACCCTGAGGCTGTTAGACTCATGAATCTCTAACTAGAATAATCACTGTGTAAAACCATATCATGTTGCTGCTGATCTGTTTCATGTTGCTGCTGATCTGTTTCAATGTTGATGTGTTCGTGCGTGCGCATCTGCTCACAGACTCATGTTCATGTTTGTGCTGATGTTCAATGTTTTATGTTATGAGTGCTTGGTGTATATTTAGTTGATGTTTTTCTTAGTTCATGTCTTGGATGTTATTACTGTTTTTCTTATACATTTTATTGTTGGATGTAACTGGGACCCTGTGTACATAATTTCGCTCCACCACATGTACCACATGAGGTGCGAATGACAATAAAGAAACTCTGACTCTGACTCTGACTGACTCTTTATGGATTATAATCAGTGGGATAATCTAGGTGGTTTGATTTATTATTCTGTCAGAATGATGTCAGGTGGCTTTAGCTGCATCTTGTTTTTGCAGGAGGTTACCTTCCACCTGAGGAGATTAAAGAGAGGTTCGACAGTAACTGCATCACCCCGGTATGACTGCTGGATGTATTCCCAAAGGTTTGCTCAGTGAGCACAGTGTTAATGTGCATGTGTGTCTGCAGGGGACAGAGTTCATGGATAACCTGGCTCAATGTCTCCGTTACTACGTGGCTGACAGACTGAGCAATGATCCTGGATGGAAGAATGTTGTTGTGAGTACATTTCAAAATTTTAATCTCTATTTATTTATGATCCTCTCATCATTCTTAATGTTTCAGTTCCAGTTTGTTTTGTTTGTTCAGAGTTTGTTCTGAATATTTAAATGTATTCTTTTGATGTAAATCCAGGTTTTCCTGTCTGATGCCAGTGTTCCAGGTGAAGGTGAACATAAGATCATGGATTTCATCAGGAGACAGAGAGGTACAGCTTCCTCACACACACACTGTTTTAGTTTATGTTCAGTAAATCACAACTGTGTGTAAATTATCTTCTGTGCTTGGCTTCATCTTATCTGAGGACTATAGGGCTGGGTGATGTCTCGATAATTTCATACGCGATATAAGATGGGACTATATCGTCTATATCGATATTTCAGTGTTGTGTCATAATTAAACTTGAAAATCTGTTTAGTTCTTCTGTTTCTCCCGTCTGTGCTCATCTGCACGGGACCCCTCCTTCTCCTTCATTGAATACAAACACACAGCCCCTCAGCCATACACACTTTCCCCGCTTCCTGTTTCTCCAGGTGGGCAGGAGACGTTTAGCACAAGTACAGGAGATATCGAAGAGCAGCTTAGCTGCTGAGCAAAACGAAAAACAATGGCTGTTGTTTCGGAGATGGTTTGGATTTAAATTGTCAGATGAGTGGCAGAAAAATGTTTTCTGTAGATAATGCTGAAAACAAGTCCCAACTAAAGGTTGGAACTATGAATCTTTTTCACCATTTAAAACAGTTCTATAAGTTAAGTTATAAGCTGCAGCTCCGAGTTTGTTTTCTGCCTCCTTCTTTGAAACAAACCACAGTATAAAACTCATTTAGCCGTGCTGTGCCTTATGAGGGAAAAGGTGAGAATTGGCGACATTAATATATCAGCAGCTTATCATATTGCTAAGACATGGTCCCAGGCTCAGCTGTGGAACAAGACGGCTAAAGTGTTAAGCCCCCAGTACACTCCCGCGTATGTCCATACGTGGAGGTACGCACGTACGTACGCGGAGGTATGAGCGTACCCCCCAGGGCATGTCCGTGCAAACCTCAATTTTTACGACCGTGTATGTGTACGCTGTGTCGCACAATAAACTGCCCAGCGATGGACTGTTTTGTATGCGACACCAATGTATTAAATTCCCCTTCTTCATCCCTGATCTGGCCTTTTCTTTAGTTTTTTTGCCAAGAGGCAGTGATCTCTTCCTCCCCCGTTGATGCCATGACTGAAATGGTGAGAAATAAAATAATTTGTCATGAGCGAATTAAAATAGGTCCAGCGTGGCTGCGGGAGGGTCTGGAGATTTCCTGGTGGGCTGGTCTGGTCTGATGTGTGGGCTGCAGAGCCAGCGCTCCCTGTTTTTTAAAATATTTTAGATCTTTTTATTTACAACATATCAACACAGAACACCGCTGCGGCTGAGGCTGCCAGCTCTAGTTTTTTTTCCCGACCTGTCAATCAATCCAGTAGGCGTGTCAGCAAATGACCAATCAGCGACCTCAATTTGTCCCAAAGGTAAATGCCCCTTGTCTGTGAAGCTGCTCTGTAGCTGCTCAGGATGTACGCCGGAGTATCAAGTCTGAACCCTCTGCGTACAATACACGTGTACGTACGCATAAATGGACGTACGCGGGAGTATACTGGGGGCTTTAGCCGTCTTGTTAGCCACTAAGGACCGTGTCGTAAGCAATATGATAAACTGCTGATTTATTAATTTCGTGCCACCTTTCACCTTTCCCCTCATAAGGCACAGCATGGCTAAATGAGTTTTATACTGTGGTTTGTTTCACGGAAGGAGGCTGAAGTCTGTTGGACCTGCAGCTGCAGTTCACACACGCTTACTAACGTGATGGCAGAGCAGCTGAAGAGGATTATTATTTAATAAATGTAAATAAAGGTCTAAAAAAATAAACTAATATATGCAAATAGTTTATTTTTAGACATTTATTTTGTACAGTTACAGATGTTTATTACTATATGTGCCTGTGTGACAATTGGGACAAAACTTTGACTTCGAAATATATTTGTTATTACTTTATGGAAAGAAAAAATATTGAGATACATATCGTATATTTCCATTTATCTTAAAATATTGAGATATTAATTTTGGTCCATATCGCCCAGCCCTACTGAGGACCTTCTAGTAGTTTAAACCAGTGGTCCTCAACCCCCCGAGCCGCAGACCGGTACCAGTCTGTGGGTCAATGGGTACTGGGCTGCACAGAAGGGGGAAAAATTTTATTTTGAAAAATCACCGGATTCTCTCTACCACATCAGTGTATGACTCACTCTTGATGCAGGTCAACATACACCAGTGGTTCGCTTCAGTTTGTGCTGGGTGCATGTGCAGATCAGTGCTATACTTGTTGACTTCCAGGAAGATGGCGCCGGTGCTGGTGGCTTGCCGTTCACCTCTGTCTGTTTTGATCGGTTTTTTTTCTGTTTTTGTAATTTTTCTTTGGTGATAAACTCACTGCTTGTTTATGATCGCCAGCAACCTTTAAATATACACTTATCTACTGCAAACCCCGCCTTGTTCGACCACTTTGATCAGGGCTCTGGACCCCTACCCCCTTTACTTGTTGATATCCCGGTTTATCTGAAGCGCACGGTGTTTCTGCCCGCCCGAAAACATCGCTCCAGGCGCCGTGGGAGACGTGCCGGCCCTCTCGTGAGGATTAAAGCTAGCATCAAGCTCTCTGCTGCCTCATCACATGCTGCTGACCATCAGACGTTAAACTGTCCATCCAGATGCTTCGCTGACCCACTCAACTCCAGCTCGCTCCAGGTGCCCGGGCCTGGAATTTGCAATGGGCGCGCGCGGGCCTGCGGTGGTTCCGGCCGTCTCCAGTGGAACTTAACCAACTCCGGACCGTCTGCTGCATCGTCTCCTGCCGACCATCTGCTGGATATTCGCCTGTCCGGGTGCGTCGCTGATCCTGCTGAGTCTTGCCTGATCCCTCTGGGACCTGTATATATCTATCTATCTATATATTATTATTTATTTTTTTTTTTTCCCCTTGTCTTGTCCGGCATTGTGACACTTAGAATTATTGTCTGAGTGTCAAAGGATGCCCAACAGATTTACTTTCACAAGCAGAGCATTATGGCTGGCCTTAATGCTCCACTTGATATATAAATTAAATTTTGTTAGAATTTGCTTTGGGTTTGTTTCAGATGTAAATGACATGGGAATGAAAAACAAAGAAGAAAACAAAGCAGAAAAGTGAGAGAAGGGTTAAAAGGTAAAGAAGGAGATGGGAATAGAGGAGAGAGAGAGGTATAAAGAGAACACAAATCAACATCATTGAAGTCTGCCTCTAGACCTGCGGAAAGAAAGAAAAACCCAAAACAAGACAAAACCGAGAAACCACCACAACAAACAACATATATAATGATATTTATAACATTAGAAAGTTCAAAAAACGTTCAATACAAAAACAACTGGACTTTATTTGTAACAGAAGTCTTCTGTTACAAATAAAGTCCAGTTGTTTGTGTATTGAACGTTTTTTTTTATTTATCATGTCCTGGATAACTGAGAATCTTCACCAGCATCATTAGAAAGTATTTTATACAGTACATGGTAATACAAGATGTATTTAGTGGCCACCACAACCCACTTGAGTGTGTATTTGATAAACACCTGAATCTAAACACCTGTTTGAGCATGTTTGTCACTATAAGGTTTCTCCATAAAAATGTTCAATAGTGGATGTGGGGACCCACAGACCCATCCCCACAGGACACGATTGTAACACAGGGAAGACCGGAGCCACAGATACACAGCGGTCCCCAAGCCCGGAGCTCCCGGAGTCCCCCAACAGGGACACCTGCACCCCCCAGAGAGAGAAGCAAAGGGAAGCCCCGGGCGATTCCTAGCAACCACAATGCAGAAACCCCAGGAGGCTGCAGCGATGAGTCCACAGGCCCCGCCGGCAACCCGCCCCTCCAGAGTAGATCCGGCCATGGACACCGAGTCCCGAGGTCATACCACCCCCCAACAGAGGCCCGACAAAGCCAGGGCACTCAGGCCCCGGCAGGCAGTCACCAGGGTGGGCCTGCACACACCCCACCACCCAACCCCAGATGCTGAGAGCCGCCAATGCACCGGCGGCAGGGGGGCCCACCACCGGAGGATAGCACGACAGGGGGAAGTAGACCCCACATTAAATGGGGGGCCCAAATTGATCCAAGAGAGGGGACTACTTAAAACCCAACCTGAGACATAAACAGGCACACAGAGGTTGTCTCTGTGGTTGCTGGTATTAAGAGGGCCAAGGCCACATATGCACAGAGGATTGAGGGTCAATTCACCTCACAAGACCCCCGGAGCTTGTGGAGGGGCATTAAGTGCATAACAGATTCTAAAGGAAGGAGCGAACAATGCCCCAAAGACCCATCTCTGCCTGATGCCCTCAACAAGTTTTATGCATGCTTTGAAGGCCCGAAAAGACCACCCAGCACCAGACTCACCTCACCACCAGATGGAGAGCATCTCAGCGTGACCTCAGCAGAAGTAAGGAGCACAAACCGGACTCCAAAAAAGTTGGGACACTAAACAAATTGTGAATAAAAACTGAATGCAAGGACAGATCAAAAGTTTAATCTGAGTAAATGTAACATTTTAAAGGAAAAATATGTTGATTCAAAATTTCACAGTGTCAACAAATCCCAAAAAAGTTTGTACAAGTAGAAATAAGTGGCTGGAAAAAGGAAAATGAACAAATAACGAACAGCTGGAAGACCAATTAACACTAATTAGGTCAATTGACAACATGATTGGGTATAAAAAGAGCTTCTCAGAGTGACAGTGTCTCTCAGAAGCCAAGA
This sequence comes from Nematolebias whitei, assembly GCF_014905685.2. NCBI lineage: Eukaryota > Metazoa > Chordata > Actinopteri > Cyprinodontiformes > Rivulidae > Nematolebias > Nematolebias whitei. The sequence goes on from NC_056509.1 coordinate 49,540,376, forward strand.
TGGTAAGAGGATCACCAATTCCACTATTGTTGCGCAGAAAGATAGTGCAGCAATACCAGAATGGTGTTACCCAGCATAAAATAGCAAAGACTTTTAAGTTATCATCATCAACTGTGCATAACATTATCAAAAGATTCAGAGAATCTGCAACAATCGCTGTGCGTAAGGGTCAAGGCTGTAAAACTCTACTGGATGCTCGTGATCTTTGGGCCCTTAAACGTCACTGCACCTCAAACAGGAA
>NC_056509.1:49540716-49546962 GCF_014905685.2 Nematolebias whitei
AATACTTCCAGAAAGCATTGTCAGTGAACACAATCCACCGTGCCATCCGCCGTTACCAGCTGAAACTCTACAGTGCAAAGAGGAAGCCATTTCTAAGCAAGCTCCACAAGCTCAGACGTTTGCACTGGGCCAGGGGTCATTTAAAATGGAGTGTGGCAAAATGGAAGACTGTTCTGTGGTCAGATGAGTCACGATTTGAAGTTCTTTATGGAACACTGGGACGCCATGTCATCTGGACCAGAGAGGACAAGGATAGCCCACGTTGTTATCAACGCTCTGTTCAGAAGCCTGCATCACTGATGGTATGGGGTTGCATGAGCGCTTGTAGCATGGGCAACTTGCATGTCTGGAAAGGCACCATTAATGCAGAGAACTATGTTCAGGTTCTAGAACAACATATGCTCCCATCTAGACGTCATCTCTTTCAGGGAAGACCCTGCATTTTTCAACACAATAATGCCAGACCACATTCTGCAGCAATCACAACATCATGGCTACGTAGGAGAAGGATCCGGGTACTGAAATGGCCAGCCTGCAGTCCAGATCTTTCACCTATAGAGAACATGTGGTGCATCATAAAGAGGAAGGTGAGACAAAGAAGGCCCAATACGATTGAACAGTTAGAGGCCTGTATTAGACATGAATGGGAGAGCATTCCTATTTCTAAACTTGAGAAACTGGTCTCCTCTGTCCCCAGACGTCTATTGAGTGTTGTAAGAAGAAGAGGGGATGCCACACAGTGGTAAAAATGGACTTGTCCCAACTTTTTTGGGATTTGTTGATGCCGTGAAATTTGGAAACAACAGATTTTTCCCTTAAAATGATACATTCTCTCAGTTTAAACTTTTGATCTGTGATTTGTGTTCTATCCTGAATAAAATATTAGATGTTGGCACCTCCACATCATTGCATTCAGTTTTTATTCACTATTTGTTTAGTGTCCCAACTTTTTTGGAATCCGGTTTGTACTTTAAGGAGGATTAATCTGCACAAGGCAACAGGCACAGACAACATCCCCGGAAAAGTGTTGAAAGAATGTGCCGATCAGCTCTGCGAGGTGCTGGCCGACATCTTTAACATCTCACTTACCCTGGAGACAGTTTCCACCTGCTTGAAGAATGCCACCATGATCCCAGTCTCAGAGCTCTACAGTGACTGGTCTGAATCACTATCGGCCAGTGGCCCTCACCCCGATAGTCGCTAAATGCTTCAAAAACTGGTCATGACCCACATCAAAACAACCATCAACATCAACGAGGACCCTCATCAGTATTCATACCGTGAAAACCGATCAACAGAGGACGCCATCTCCTCTGTGGTCCATACTGCTCTCACCCATCTGGAGCAGAAGGCCTCCTATGTCTGTATGTTCTTTGTGGACTTCACATTTGCCTTCCACACCATGATCCTCCAAACCCTGATGGACAAACTATTCACACTAGGACTAAACCCCTCCATTTGCAACTGGGTACTAGACTTCTTAACAAACAGACCACAGTTAGTGAGGATCCACAATTTCTCCTCCTCCACCATAACCCTCAGCACAGGCTCTCCTCAGGGATGTGTGTTGAGCCCCCTCCTGTTTACTCTGCTCACGTATGATTGTGCACCTACCCAACCAGGCTGCCACATTGTAAAGTTTGCAGATGATACAACGGTGGTGGGATGCATCACTAACAATGATGAGTCCAGCTACAGGCAGGAGGTGGAGCACCTGGAGAACTGGTTCAAAGAGTATTACGTTCACATCAATGTGAAGAAGTCAAAGGAGATGATTGTGGACTTCAGAAGGAACAAACTCACTTACACCCCATTGAACATAAGAGGATCTGCGGTGGAAGTGGTCTCCAGTTACAATACTTGGGTGTACACATGAATGACAACCTCAGCTGGAGCAACAACACCACCAGCCTGATCAAGAAAGCTCATCAGAGACTACTTCCTCAGACGGCTGAGGCGAGCTGGTCTGGGAAGCTCAGTCCTCACCTCCTTCTACATGTGTGCAGTGGAGAGCATCCTGTGCTCGAGCATCAATGTGTGGCATGGAGGCTGCACAGCTGCAGAAAGAAAAGCTTTGCAGAGAGTGGTGAAGGCTGCATAGAAGATGTTGGAGTCGGTCTCCCCACCATCACAGACATCTACACCTCTAGATGCAGGAAGAGGGCCACCTGCACCATGAAGGACCCCACTCACCCAGCTACCCTGAGGCTGTTAGACTCATGAATCTCTAACCAGAATAATCACTGTGTAAAATCGCATCATGTTGCTACTGATCTGTTCCATGTTGAGGTGTTCATGCGTGCTCATCTGCTCACACAGACTCATGTTCATGTTTGTGCTGCTGTTCAACGTAATGTTTTTATGCTGTTAGTGCTTAGTGTATTTTAATTTATGTTTTTCTTAGTTCATATCTTAGATCTTATTACTGTTTTTCTTTTACATTTTATTGTTGGATGTAACTGGGACCCTGTGTACATAATTTCGCTCCACCACATGTACTACATGTGGTGTGAATGACAATAAAGAATGTCTGACTCTGACTCTCTGATTGTTCCTGACATGTTCCTGTTTTTAGTATTTTACACCGTTTTATAATGTAACTTTTTTGTTTGTTTTATATCACTTCTTTTTTTCACTTCTCATTTTATATGCTTTTATATTATTTACACCTAATATTTTAACCATGCATCCATTTTCTTCCGCTTATCCGGGGTCGGGCCGCGGGGTAGCAGCCTAAGTAGGGAGGCCCAGACTTTCCTCTACCCAGCCACTTGGTCCATCTCCTCCAGGGGAATACCGAGGCATTCCCAGGCCACCCGAGAAACATAGTCCCTCCAGCGTGTCCTGAGTCTACCTCTGGGTCTCCTCCCGGTGGGATGTGTCCGGAACACCTCACCAGGGAGGCGTTCAGGAGACAACCTAACCAGATGCCCGAGCCACCTCAACTGGCTCCTCTCGACGTGGAGAAGCAGCGGCTCTACTCTTGAGTCCCTTCCGCGAGATCAAGCTTCTCACCCTATCTCTAAGGGAGAGCCCAGACACCCTGTGGAGAAAACTCATTTTGGCCGCTTGTATCCAAGATTTCGTTCTTTCGGTCACAACCCAAAGCTCATGATCATAGATGAGGGTAGGAATGTAGATCGATCGGTAAATTGAGAGCTTTGCCTTTTGACTCGGCTCTCTCTTCACCACGACAGACCTGTACAGTGCCCGCTTCACTGCAGAAACTGCACCTATCCGCCTATTGATCTCACGTTCCATTTGTCCCTCATTCGTGAACAAGACCTCAAGATACTTGAACTCCTCCACTTGGGGCAGGACCTCCTGACCTCCTCCCTGACCCGGAGAGGGCACTCTACCCTTTTCCAGCTCAAGACCATGGCCTCGGATTTGGAGGAACTGATCTTCATCCCGGCCGCGTCGCACTCTGCTGCGAACCGCTCCAGCGAAAGCTGTAGATCACGATCTGATCAAGCCAATTGGACCACATCATCTGCAAAAAGCAGAGACTCAATCCTAAGGCCACCAAAATGGATCCCCTCAACACCTTGACTGTGCCTAGAAATTCTGTCCATAAAAGTTATGAACAGAATCTGTGACAAAGGGCAACCTTCGCGGAGTCCAACTCTCACTGGGAACATGCCCGACTTACTGCCAGCAATGCGGACCAGGCTCTGACACCGGTCATACAGGGACCTAACAGCCCGTATCAAAGGGCCCGGTACCCCATACTCCCAATGTACCCCCTACAGGGTTCCCCGAGGGACGCGGTCGAACGCCTTCTCCAAGTCCACAAAGCACATGTAGTCCGGTTGGGCAAACTCCCACGCACCCTCCAGAACCATGTTGAGAGTGTAGAGCTGGTCCAGTGTTCCATGGCCAGGACAAAAACTGCACTGTTCCTCCTGAATCTGAGGTTCGACTATCCGACGGACCCTCCTCTCCAGAACCCCCGAATAGACCTTACCAGGGAGGCTTAAGAGCCTGATCCTCCTGTAGTTGGAACACACTCTACGGTCCCCCTTTTGTAATAGGGGGACCACCACCCCGTTCTGCCAATCCAGGGGAACTTCCTCCGATGTCCACGTAATATTGCAGAGTCACGTAAGCCAACACAACCCTACAACATCCAGTGCCCTAAGGAACTCCGGGCGAATCTCATCCACCCCTGGTGCCCTGCCACCGAGGAGATTTTTAACCACCTCAGTGATCTCAGCACCAGAGATTGGAGGGCCCGACCCAGAGTCCCCATGCTCCACTTCCTCAGTGGAAGACGTTCCAGTGGGATTGAGAAGGTCTTCAAAGTACTCTGCCCACAGACCCACGACATCCCGAGTTGAGGTCAGCAGCTCACCACCCCTACTATAAACAGTGTTGGTGGTATACCGCTTTCCCCCCCCGAGATGCCGGATGGTGGACCAGAATAGCCTTGACGCCGTGCAGAAGTCATTCTCCATGGCCTCTCCAAACTCCTCCCATGCCCGAATTTTTGCCTCAGCGACCTCCTGAGCCGCATGTCGCTTGGACTGCCGGTACCCATCAGCTGCTTCCGGGGTCCCACAGGCCAAAAAGGCCCGATAATACTCATTCTTCAGCCTGACAGCATCCCTCACCGTCGGTGTCCACCACCGGGTTCGAGGGTTGCTGCTGCGACAGGCACCGACAATCTTGCGTCCGCAGCTCCGGTAAGCCGCCTCGACAATAGAGGCACGGAAAATGGCCTACTCGGACTCAATGTTTTATATGAATGTTTATTGTTGTGTGTACCTTTTCTGTGGTTTTTATTTAAATCCGCTCTCTTGTAAATGAGTCCTCGTGACTCAATGAGACTAATATTAGTATAAATAAATGTTGAATTAATGAATTTGGCATAGGAATTAAATTCAACACCTTTGTGTATAATATCACAGCAAACGTGCAAAGGGAAGGCAGAAAATGACACACCAGCCATTTTTTTGTGTCGTAACATTCTTCCTCTCAGAGTTGGACTTTGCTATAGTTATAATTTGACCTGTTATGATGGTAAACAGCTGTTCTTCATTTCAACAGCTCAGCCCAACCATGATCCCAACACTCACCACTGCCTGTGTGGAGCTGATGGTAAGTCTTCAGACCATCACACCTCTCTCTCTCTAACAAGCTGGCAGGTGTTATTCCACCTTCACCTGAGTGATGTCTCTTCTTTCCAGCTGACCTCATCATGCTGGGCCTGGCCACCCATGAGCCCAACTTCACCATCATCCGAGAGGAGTTCAAACCCAACAAACCACGGCCCTGCGCTCTCTGCGGACAGATGGGTCATGAACTGAAGGAGTGTCAGGGCACAGCGAGAGAGAAGCAGGGACAGGTGGGTCCTCTGGGTTCTCTAACGGTTTCTGTATGTATTTTATATTCTTTATGTATTTTATTTTCTGTATGTATTTTATATTTCAATTTATTCCTGTTGATCTTTGCAATGTGCTTGTTTGTTTTAACACAATCTTTCTGATATGTTTCTTACTGTAAAGTGTCCTTGGGTGTCCTGAAAGGCGCTTTTTAAATAAAATGATGATTATTATTATTATTTATGTCACATGACAATTTGATGAATTATCAGTCATATTTAAAGCATTTGTTATGTCCTTCTCTTTCAGCATGATGAGTTTGCAGACACAATACCGACGGCTGAGCAGGAATTCATCTTCATCAGACTGTCTGTTCTCAGGGAGGTCAGTCATTAGACCTTAATCTCATTGTAATCTTTATCACTACATCTAAAATATTGTCACTTTTAACTTCAGTATTCATGGAAAAGTCAACAACAAGTTTAAATTAGCATATGTCATTTAAAATGGAACAAAGCAGAACATCTCTAAAATTTTATTCTTCAACACTTAAATATCTGAAAAATTATATGTGAGTTTTTGTGGGGCATTAAAAAGTCATTTAGTGGGCTTAGAAAAATTTAAGACTTTAAATGGCATGTTCCTGTTTTTAGTTTTCTACATTCGCCTTAGAATCTAGCTGTTTTTTTTGTTGTTGTTACCTTTTCCTTTTAGCCATCCTATTTGTAAAAAAAAAAAATCTGCAGTATGATTTTTTTATAACTGTTTATTGTTGTTGCTGTTGTCCATTGTTGTCATCTTTCTTTGTTGAAATCAGGTCTCTCTTGTAAATGAGTCCTCGAGGCTCAATGGGATTTACCTGTAGAAATAAAGGTTGATTGATTGATTGATTGATTGATTAAACAACATTAAGTTTGGATGT
>NC_056509.1:49546972-49564446 GCF_014905685.2 Nematolebias whitei
TGATTGATTGATTGATTGATTGATTAAACAACATTAAGTTTGGATGTCAGGCATTAAATATTTTTTATTGGATTCCACGAAAAATGAAGATTAATTTTGGAAAACACTCAGCTGGACTCGCTCATCAGGGTGATTTATTAGAATAAAAAGCGGAACAATTATTAGTAGTTTCTGGCTGGTTTGTGCTCAATTTTCAGAAGATTGCGAGTTCAAGGGAAAACAGGAAAACTTTATGAGCAGAACCAAAATGGGTAAATGCAAACTCCAGCTAAAGTGGCTGAAAAATGAGGAATTAAGGTGGTTTTCACACCTGATAGTCCGGTAGACTCTGTTCGGTTGGGGACCAATATTCATGACCTTTTGTTACATTTGAGCTGGTGCGTTTGCATTCACACTGCACTGTGCAGTCGAGTCAACCTGTTGAACCAACCTGTTCCCCCACTCGCCTGTGGGGGCGCTGCACCAAGAACTACTGAAATAAACAACACAAAAACCTCTGAAGACACGTCTTCTTCTTCTTCTGGAAATAAAAATAAAAACGGAGTGGCATCAAGTTTTAGCAGTTTTAGGAGTTATATTTTGTCATTTTTCAACAATGGACTCAGCATGAGCAGAAGATGAGACAGAAGACCATGGAGAATATTGTTTTTCACACAAGGCAGCTGACGGCTCCATATGAGGTCAGAGAAATGTGTGTTTGTCCTGCATTGTACTCCACTTCCTGCTTGAGGAGCGGGGCCCAGTCTGTTTACATTCACACTGTACTGGAACCGCGCTGGAGTTTTCTTCTACCGGACCGAGACCTAGGTTTTAGCCCGGGCCAGAGTTCGCCTTTTTGTTCCGTGACAGAGTTTGATGGCGCGTTCACACCTCCCCAAACGAACCGGACTTTCTAGGCTAACGAGCTAGAGTTCGATTAAAGTGGACTTAACAGGGCTGGTGTGAATGCACCCTAAGAGCACGGCTGCAACCTGTGGGCCATCATACTGGTGAAGGATTTTGCAAGATGTAAAATCCTAAGAGGTCGACGTGGAAAAGTCATGTGAGCCGTTGTGTCGCCGCGGGAGCATGCACTGCCTGTTTTAAGTGTCTGTCTTAGTTTGATTTGTTGTTGTTTCTGCTCCTTTAGTTCTTGAATTAAACTTTAACACTAAAAGATTGTTTGTATGCCCAAAATTATATTAAAGATGTGTGTCACTTTATTTTATTTTGTCAGTCAGGTCCATATGACCTGACTGAACATTGTTGGATTTTATACCTGGATTACTGAGCATGGACTTTGGTGTTTTGAACCAGTTTGACTTGACTGTCAACGAGGGACAGGGCAAGCACCGGAGGAGGGGGTGTGCCCCAGAGGCCATCTTAGCACCAACAGAACAGGTTTTTTTTTTTTCACTTTGGAGTAAGCTGTTGAAGGAGAATCAGTTTTGTTTGATGTTTTCTCAAACTGATGAAGCCTTCCGGATGGAGGGCAAGACGTCTCAGCACAAAACAAACAAACAAACAAAAAAAACGTCCAGATGACCTGACTGAACATTGTTGGGTTTATTTATTTATTGTTCTTCTTTCGGCTGCTCCTTTCTTCAGGGGTTGCCACAGCGAGCTAATGCCCCTTTTCAACTAATACCTTTAATACCGGTACAGCATGGTTCGGCTCGGTACGGTATACATTGTGTTTCCATTATACTTTCAGTACTGATTCTTGTGGGCGGGTTCAAATTAACGTCTACGGTGGTGGTAAGACCTTGAAACAGGTTTCAGTACAGGGTGAGAATTTATTTTAAAGTTTCTGTTAAATAAAAAGAATATAAATTATTAAAATTATCAAATTAAACTAACTAAACTATATATATATATATATATATATATATATATATATATATATATATATACACACACAGTGCCTTGCGAAAGTATTCGTCCCCTTGAACTTTTCAACCTTTTGCCACATTTCAGGCTTCAAACATAAAGATATAAAATTTTAATTTCTTGTGAAGAATCAACAACAAGTGGGACACAATCTTGAAGTGGAATGAAATTTATTGGATGTGTCAAACTTTTTTAACAAATAAAAAAACTGAAAAGTTGGGCGTGCGATATTATTGGGCCCCTTGCGTTAATACTCTGTAGCTCCGCCTCTTGCTGCAGTTCCAGCTGCAAGCCTCTTGGGGTTTGTCTCCATCAGGTTTGAACATGGAGACACTGAAGTTCTGCCCATTCTTCCTGCAGAACAGCTGGAGCTTAGTGAGGTTGGATGGAGAGCGTTTGTGAAGAGCAGTCTTCGGCTCTTTCCACAGATTCTGGATTGGATTCAGGTCTGGACTTTGACTTGGCCATTCCAACACCTGGATATGTTTATTTGTGAACCATTCCATTGTAGATGTGTCTTTATGTTTTGGATCATTGTCTTGTTGGAAGATAAATCTCCGTCCCAGTCTCAGGTCTCTTGCAGACTCAAACAGGTTTTCTTCCAGAATGGTCCTGTATTTGGCTCCATCCATCTTCCCATCAATTCTGACCATCTTCCCTGTCCCTGCTGACAAAAAGCAGGCCCAAACCATGATGCTGTGTTCTATGAAATTATCTTTAACAAGATAGATACAGGTTCAGGGAAAGGTCGGAGCAATGAATAAAAACTCTCAGGCTGTATTCTGCTAGAATAAGAAGTGTCATTTATTAAACCGCCACAGATACAGCAAAGCAACGTACATTCAGTACAAATCAAGCATTGATGTAAAGACCCCTCACCGTGACACCAGACCGAGGAAGCCGTTTTCAGTCCGAGTAGAAAGGTAACATCAATTAAGCTGGGCATCGGATCCAGAATCCACAGCAGACTTCAACTCTTTTCCTGAGTGTTACACTTTTATACTCTCTACATCACATGGGAATATCTCCCCGTAAAGACAACATGCCCACCTGGATTTTAGAGTCTGTGAAAAACCCTTGAGATGTCATGAGAACGTGAGAAGCTTAAAAAAAAAATCTAGATAACGAGGGAGCGTGAGAAGCTAGGGTGAGAGAACCTCCAGATAGCGTGCAGGAGGAGGCGGGCCGGGCCTCCTCCTCAGGCCTCTGGGTAACTCACAACAACATGCAAAAAACAAAAAGCACTTTATATCACAATATAACAAGATTAAATAGTCAGAAAAACAACCTTTAATTAAACTCTCAACTCATGCTGCCACCACCATGTTTGACAGTGGGGATGGTGTGTTCAGGGTGATGAGCTGTGTTGCTTTTACTCCAAACATATCGTTTTGCATTGTGTCCAAACAGTTGGATTTTGGTTTCATGTGACCAGAGCACCTTCTTCCACATGTTTGGTGTCTCCCAGGTGCTTGTGACAAACTTTAAACAACACTTTTTATGGATATCTTTGAGAAATGGCTTTCTTCTTGCCACTCTTCCATAAAGGCCAGATTTGTGCAGTGTACGACTGATTGTTGTCCTATGGACAGACTCTCCCACCTCAGCTGTAGATCTCTGCAGTTCATCCAGAGTGATCATGGGCCTCTTGGCTGCATCTCTGATCAGTCTTCTCCTTGTTCCAGATGAAAGTTTAGAGGGACGGCCGGGTCTTGGTAGATTTGCAGTGGTCTCATACTCCTTCCATTTCAAGATGATTGCTTGCACAGTGCTCCTTGGGATGTTTAAAGCTTGGGAAATCTTTTTGTATCCAAATCCAGCTTTAAACTTCTCCACAACAGTATCTCGGACCTGCCTAGTGTGTTCCTTGGTCTTCATGATGCTCTCTGCACTTTGACCAGAACCCTGAGACTATCACATAGCAGGTGCATTTATACGGAGACTTGATTACACACAGGTGGATTCTATTTATCATCATCAGTCATTTGGGACAACATTGGATCATCCATAGATCCTTACTGAACTTCTGGACTGAGTTTGCTCCAATAATACTGCACGCCCCACTTTTCAGTTTTTATTTGTTAAAGTTTGACACATCCAATAAATTTCATTCCACTTCACGATTGTGTCCCACTTGTTGTTGATTCTTCACAAAAAATTCAAATGTTATATCTTTATGTTTGAAGCCTGAAATGTGGCAAAAGGTTGAAAAGTTCAAGGGGGCCGAATACTTTCGCAAGGCACTGTATATAGGAGGAGGAAGCAAGATGGTGCCGGTTTGTAGGGCTTGCCGTACATTGCTCTCTGCTTTGATTTTGTTTTTATTTGTTTTATAGTGTGTTTTGCAGTTTGTCGACGCATATATGATAGTCGGGCACTTTTGGAGCTCCGTACATTTGTAAAATTGCCTGCGGAGCTTCTTCACAGTGGTCGGGACTCTCCCTCCGGTCCTGTCTGGGATACCAGCCTTCCTGCTTAGTGATCCTGGCCCATCTCCCCGGAGGAGACGCCGCAGACGTCAGGGAAAGCACGCTGGAGTTTTGGTGAAAATGAGGCACCGTGTGGATTATTCTGTCAAGGATGCTGGGGCTCTTTCTGGATGTGGATCTGATCCTTGCCTGCTGTTGGCCAGCTACCCATGCGCCCTGACATGTAAACAACAGGAGTTGTCTACTGGCATGGCACACGACCCAACCTGGAGGTGCTTATGTTCAAAATCTTTGGCCGCTGGCGCGTGCTCCCTCCACCGCTACTGGGTCCACTTTGGGCTGTATCAGGATGTGTTTGGTCAATGCAACATCCGTTATCAACAAAACTTTTATCCTCAGGGACTACTTTCAAGAGCACGATTTGGACTTTCTCTACATCACAGAGACTTGAATGTCTCCTGGTGAGTCCAGCGCCTTGACGGAATTATTACCCCTGGACTTTCTGTATTTTAACGCCCCGCGGCCATCAGGCTGGCATGGTGGTGGATTATTAACAATGTTCAAATCAAATCAGGCTGTAAACAACTGCCCATCCCGGTTTCCTGCTCCAGTTTTGAGCTGAGCGTCTTTGAACTCGGCCATTCGCCTTCGACTCTGTGCGCACTTGTTTACCGTCACCCTCGATCCAATGATTTCATAAATAAATTTTCTAAGTTCTTGGCTGAAATCACATCAAAATATGATCATGTATTGATAATTTGGGACTTAAATATTCATGTTTGTTATCAGGAGAAGCCCTTGGTTAAAAACTTTTTAGATTTATTGGACTCATTTACTGTCCATCGTTAGGCTTATGGTCCTTCTTGATCATGTGAGCAGCTGGTTTTGGTTGTCAGCAGCAAACTGGTTGATCAACTCTGAGAAGGTGCTATTTATAAGACTGAGCTGAATGCAGCACCTCAGACTGAGAATGTCTTTCGGATGAAAGACGAAACGTTTCTACATTTTTTTTTTTTTGTTCTTGTTTTGCTTTGTTTTGTTTTTGGATGTCCAGAGGACCTGATTTAACTTTTTTAGATTTTTCTACATTGATTATTGAGCATGCATCAGGATATTTATGCTTTTAGGTGTAAAGGCAGGATTTGACTTCACTTCACTTCACTTCCGGCGAGCTGATAGATGGCAGCTCCCTCCGGCTTCTCTGCAGTCTTTTATCATCAAACTGACCCTTTTTTTTTTTAACCAGACTAAAGTTGGTCCCCCTTTCAACCGAATTCGGTGTTCAGTGACTCAGAGAGCCGGACGGGACCGTCCGAAAATATATTTTGGTCCAGGACCGGCTGCTCCCACCCCACCGGTCACTCTGAGCGCACCCTGCCGGCCAGGTGACCCCTCGAGCTGGGGAGTCGTCGCACGAAGGTCTGGTGTCTTTTCTCTCTCTCTCTGGACCTCAACGATCTCTCATCTGGACCTTTGTGGTTCTACTTGGTTCCGACAAAAATCACCGGGTGGTATTTCGCTGATTTTCTGCTGGACTGGCCCTCGTGGTGTCTCCATAGGTGTGGTGGAAGTGTACCTGTGACCCTCGAACTGGATCAGAACCGAACCGAGGTGGCTGTGGGGGACTTCGTCTTCAACAGGGCCAGTCTCAGCTTCAGTGAGCAGCCCGTTACTTTTATCGAAGGACTGTCCACCTCCGTGGAATCGCTGTGTTCACCTGGAGGAGTCGCTCCGATGCTTTGAAGCGCCGCCAGACCGGGCCGCCGGACCGGGCCGCCGGACCGGAGCAGAACCGGGCCAGGGACATCTTCAGCCTCTTTGTCTCTCGTGCTGTGGAGCGCCGGAGCCGGACTGGAGCAGAACCGGACCGGACCAGTGTCGACTTCAGCCTCTCCGGTCAGTCTCGTTTTTCACCGGGGGTGCCTCTTGTGCTGTCGGGTGCGGAGGTGACGTGCAGAGAAGCGGAGGAGCAGCGTGGAGGAGCAGCGTGAAGGAGCAGGGCTGCGTGGTGCTCGAGAGAAGTACGGAGTTTGTATCGGAGTTGCTCAGGCCTCCATCCAAACTCACCTGGATAATAATTATTTTTATTACGGATCACGCTGTTGGCCCCTGTTGACCTGAAACGAGCTAGGATCATGCCTTTCACTTCAGGAGGATTTTCTGGCAGCTCGCTCTGCTATTTGCTGCAAATTATCTGTTTCTGTTTCGGCCTGTTTATTCTGGACCCAGCTTCTGTTTCCCATGGGAGCATCCATCCATCTTCACTGGGGGGCCGGAGCCCCCCTCAGCCCAACTCAAACTGCAGTTGGGCCGCCTCGTCGGGTTTGTTTGCCCATTTGAACTGTGACATTTTATGGTCTGAGACTTTTCTGCATCATTCATATTATTGTCACTATTTTCAGTTCTCAGATTATCTGGAGCCACTGAATCTTGTTAATACACCTGGATCTGCCCATCACTGCAACTTTCACTGTTTTTGGTTCTGAATGATCGCGTCTTCATTAATGTTTCAGATGGTTCGATTATGGGGGCTAATTGTCACACTGTTAACTCCTGTAATTACACATCAGTCACAAAAAACTCAAGGAAATGTCTGATAATAATGTTGTTACTGCTCTCAGGGATTCAGCCCAACCCTGGACCCCCCACTAATTACAGCACAACAAATGACTTTAAAAACGCCTCAGGACTTCATTTTCTGCATGTAAACACTCGTAGCCTTCTGAAAAAACTGGATGCTTTGAAAATTCTGGTCAGTTCTTCTGGGGCAGATGTAATCTTGATCTCTGAAACCTGGCTCAACAAATCTGTACTCAATAATGACCTGGCAATCAATGGATTTAACATTACCGCTGTGATTGTCAAAAAGGGGGGGAGGGGTGTCACTGTTTACATCAGAGATTCTTTGGTTGCTAGTCTTGTGTCTTCTAAAACAATTCCAAACCAGTTTAAAGCCTTAGCTGTAGACATCACCTTGAATGGTGGCCATATATTATCTGTAGTCTGCTGTTACTGCCCACCTTCAGCAACACCTGAGGCTCTGTCTGCCCTGATGGAATTTCTTGGTAATTTAAAATTCAAATAGATCCTTTTGGCTGGAGACCTCAACATTGATTGGTGTAAGTCGACCCCCCTCTGTGATAAATTCAAGGAATGTTGCCTGTCTCTCAATCTTACCCAATTGATCGACTCTTGCACTAGATTAAACAAAAACCGTCCTGAAAAATCTTCCATCTTAGACCTGTTTCTAACTAATATGCCTCACAAATTCCTTGGTACAGGTGTATTCGCTGATATTTTGAGTGATCATTGTGTGACAGCTGCTTTGAGAGATATTAAACTTCCACCTTCTAAGCCAGATTAATTCAAAAAAGGGATCTGAAACATTTTTGTGAACAGTCATTCCTCTGGGATCTGTCTCACTTTGACTGGCATCGTATTCTATTAATTGACGACGTGAACTCTGCTTGGAACTATTTTCATAATAGTTTCATTTATTTTGTGAACAAACATGCTCCTTTTCGTCAGTTCAGAATAAAGGGATGAGACAGCCCCTGGTTTACTCCAGAGCTAGCTGACCTCCTGCACAGGAGAGATCATCTTTGGGCCACAGCGAGAAAATATGACTCAGACACTGATTGGTTGAGTTTTCAACAGATGAGGAATAAATGCACAACTGCTGTCAAAGCAGCAAAACGCAACTATTTCTTATCTCAGACCTCCAAAAATCTTTGATTGGATGGATGATTATTAGTTTGGTTTTCTTTTTGGTTGAATGATTAATGTGTTTGCTGACTGAATGGCTGGTTGTTTGGTTTGCTAGTTTCTAATTGTTTGCTTGTCTAGTTGATTGTGGTCTCTCTTATGTTTTCAGTACTTGGCCAGAGAGCTGACCATGGCCAGCCTACCCTTTACCTTCGACTTTGAGAGGAGTGTGGACGACTGGGTCTTCATGTGTTTCTTTGTAGGAAATGACTTCCTGCCTCATCTTCCATCCTTAGAGATCAGGTGAGTTGCTAACTGATTATTTGACCAGGTGATCTGCAGATGGACCCTAAAACTGTGTCACAGATTAAAAACTTTATCGATGAAGGAGCTTTAAATTATAGAAGAAAATAAAACTGCAAAAATGTTGAATGTTTCCAACACAGCTTCTGCCTGAACTTCCAACATTCTTCTCTGAAGCCCACCAGAAATGCAAGTTTAGACAGAGACAGACGTTTATTTTGAAAAGTATCTCAGAGCTTCATTTTGAAACTCCGGGTTCAGTTTTCTTCCCGTTTCCTGCTAACCCTTTGACTTAATTTTCCTGAACATCAAAGGTATGAGTAGAGAGGACATGAAGGATTTTTGTGAGTGGCCATGATGAAGACAGAGAAGGAATAAGAGCATGCTGGGTAATCTAGAAGACCCAGAACCTGATAAGTCACTGGTTACCATGGTGATTGAGGGAAAGGGGCAGCACTTTAGGCAGAAACACTGAGTAAAATGTAAGCCTCAGACAAACAGCCTCTGTGTGAAAACTAGAAATCAGATCAAAGAACTTTTTGGACCAGTGAGCAGCACAAGATTTTGATGGTACCATAAATTCTGTTTGATTGTTCTGCATGATTTGATAGAGGAGATATGACAAGATAAAAGAGACAACTTTGAGCTCTGATATGATGGAAGTCAGTGGGAGTTTGGGTGTGTGATCTCTGAGAAGAAACCATCAATTAATTTCAATTAAATTCAAAAATACTTTATTTATTCCAAAGGGAAATTAAGTGTTGTCGTAGCTCATCATCCTGGTTTCATTCAAAAGTTGTTATAGATGCTAATAGCTGTGGGCAGGAAGGATCTCCTGAAGTGAATCTGAAGAATCTGGCCACAGATACCTATCTGTCTACCCGGATCCAGCTTGCTGTCAGATCCGGCAGGCCTCTTGGTCCTCCTGGGCAGCAGGACTGCTCAGATGCCGGCAGAGGGTGTGGCACATAGGGACATCAGTGACTACAGCTGGCATAGGGATATTGGTGACTGCACCAATATCTGGATCTGTCCGGATTGGCAGACTGAAGGTGCCTGGCGATGATCGCAGTCCTTCCATTGTCACGAGCCGAGTTTCCCACCAGCTCCAGGATCTCGGTGATCAGGCACTGTCGCCAGATGACAGGAATTCATCCATGGCACCTCCTTTTCAACTCATTTGGGATTTGGGGCTGTAGTTGAGGTATTTGAACTTTTGAGATGTTAATCAGCTGCTCCTGGTTGTTAAACATGTTGTTGCCATGGTTACACATCATAACAAATGCCCAAAAGTCAAAAGATTTCAGTAAAAATCCTTCCAGCTGCACAGTATCAGATACCAGAGGAAGTAATCGTCCGAAAAAAGCAATTTACATCCAGAAGAATTCAAGTTTTCAAAAACGATAACTCATAATAGCTGCTAAATCAAAATTCTTCTCTGATATAATTACCTCAAACTCTCACAACCCATGTGTCCTCTTCTCCACCTTAAACTCTGTTCTCCACCTCACTGAACCATCACCTCTGGAAGCCTCGACTGAGCTGTGCGACAACTTCTTACTATTCTTTTTGGAAAAAATTGCGACCACCAGGGCTCTCATTTCCCCTCCAACTCATGACACATCCATCCCACCTCAATCTGTAGCTCATTTTGACCATTTTGAACCCATCACTATCTTCTCTAGAGCAGGTCATGTGCAGCTTGAAACCTTCTGGCTCCCCCTTTGATGTGGTCCCCCCTCGACTACTAAAGGAGGTGTTTCCAACTCTAGGTCCGCCCATTCTTGCTATAGTAAACAGTAGTTTATCCACTGGCGTGGTGCCAAAATTCTTTAAACATGCTGCTGTCCAGCCTCTCCTGAAAAAACCAAACCTTGACCCCTCACTCGTGTCCAACTACCGGCCTGTCTCCAAACTCCCATTTGTTTCTAAAGTACTGGAGAAAATGGTCGAGTCCCAGTTGAAGTGCTTCCTGGAGGATCACGCCATCTTAGAGCTTTTCCAGTCTGGCTTTAAACCTCTGCACAGCACTGAAACTGCCCTGCTGAAGGTCTTTAACAACATCTTCAGATCCACAGATACTGGTGATTCTGTGCTGCTTGTCCTGTTGGATCTCACAGCCGCCTTTGACACCATCGACCATGAGATCCTCATTGCTAGGTTGGAGCAGTGGGTGGGCGTCACAGGATCAGCCCTCAATTGGTTCAGATCTTACCTCACTGACGGATCTTTTTGTGTCTCCATCAAGGATTTTAGTTCCGCAGTGGCAGAGCTTAAATGGGGGGTTCCGCAGGGGTCCATCCTGGGTCCCCTCCTATTCTCTTTATACCTGCTGCCGCTTGGTGCTATTTTCCGGAAACACAACATGCCCTTCCACTTCTATGCCGATGACTGTCAAATTTACTTCCCCCTAAGACACAATGGTACATGCTCTATTCAACCTCTGCTCAACTGCCTGGCAGACATCAGGGACTGGATGGCTTTAAACTTCTTGAGTTTCAATGAAAAGAAGTCTGAAGTCATGTTGTTCCCTCCCAACGACACGATCACAAACCACTGCATCGACCTCTCCGCTCTAACCCTGTCAGAAAATCAAAGAGTCACTAATCTGGGCGTGATAATGGACCCTTCCCTGAAACTTAACAATCATGTAAACATGAATGTTAAATCATGTTTCTTCCAACTGAGGCGGCTGTCTAAACTGAAGCCCATATTGTCCAAAAATAACCTGGAGACAGTAATACATGCATTCATTACATCTAGGCTTGATTACTGCAATTCACTCCTGTTTGGTATCAGTCAGACCTCCATTGCACGACTACAACTGGTCCAGAATGCAGCAGCCCCATTTTTACCCAGTACAGGCAAAAGAGAGCACATTACACCAGTTTTGGCCTCACTGCACTGGTTACCGGTTCACCTTCGAATCCAGTTCAAAATAATGTATGTCTACAAATCACTGAACAGTGTCGCCCCCCCATCTCTCTGATCTGCTACAACCGTATGTCCCACCACGTTCCCTGAGGTCAGCGGACCAGTTGCTCCTCACAGTTCCAGGAACTCGTCTTAAGCGCAGAGGTGACAGGGCCTTCTTTGTAGCAGGACCAAGACTTTGGAACAAGTTACCTCTGCTTATCAGACAGGGCCCCTCCCTCTCGGTTTTCAAGTCCCGTTTAAAAACTCACTACTATTCAGTAGCTTTCAACACCAGATGATCTGTGTTTTGATCCTGTATGCTCCACACTGGTTTGTCGTCATTATCTGCATCGTTTTTTGTCTATATTCTGATTGACCTCATTTTCTATATTGCTTTGTGTGTTACCTGTTGTTCTGTCTGTACAGCACTTTGGTTGGCCTTGTTGCTGTTTTAAGTGCTTTATAAATAAAGTGGTATGGTGTGGTATGGTATAATGAATGTAACGGAGCTACTCCAACATGCAGCCACCCTGAGCGGTGCAATTCTAGAACAGATCAGTCCTGCAGCTTAGAGACACTGGGAGGAAGAAGACAGAAAGACTGAAAACTGAATTGAAAGACTGGAGAAGTTTGTGGAAATAAGACTATTTTGTTTGTAAAAATGTTGAAGTTTGAATAGCACAAAGTTAGTCACATTGATTTTTATGGGAGCATTTTTCCACATTTTTTGTGTGAATTTCCTCTCTGTGGTACCATGGTAATGCTACCAGAGTTTAAAGTTCATTATTCCTGATTGAGATTCGTTTTGATGGATTTCATTTTCCACAGATCTGGGCATAGAAGTGAATGAAAAACTGATAGAACCATCAAAGTCTTTTTCTCATTATTATAATTATTGCAACTCCTTTTAGATGGAGTATATAATGGAACTTTTTACAGACACTAACGCTCATTCTCAGAGTTAGTATTTTGTGATTCATTGTGGTTCAGATATATTAATTTCTACTTTTGGTTCTTTGAATCTAAGCCTTTTTTGCCTTTTGTTTAGATTTGTTTCCATCACTGACTGGCCTTGGTTACGTCCTAAAGGGCACAACATATTTAAGGAGGACACAGACATACCATACCATACCGCTTTATTTATAAAGCACTTAAAATGGCTACAAGGCCAACCAAAGTGCTGTACAGACAGAACAACAAAGCAAAATACAAAATGAGGTAAATCAGAATATAGACAATAAACGATGCAGATAATGACGACAAACCAGTGTGGAGCATACAGGATCAAAACACAGATCATCTGGTGTTGAAAGATACTGAATAGTAGTGAGATTTTAGTGAGACATGAGGGTTCAAACATTCAATTTATTTAAGTTCTTATTCTCTCCATGTTTTTCCGTGAAACTTTCGTTCACTCAGCCGCTTTCTGTGAGGAAAAAGAGAAGATTAGCAACCTTCACTTCCCGTGTCCAACCAAAAACTCCAAAGTATTAACAGAAAGATGGACCTGGTGAGCTGGTCATACAGAACACAAAGGTACAGCAGGGGGCCAAACCTATACAGGGCAATTGAAGTCACTTCTACTACCGGACTAAAACTAGGAAAAAAATCCCCAAAGAGCCTAGATCAAAAGAAAGAAGTGAAAACAGAACAACTGGTCCTAGCAGGCCAAAACCACAACAAAAAAAACTAAGGCTGACAAAAACTACCGTATGTCAAGCTGAGGCCAGCGGCTGCGGCCTACACCATCGTGATGCATCCTGGTGTCGGAATGAGCGAGAGATAAAGGAGAGCGTGAGCTCCCGAATACCATCCTATTTATAGGCAGGCGGAAAACGCCACAGCTCAAAACAACCAAATATTAATTACAAAAGATATATAATTAACCAAACCCCCAAAATATATTCAAGGGACAAAAAAGCATTTAACTAAAATTTATAAACAAAAACACTCTAGAAAATGGCAAAAATAATAATAATGTGCCCCAAAGCACATAACAGCCTCTATATCCAATGAAAAAAAAAAAAGAAATTATTCTTCATTTAGATTTTTTTTAAATCTTTGTGTTCATTTTATCAGCGGTTGGTATTCTACTATTATATTTTATCATAGCTACCGGAAGTAGCTGTGAATGTACTTGGACATGTGTTGGTATCTGTTAGTCCCCAGGTGAATTATAATTAGGAGCTTTAATGCTTATTTTATTGCTAGCAAAACAGCTGTGGTCACCTTCAGTTATTTTTATATAAATACAGTCTAACTGTTCGGATTGAAGGCAATTTTTAAATTTAAATGAGTTTGAAATCGGGGAGTGGTGGCGCAGAGGTTAGAGATGGTAGACCTGTGATCGGAAGATCGCCGGTTCAAGCCCCGGTACCGACAACATCAAAAATCAATCAACTTTTATTTATACAGGTAAATCCCATTGAGCCTCGAGGACTCATTTACAAGAGAGACCTGATTTCAACAAAGAAAGATGACAACAATGGACAACAGCAACAACCATAAACAATTATAAAAAGTCATACTACAGGTTTTTTATTTTTTTATTTTTTTTATTTTTATTTTTTACAAATAGGATGGCTAAAAGGAAAAAGGTAACAAAAAAACAGCTAGATTCTAAGGCGAATGTGGAAAACTAAAAACAGGAACATGTCTGCATTGGTCCCTGCCAGGAGTCCAACAGATTCTAAAAATGTGGGTGGGGTAGGTATAGCACCCACACCTGCCCCCACTCTGGGCCCTTGAGCAAGGCCCTTAACCCCCACCATCTACTCCTCCGGGTGTCCTAGATAGCAGCTCTCTGCTCCACACAGAGGCTGTGGTTGCGTCAGGAAGGGCATCCGGCGTAAAAATACCTGCCAAGTCTTCGTGCGACTTAGTTCGCTGTGGCGACCCCTAACGCAGGGAGCAGCCAAAAGAGAAAAAAAAAAAGAGAGTTAGAAATCAGACGAAGCAGCTAATTTATCAACAGCTACTTTAAAACAGTGGAAGTTGGTTTTCTGTCCAACATAAATACAGTGGGGGAAAAGTATTTAGTCAGCCACTGATTGTGCAAGTTCTCCTACTGAGAAAGATGAGAGAGTTCTGTAAGTTTCATCATGGGTATACTTCAACTGAGACCAAGTTAAGAAAAAAAATCCAGGAAATCACATTGTAGGATTTTTAAATAATTTATTTGTAAATTATGGTGGAAAATAAGTATTTGGTCAATAACAAAAGTTAGACTCAGTACTTTGTAACATAACCTTTGTTGGCAATGACAAGTCAAATATTTCCTGTAAGTTTTCACCAGGTTTGCACACACTGTAGCTGCTATTTTGGCCCATTCCTTCTTGCAGATCTCCTCTAGAGCAGTGATCTTTTGGGGCTGTCGCTGGGCAACACGGACTTTCAACTCCTTCCACAAATTTTCTATGAGGTTGAGGTCTGGAGACTGGCTGGGCCACTCCAGGACCTTGAAATGCTTTTTATGGAGCCACTCTTTCGTTGCCTGAGCTGTGTGTTTGGGATCAATGCCATGCTGGAAGACCCATCCATGTTCTATCTTCATTGCTGTCACTGATGGAAGGAGGTTTGGGCTTAAAATCTCATGATACATGGCCTTGTTCATTCTTCCTTTAACACTGATCAGTCGTCCTGCCCCCTTTGCACAAAAACAGCCCCAAAGCATGATGTTTCCACCCCTATGCTTCACAGTAGGGATGGTGTTCTTGGGATGACACTCGGCATTCTTCTTCCTCCAAGCATGGCGAGTTGATTTTTTTACCAAAAAGTTCTATTTTGGTTTCATCTGACCTCATGATATTCTCCCAATCCTTTTCTGGATCATCCATATGCTCTCTGGCAAACTTCAGATGGGCCTGGACATGCAGGGGGACATGCCTAGCACTGCAGGATTTGAGTCCCTCTCTGTGTAGTGTATAGCCTTTGTTACTTTGGTCCCAGCTCTCTGCAGGTCATTCATCAGGTCCCTCCGTGTAGTTCTGAGATTTTTGCACACCGTCCTCATGATCATTTTGACCCCACGGGATGAGATCTTGCGTGTGGCCCCAGATCGAGGGAGATTATCAATGGTCTTGTATGTCTTCCATTTTCATACAATTGCTCCCACACTTGATTTATTCACAGCAACCTGCTGCCTATTGTAGATTCACTCTTCCCAGCCTGGTACAGGTCTGCAGTTTTCTTCCTGGTGTCCTTCGACAGCTCTTTGGTCTTGGCCATGGTTGAGTTTGTAGTCTGACTGTTTGAGACTGTGGACAGGTGTATTTTATACAAATAACGAGGTCAAATTGGTCCATTAATACAGGTAATACGTGGAGGACAGAAGAGCTTTTTAACAAAGTTGTTACAGGTCCGTGAGAGCCAGAAATCTTGCATGTTTGTTATTGAACAAATACTTATTTTCCACCATAATTTACAAATAAATTCTTTAAAAATCTTACAATGTGATTTCCTGGATTTTTTTCTTAATTTTGTCTCTCATAGTTGAAGTGCACCTGTGATGAAAAATACAGACCTCTCATATTTCTCAGCAGGAGAACTTGCATAATCAGTGGCTGACTAAATACTTTTTTGCCCCACTGTATTTGAGACAGAAGTCTAAAGGTTTTTGGCATTTCACGTCCTGTAAAGATGAAGCAGTTAGAGGCATATTTGAAGATTATGTTGTAGTTAATCAGATAATCCTTGGAGCTTGTCTCTGATCCTCTCAATGAACGCTGACATTTTAATCAGAACCTTTTACAATTAGCATTTTAAATCACTGCTCGCTTTAGGGTCCTGATGAGGTTTCAGCTGATTTCTATTCAAGTTAATTTTTCTGTGAATATACTGGAATTTTTTTACGGCTCATGGTTGTTTTTTGTTCCAGAGAGGGAGCTATAGATCGACTGGTCGGCATCTACAAAGATGTTGTTCATAAAACTGGAGTGAGTATCTTCAGTTCTCTGTTTGATCCAGGAAAGACCTTCTCCTTACATGTGAGGTGTTTGTCTGCAGGGCTACCTGACGCAGAACGGCTTCGTGAACCTTGAGCGAGTCGAGATGATCATGCAGGCTGTGGGCGTTGCTGAGGATAACATTTTCAAGAAACGCAAAGAGGATGATGTAAGAGTTTGCTGTCTTCCTCTTGTCGTTCAGTTTGAGCTTTATAAACTCAGGTTTGTTTAAAGTGCCATGTTTCATCTTGCAGGAAAACTTTAAGAGGAGAAACAAAGAAAAACGAAAGAGGATGAAGGTGAGTCCAGCAGAGGACTGAATCTGAAACAGTTTACTGGACTTCAGTTCTGGTTTTAAGGTGATATGATAGTGGGATTTTTCTTTTGAAAAGTGTTCCAGTTTAGGGACAAGATGGCGGCTGCATGTTAGGTTGCGTTTAGCTGGGCTCCCACCATTACTAACTCAAAGCTGCCTTCCGGGAGGATATTCTCGCTGCCTCTGTGTTGGATGCTCCAGGAATCGACGGTGTCGTATAACTGACTCAGCAGAGCTGCAAAATGACATCAAAAGTAAAGAAATTTAAGACTACGGGTTCTGCGACTGCTGGGCCTGACACTGCATCGAGTCACAGTGCTTCTAGAACCAGGGATTCAGCTCCGCCCTCACCAGACACCAGAGAGTCTGATGGGTCACCCCTGAAGGTTGGCCCTGAAGTCGGACATTCTGGCTTCAATAAAAATGAAAATTTTGGCGATAATTAGAGATTTAACTGTGCATAAGCAATTTTTTTCCAAGATTTTTGACAGTAGGGCAGCTTGGAGATGGGCCTAAAATTCCCCAACACAGTGGGATCGAGTCCAGGTTTCTTTATCAGGGGCTGCACCACAGCGTGTCTAAAATTAGCAGGGACTACTCCAGATAACAAACTGCTGTTAAAAAGGGCAAGAACCAAATATGCAGACGATATGGCCCTGGTAGCTCTCACAAATGGCTCTGATGCTCTTCCCCAGTACCGTGTTTTTTGTGACAATTTCCTGGAACTGAATGTCACAGAGACCAAAGAGTTGTGCTGTGGGGACAGAGTTAAAGACACCAGATCATTTATCTTTCAGCCACTCAGCATCCTGAGCCAGCAGGTAGAACAGGTATTCTTTTAGATACTTTGGGACATAAATTGACATCCATCCAGCTTTTTTAAAAAGCACAGACACATCTCCACCAGCTGAAGAAACTGATTCCTTTAATATCAACAAGGACATTTTAACACTGCAGTGTTTCTTCTACCGTTATCCAAGGAGGGCACTGAGC
>NC_056509.1:49564546-49571976 GCF_014905685.2 Nematolebias whitei
GACAGTGTGCACAATCCTAAAATGCATACACATAGTCACCCCCCCCCACCCCAGCCACAGCCAACAGTTCTGCTACTTTCGGATGGGGAACTGAGATTCTAGCAACAGGATAAGCAGTTCATACCTAGCATTAGCACTGCTACACTCTGTGATGAGGAAGGCCACCCTAATCACAGAAGATACTTTTCATCCCTTCCATCAGTCGTTCCAGCTGCTCCCATCAGGAAGAAGGTTTAAAGTCCCTCTGGCCCAGAAAGCAATTTATAAAAAATCATTTATTCCGTTTGCAATATAAACCTTGAACATTTTAAATCAGAACTATACCTTTACACACTTTGAACAGACCTCCTTTATGTGTTTTCATGTGCTTTGTGTGTGTTTAAGTGTTATTCTAAGTGCAAGAATGCTGTTAGAGCCCATCAAAGAAATATTTCTGTCACCGTTTGGGGCAGACGATAAAGTTTTCTATACTATTCCAAACAATATGCAAAACATTATGCTTTTCAGGTTCATGTTCTTTCACCGATAGTTGTTTTTGGATTCTTGTGGAAATGTATCAATTCAACCTTTATTTAGACATTATTTAAAGAAAGCATGTAAATTGAAAAAACAATAAATGGAAGAAAATGATGTTAAAAACAGCTATATTATAAGGCGATATACTAACAACAGGAACATGTCTAAGTTGGTTTTTGCCATGAACTTAGCAGCTGTTTGAAGTCTTTCAGAGTGGCAATCAACAGTTTATTTATCTGGGTTTTACTGCAGGCTGAGCAGCAGGGTCCAGCATTCCTGACCTCGGGTCAGTTCACCCCTCACGCCCTAGGGAGAAGAGATCGACCCGATCCCGTCCAGAATGCCCGGTACCAGGCCTACAACATGAGGATGCATTCGAACATGGTACTGCTCAATATTTAAATCAGTTTAATTTTCCTCTAATTGAATTCTTTTTATTGCTGAGTGAAGAGGCCATAAAAAACAAAAGCACTTTTTTTTGTTCAAAAGACTGGAGTTTCATCTTTGTTTTTTAAATACTATGTACAGTATCTAAAAAAGTTGAATCTAGTCCTCTGGACATTCAAAAGTCAAAACAAAGCAAAACGACAACAAAAAAAGTAGAAACGTTTCATCTTTCATCCGAAAGACTTCTTCAGTCTGAGGTGCTGTATTCACTCAGGGTGCATTCACACCAGCTCTGTTTAGTCGCTTTAATCGAACTCTAGCTCGTTTTCCTAGAAAGTCCGGTTCGTTTAGGGAGGTGTGAACGTGCCATCAAACTCTGTCATGGAACAAAAAGGTGAACTCTGACCCGTGCTAAAACCTAGGTCTGGGTCCGGTAGAAGCGAACTCCAGCGCGGTTCGAGTACAGTGTGAATGCAAACAGACCGGACCCGCTCCACAGGACAAACAAACACACACATTTCTCTGACCTCATATGGAGCCGTCAGCTGACTTGTGTGAAGAACAATATTCTCCATGGTCTTCTGTCTCATCTTCTGCTCATGCTGAGTCCATTGTTGAAAAATGACAAACTATAACTCCTAAAACTGATAAAACTTGATGCCACTTCGTTTTTATTTTTATTTACAGAAGAAGAAGAAGACGTGTCTTCAGAGGTTTTTGTGTTGTTTATTTCAGTAGTTCTTGGTGCAGCACCCCCACAGGCGAGCGGGGGAACAGGTTGGTTCAACAGGTTGACTCCACTGTTCAGTGCAGAGTGAATGCAAACGCACCAGCTCAAATGTAACAAAATGTCATGAATATTGGTCCTGAACCGAACCGAGTCTACCGGACTATCAGGTGTGAAAACGACCTCAGTCTCTTAAATAGCACCTTCTCAGAGTGGATCAACCAGTTTGCTGCTGACAACCAGAACCAGCTGATCACATGCTCAAGAAGGACCATCAGCCTAACAATGGATCATTAGCACACTGATGGCTGTTTACTGTTCACAGAGGGCTGAGTGATACTAGCAATCACAGCATTGTAAGAGGGGGACAGTTGAACCCGGAGGCTCCGCCCCTGTTTAATGATGGACGGTTTCTTTTCACAAAGATGGCCTCCTTTACTCCTCTCTCAAACCATCGTTCCTCTCTGTCCAGGATGTGAACATCTTCATCCCTGAAAGAGTGACAGCTGGCCTGGAGATGAGTGTAGACCTCAGAGTCCTGGCCTGATGATGTTGATCTTTTGTGCTGGTCCATCCTTTTGGCCAGTGGCTGTTTAGTTTCCCCGATGTAAGACTGATCACCCTCCTGACACTGAACAGCATACACAATATTACTCTGTGCCGGGGGACTGGATCTTTGGGATGAACCAGTCTTTAATGTATTTTGGGGTTTAAAAGCCTCTGGGACGTTATGTTTAGAAAATAAACGTCTCAGTTTCTCTGATACTCCCTCAACATACGGAATGACCACTGGTCTGGGTCTGGGTTCCTCCTTTTCACCTGTTGGCTGACTGGAGTCCTGTTTGGGTTTCTTCTCTGCTTTCAGGAAGGCCCAGTTAGGATATCCACATTGCTCTAGAGCCTGTCTTGTGTGGGATTTCTCCTTCTGCCTGGCTCCTGAGCTAGTGGGGACGCTGTCTGCTCTGTGGTACAGAGTCCTGATGACTCCTAACTTGTGCTCCAAAGGGTGATGGGAGTCAAACTGCAAATACTGGTCTGTGTGGGTGGGTTTGTGGTACACCTCAGTTTGCAAATGTCCTCTATCAGAGACTGAGACCTCACAGTCCAAGAAAGCCAACCTGCCATTTTTTACATCTTCTCGTGTGAACTTGATGTATTTATCCACAGAGTTGATGTGGTCAGTAAAATGTTGGACTCCCTGAGATTTAATTTTAGCCCAGGTGTCATCAACATAGAATAGACTTCCTGTGCGTGTCAGAGTTGATTTTAAAATTCTCCTGCTGACATTCAAGTGCATTAACAGCCTTGCACCATCATACCTCTCCGACCTTCTTCATCCTTATTCTCCTTCTCAGGTTTTGAGATCATCGGACCAGCTGCTTTTGGTGGTTCCAAAAACCAGCTGAAGCTCAGAGGAGATCGGGTGTTTTCAGTCAATCTACCCATCAACATTCGACAGGCCACCTCAGTCTCTGCTTTTAAAACTCTTCTAAAAACACACCTATATTCATTGACATTTAACACAGAGTGATCGGATTTAGATTGATTTTTTTTAAAATTCTGACTGAGTTTATGCTTTTTTGTTATTATTCCTTGACTTATGTCACAAGATGGTCTGATTTAGTATTTCATTGTTTCTAATTATGTTTTCTGTTTTATATTTTTATTCCATGTGCTGTAAATATATCTTGTTGGTTGTCAGCAGCAAACTGGTTGATCCACTATGAGAAGGTGCTATTTATAAGACTCAGCTGATACAACACCTCAGACTGAAGAAGTCTTTCGGATGAAAGACAAAACGTTCCTACATTTTTTATTTTGTTTTGCTTTGTTTTGTTTTTTTGAATGTCCAGAGGACCAGATTTAACTTTTTTGGGTCCATTAGTGTTGTCTTCTCTCCATCCATCCATCTTCTTCTTATCTGGGGTGGGGTCACGGGGGTAGCAGCCTAAGTAGGGAGGCCCAGACTTCCCTCTCTCCAGTCACTTGGGCCAGCTCCTCTGGGGGGATCCCAAGGCGTTCCCAGGCCAGCCGAGAAACATAGTCCCTCCAGCGTGTCCTGGGTCTTCCTCTGGGTCTCCTCCCGGTGGGACGTGCCTGGAACACCTCACCAGGGAGGCGTCCAGGAGGCATCCTAACCATAGATGAACGTAGATTGACCTGTAAATTGAAAGCTTCGCCTTTTGACTCATCTCTCTCTTCACCATGACAGACCGGTGTCTTCTCTCTGGTTAATGTTTCTATTTGTTCAGAAAACTGTTGTAACATTAGGATCTGTGAAATTCTTCTGAGTCATCTGGTTATCTCAAAGCTACTGGTTATTTTCAACATTCTGAAGAAAACCGTTTTTGATGCACTCTTGAGATTTTTTTGATGTATAAAACATCTCAAACATGTTGTTGGTTTAAAGGAGAACATCTTTGGAATAAAACTACAAGATACTGGTCATGACTAGGTTAGATGTGGATTATCTGACATGATGGAAATCTGATTGTTCTGTTTATCTGAATTGGATCTTAAATAAAAACGTGTTTGTTCCGTCACTTCAGTCTTCTCGTTTTATAAACTCCTGTTGTTCAGGGATGGAAGTTTTAAATGTTAGATTTTTATTTTCCAGGATGCTGCTCAGTCACTGAAAGCCACTATGAAGAACGGAGGAAATGTGAGTTAACACAAATTTTTTTTCTCATTAAGATTAAAATAAAGAAAATAATAAAAAAAAATCAAACTCATATTCCTAGTATCACCTGTGGTTCTATGTTAGATGAGACAACTTTAAAAATGTCACTAGAACCTGATTAGTTTGGATGTTTGAATTGTTTTTATTCTGTTGAGCTCTCTGAATTGTCAAAAATAATAGCTTCATCCAAACCATCCATATGCTAGATCCCATCCCAACCGGGCTATTTTCATTCAACCTTTATTTATGCAGGTTAGTCCCACTGAGCCTCGGGGACTCATTTACAAGAGAGGCCTGATTTTAACTAATTTTAACTGCAGTAAACACATTTAAGTAAAAGTTGTCTGCCTGAAAAAGGGGCATTAGACGCACCTAACAAAGAAATAAGCGCTGATCATTGCAACTCCAGATTGTCATCAACTCTAGTTAAACTGTTGTCTAGTCAACCTTGTAATGGGTCAATATTGAACAATATTTTAATTTCCTGACACCATTTTCAAAACTTTGACCCAAGTGTCGAGCCATTTGGACATCTCTTGTCTCCTAACATCCCATGAACTGACACATTTTAATTTTACAGCAGGAATTTCTTGTTCGAGTTCATAAGAAATTAGTTTTCAAAGTTTTTTGAGTCCAGTCTGGCTCTTTTGGGAGAGAGACTCTGTCCTGTTGTACTGAATAGTTTTTCAGCAGTCTTTCAATACGGCCATGGGTGGTGCGTATCTTCTGGCTGACTCTCCACAATGGAATCCATTTTGGGTGTGTTAGCAGTGCTGTGGGTTTGCACAGCTCAATGGCGTAAATACTAGAATATAGGCCATTGACTCAGCTCTTCTTGAAGGTGGGTCTAACGTTACCTGCCCATTTTGCAGTGATCCAATGGGCCATCTCCCCTCTCGCCATTGGTTACTTTCAAAATAACGAACAAATTAAAAAAACGCAACGTGAATGTAACTTGTAACACAACGCATTATATAAATGTAGAGTAGTAGAAAGTACATATACAGGTCCTTCTCAAAAAATTTGCATATTATGATAAAGGTCATTATTTTCCATAATATATTGATAAAAATGAAACTTTCATATATTTCAGATTCATTGCACACCAACTGAAATATTTCAGGTCTTTAATTGTTTTAATACTGATGATTATGGCATACAGCTCATGAAAACCCAAAATGCCTGTCCCAAAAAATGAGCATATCATGAAAAGTTTCTCTAAACAAGCTATTAACCTAACCATCTGAATCAACGACGTAACTCTAAACACCTGCAAAAGATTCCTGAGGCTTTTAAAAACTCCCAGCCTTGTTCATTACTCAAAACCTCAATCATGGGTAAGACTGCCGACCTGACTGCTGTCCAGAAGGCCATCATTGACACCCTCAAGCAAGAGGTTAAGACACAGAAATAAATTGCTGAATGAATAGTCTGTTCCCAGAGTGCTGTATCAAGGCACCTCAGTGGGAAGTCTGTGGGAAGGGAAAAGTGTGGCAGAAAACGCTGCACAACGAGAAGAGGTGACCGGACCCTGAGGAGGATTGTGGAGAAGGGCCGATTCCAGACCTTGGGGGACCTGCGGAAGCAGTGGACTGAGTCTGGAGTAGAAACATCCAGAGCCACCGTGCACAGGCGTGTGCAGGAAATGGGCTACAGGTGCCACATTCCCCAGGTCAAGACACTCTTGAACAAGAGACTGCGTCAGAAGCGCCTGACCTGGGCTACAGAGAAGCAGCACTGGACTGTTGCTCAGTGGTCCAAAGTACTTTTTTCAGATGAAAGCAAATTTTGCATGTCATTCTGAAATCAAGGTGCCAGAGTCTGGAGGAAGACTGGGGAGAAGGAAATGCCAACATGCCAGAAGTCCAGTGTGAAGCACCCACAGTCAGTGATGGTCTGGGGTGCCATGTCAGCTGCTGGTGTTGGTCCACTGTGTTTTTTCAAGGGCAGGGTCAATGCAGCAGCTATCAGGAGATTTTGGAGCACTTCATGCTTCCATCTGCTGAAAAGCTTTATGGAGATGAAGATTTCATTTTTCAGCACGACCTGGCACCTGCTCAGTGCCAAAACCACTGGTAAATGGTTTACTGACCATGGTATTACTGTGCTCAATTGGCCTGCCAACTCTCCTGACCTGAACCCCATAGAGAACCTGTGGGATATTGTGAAGAGAAAGTTGAGAGACACAAGACCCAACACTCTGGATGAGCTTAAGGCCGCTATCGAAGCATCCTGGGCCTCCATAACACCTCAGCAGTGCCACAGGCTGATTGCCTCCATGCCACGCCGCATTGAAGCAGTCATTCATGCAAAAGGATTCCCGACCAAGTATTGAGTGCATAACTGAACATGATTATTTGAAGGTTGGTGTTTTTTGTATTAAAAACACTTGTCTTTCATTGGTGGGATGAAATATGCTCATTTTTTGGGACAGGCATTTTGGGTTTTCATGAGCTGTATACCATAATCATCAGTATTAAAACAATTAAAGAGCTGAAATATTTCAGTTGGTGTGCAATGAATCTGAAATATATGAAAGTTTCATTTTTATCATTACATTATGGAAAATAATGACCTTTATCACAATATGCTAATTTTTTGAGAAGGACCTGTACTTGATGTAAAATGTAGTGGAGTAAAAGTTGGAAGTAACATGTTTAACTCTATCTAAAAAAAAAAGTTAAATCTGGTCCTCTGGACATTCAAAAACAAAACAAAGAAAAACAAAACAAAAAAAAAATGTAGAAACGTTTCGTCTCTCATCCGAGAGACTTCCTCAGTCTGAGGTGCTGTTTTCAGCTCAGTCTCTTAAATAGCACCTTCTCAGAGTGGATCAACCAGTTTGCTGCTGACAACCAGAACCAGCTGATCACATGATCAAGAAGGACCATCAGCCTAACAATGGATCATTAGCACCTGATGGCTGTTTACTGTTCACAGAGGGCTGAGTGATACTAGCAATCACAGCATTGTAAGAGGGGGACAGTTGAACCTCGAGGCTCCGCCCCTGTTTAATGATGGACGGTTTCTTTTCACAAAGATGGCCTCCTTTACTCCTCTCTCAAACCATCGTTCCTCTCTGTCCAGGATGTGAACATCTTCATCCCTGAAAGAGTGACC
>NC_056509.1:49572076-49582340 GCF_014905685.2 Nematolebias whitei
TCCTCTCTGTCCAGGATGTGAACATCTTCATCCCTGAAAGAGTGACCGCTGGCCTGGAGATGAGTGTAGACCACAGAGTCCTGGCCTGATGATGTTGATCTTCTGTGCTGGTCCATCCTTTTGGCCTTTTTCAAGGCTGTATCTCTTCTTTAAACATATTTGAGGGAACTATTCCTGAGATCCAATAGTTTTGTCTTTTTATAATTTTTCAGTTGAATTAACTTTAATTAACAGATTATTTAATAAAGTCAAAGTGAAAACAAGATTTTATGATAAAGCCGGCACCGTTCATTTTCATTCTTCACTGATAAAAAAAAACATTATTTTTTATACATAAATTGTTTTTTTTTTAAAAACGTTTCCACCCTCTGTCCCGGTCCTCCCGCCTGCCAGGGCACTCTATCATACCAATTTATTTATAAAGCACTTAATACAGCAACCAGGCCAACCAAAGTGCTGTACAATAGAAACAAACAAGCACTTTGGTAACAGCTGTTTTTAAATGTGCTTTATAAATAAATTGGACTTGTCATTACCTGGTAGTAGTATCGCAGAACCCAGCACAGGCCCTCCACATAGGACTGGACCACCTTCTTCCTGAACTCTTCGTCTGTTGCGTCCACATCAAACTTCGTCCTATAGTATCTCTGCTTCCAGCCATCCTCCCACAGCCTGCAGAGCACACAGACATGTATCAGACATGTTCACTGTCAAGTCACAACCAGCACTGTTGGATCTGAAGTTTACAGTCGGCTGATGTTTCTGTTGATGGAAATGAATGATGGACTCAGTATAAACACATCGCAGCTGCTGTCAGCTTCATCTTTAGGCTGAAAACTTACTCGAACGGTTTCATAGCTCTGACTTTTCTGTGAATTTGGGTTCAGCACCTGTGTGGCAGATTCTCGGAGGGGTCCATGGGGAGCAGCGGCTCCTGACAGGAAAGCCTCCATGAATAACAAATGAGGCTGCTGGATTTCACAGCTCTGATGAGAGCGTCACAGAAGAATTTACACCGATGTTCCTGCTTTCCATATTAGTCACGCTCAGCCCGAAAGCACTAATCAGCTCCGGTTCTGTTGATTAACTCGTTTATGAACCAGCGAGAAATTATCTAAATGTGTCTAAAACAGTCTGAGCTGTTTTCTTTTCAAACCCTTTTTACTTTATACTGAAAATAAACTAATTACCAGTAAATAAATTAATAATTCATATTAAATTTTAAATATTTTTTAGAAAATGCTACATCTAATATCATGGAAACACTATTGCTGTTCTAAACTGTTTTCTTAATTTCAATCTTATCCAGACATGGAAATAAAGGCTGTGTAGGAACCCTGACTGTCACGGCTGTAGTCTCAGGTTCTGAGGGATATTTCAGGATCCGACCCAGCCTGGCCCAGTGTATGACATAGGACAAGCTTTCATTCAGTGAGGAAAAGGTTCCTATGGTCAGAGCATAGTGTTTGTGATAAAAGACAGTGAGCAGTAACCTACGTCATGATACAGATTCATTAAAGGTAACTTTCTTTCAGCTGCTCCTTCTTCAGGGGTCGTCACAGCAAGCCAACTCCAAAGAATGAACAAAATAACCACCTAAAAACAATTACGGTATTTGTTTGCTTGAAATTATAATAAAGATGTGTCTCAGTCTAATTTTTTCTTAATAAATGCACTTTGACTGTCAAATCAGTTGTATTTCAAAACCCGATAGGCGTAAGCGGGCACACGCAGAAAGACGAGCCGCTCTTCATTTCTTTGAAATTTAACAAGATAAACACGTGAAGACAGGGAGGAAAAAGGAGGAATGCTGCGCGTTTCTTCGAAATTTAACAAGATGAGCACCCAAAACAATTATTTGTTTGCTCAAAATTATAGCAAAGGTGTGTCTCAGTTGAACTTTTACTTAATAAATGCACTTCAAGGGTCAAATTAGCTGCATTTCATGGGGGTGGCGCAGCAAAATGAAGCTGGGTTGTTGTTTTTTTTCATAACTGGCTGTAACTGTCGTACCCACCACTGCACCCAGAATTCACTGGTTAACTGGACATCATTAACTTCACACAGACTCTCCCACTGGTACATTTCCATCTTTAAATCACTTCCTGGTCTGCTGCCTTCATACATCTCCTCCTACATGTCTCTGTGTGAGTGCAGCTACAGCGTGCGCTCTCAGGACATCATTACCTGCAGTGTTCCCTCAGTGAGGACTGAACTAGGCAAAAGGACATCCTGATGCATGCTCAATAATCCAGGTAGAAAAATCTAAAAAAGTTAAATCTGGTCCTCTGGACATTCAAAAAAACAAAACAAAGCAAATCAACAAAAAAATGTAGAAACGTTTCATCTCTCATCCGAGAGACTTCCTCAGTCTGAAAAACTGACCTTCTCCTACTCCGCTCCTGTTTCCTGGAATACCTTGTAAAAAGATCTGAAGCTCTCGACCTTTGACCTCTCTAAGTGGCTTCAAACATCTGATAAGTCCCTGCAAGAACCAACGCAGACATGTTCCTGTTTTTAGTTTCTACACTAACTTATAATCTAGCTGTTTTTTTTCATTACTTTTTTCCTTTTGACTGTCCTTTTGGTTACCATTTTATTTTAATTTATATATATAAAACAAATCTGTATGCCTCTTCTATGCTTGTCCATTGTTGTCATCATTCTTTGTTAAATCAGGTCTCTCTTGTAAATGAGCCCTGGAGCCTCAATGAGATTTACCTGTAGAAATAAAGAATGAATGGTTTGATGGTGGCAGCACGGTGGTGCAACGGGTAGAGCTGCTGCCTCTCAGCGAGCAGGTTCCTGGTTCAAACCCCGGTCCAGGGGCCTTTCTGGGTGGAGTTTGCATGTTCTCTCCGTGCATGCGTGGGTTTTCTCCGGGTGCTCTGGTTTCCTCCCACAGACCAAAAACATGCATGTTAGACTGATGGTGACTCTAAATTGTCCCTAGGTGTGAGTGAGAGAGTGAATGGTTGTTTGTCTCGTTTGTCTCTATGTGTCCCTGTGATGGACTGGAGACCTGTCCAGGGTGTCCCTCGCACAGTGATTGCTGGACATGGGCACCGGTGACCCCCGTGACCCAAAATGGAATAAGCGGGTAAAGATAATGGATGGATGGATGGATGGTTGTTCCAAGCAGCAAGCAGAACGAAGAAGGAAAACTATGACAAGCCGATTGTGTCATTAATAGCTGGTGAAGATTCTCAGTCATGCAGGACACGGTAAATTAAAAAAGTTCAAGACAAAAATAATAAAGTATAAAGTATAATAAAGTTCAGTTGTTTTTGTCTTGAACTTTTTTGAATTTGTCGGTATAGCCACTATTACCATTACAATACAACGGCATGCCTTACTACTCTGCTGCCATCTAGTGACTGGAAATTGTACTGTTCAATTTTTTTCCAGTCAGAATGAATGAAAACGGTCATATTGTAGCCAAAAGTTGGTTTATAAATATGGGGAAAAAATCCATAAATATGTCGCTTCGGCCTATAAGTTACAGGACATGCAAAAAAATGTTTTCCACTTTATATTTTATTAACATTTTCAATAGTAAATAACATTTCATTCCAACATTTTTCAGATTATGGTAGCCTAAGCAAGCCTCTCTTTACAATAATAATTCCCCAAAACAACAATACAACACTCATACAACAATAATTATGAAAACAATTTTTTATAATAATAATAATAAAATAAATTTGCTCATAGGTGTCTATGGTCTAGAATTCCTCTGTTAATGGCATTGAGTTTCCTCATATCTCTTCTTGGGTGTCATAGTGTGTCCATCCAAGACTCTGGAACGAGTCTGCTTGTCAGACAGGCCCCCTCCCTCTCTGTTTTCAAATCCCGTTTAAAAACCCACTACTAATCTGTAGCTTTCAACACCAGATGATCTGTGTTGTGAACCTGTACACTCCACACTGGTTAGTCGTCATTTTTATTATCTGCAATGTTTTTATGTCTATATTCTGATTGACCTCATTTTGTATATTGTTTTGTGTGTTGCCTGTTTTTCTGTCTCTACAGCACTTTGGTTGGCCTTGTCGCTGTTTTAAGTGCTCTATAAATAAAATGGTATGGTATGGTATTTTTCCCACTTATTCAAAAATATCTTTTAGTCTAAGAATGTAGGTCATTCGCTCCATCTCATAAATGTCCCTAACAATATTCAGCCATTGTTGTATGGAGGGAGCTGATATCTGGTACCAGCTTCTTGTTATAGCTTTTTTACATGACATCAACAGTATCTTAATCAAGTACATATCTTCATTCAATACACATTTTTTTAAATATATTTCCAAGATACATTGTCTTAAAATCTTTTGCTAATGGGTATCCCAAAATAGCTCTGATTGTAGTATTCACATTTCACCAATATGAATCTAATTTTGGACATTCCCAGAATATATGTGTATGGTTTGCTTCTATATTTCCACACATTCTCCAACATGGTACATGAGATTTTGTTTGTTTACCCTTTATCTTGGGTGTAATGAAAAACCTACTGAGGTTTTTCCACCCAAACTCTCTCCAAAGTCTGGAGTTTGTTGTTGTACTCTGATTTATACATACATCATGCCATTCTTCAGATGATATTTCAATTTTGGATTCTTTCTCCCAGTTAGTTTTTATGTATGTGGTTGATGTTGGTGTGTCCTCCATCAGAGTTTTATATAATGATGTTATTTTCTTGAATTGAATCCCTTTGTAGGTTTTAATCCCCCAGCCAAGTACACCATATGATGTTTGAGAGCTTTGTATTTCCCTCAGAAAATAGTCTCTGAGCTACAAATATCGAAAAAAGTATGTTTTCTCCACTTGATATTTCCCTCTTAATTCTTCAAAACTCATCATCTTACCATCTTTAATTATAGTACAGATTGCAGTTATTCCGTTGTACTCCCTATTTTTAAATCCCTGATCATGTTTGTTTGGTGTAAAACTGCCATCATGTGCAACCCAACATATCATCCCAACCTCCATTCCCAGTTTGTTTTATTTTATCTTTTCAAACCAGATGTCCAAGGTATGAGGAGTTATTGAATTAAGTCGGTGCTGTTGTGCCTTCCTAAGTTTATCATCCCCAAGTAATGTCTGGAGTGGGACATCGCCCACTATCATTTCAATGTCTTTCCACTTGGCACATTAGGTTTGATCACACCATTTAATTACAGGTTGTAGTTGTGCTGCACAGTAGTAGTCCTTTAGGTGAGGGAGTGCCATTACACCCTGTTCCCTTGACATCTGTAGTGCAGAATATTTTACTCTTGGCCTCTTTCCATTCCAAATAAATCTGGAAATAATCTTATCCCCATATTTAAATCTCTCTGGTGGGACCCTAACTGCAAGAGCTTGAAAAAGATATAATAACTGAGGGAGGATATTCATTTTTATCATTACATTATGGAAAATAATGACCTTTATCACAATATGCTCATTTTTTGAGAAGGACCTGTAAGTGGCATATGTCTCTCGGTTGGCCTGGGAACATGTTAGGGTCCTCCCAGAAGAACTGGAAGATTTGGTTGTGGAAAGAAATGTCTGGGCTTCCATGCTCAAGCTGCTGCCTTTGCAACCTGACTTTAGAACAAGCAGGCGGGCGAGTGAACAGACCGACGGATGGATGGAATCTGAGCTGGTGAAATTATTGCTGAACGGTGAATAATGTTAATTCTGAGTTTTTGTACCTGACGTTGTCTTCAGGCTCGGGCTCGCTGTCACTGTCTTCAGGCTTCCTCTTCATTCCCCTGCCTTCACTGCTGCCTGCAGACGACTGAAGAAAACCCAACTTTAGAGAGCAGAAGATTATGTAATAGCATATGTCAGCCTGTTTGTTAGTAAAATATCTAATGAACCACTGAAAAAAATTTAATGTAACTTTCAGAAAATAATCACTGAACGTTCACCTACAACCGATTAACTCTTAGAGCCGACTCAATTTATGATGGCCACCACAGCTAATCACCCATAGCAACAAAAAAAAGAAAAAAGGCTCTAACTCAGTAGGTTTTCAAGCTACTCAAGTCAGATTTGGTGTAGTAGTAGCTGAGGGTCACCCTCAGGGTGACTCTCAGCTACTACCACATAAACATATGTGGTTATGTGGTAGTAGCTGGGGTTTTTTCAGTGCCCTGAGAAAAAATAATCTCAGGGCACTGAATAAAAACAATCATATATAAAAATAAATTAACACCATTTATGTGAGGAGCAGCTTTGAGTTTAACTCCATCACTGAACTCTCATCTTGAACAAGCATGAAGGCGACAGTGGAAAGAAAAACTCCCTCATGAGGAAGAAACCTTTAACAGAACCAGGATCAGGACAAGCGGCCATCTGCTTCGACCGGCTGGGTTTGGTAAGAATAGATACACAATGGAAGGTCAAGAATCACATGTTAAGATAGAAATAGTATAAAATGAAAACTATTCAATTTTATCAATCCATTTAAGGAAATGAGGTCAATTTGTCCTCTAGTAGTCTAAACTTAAGGCAGCATGACAAGCCAACCCTAACTATAGGATTTAGCAAAAAGGAAAGTCTTAATCCCAGTCGTAAAGCTGGATAATGTGTCAGCCTCATGGACAGAAACTGCAAGTTGGTTCCACAAGACAGGAGCCTGAGAACTGAAAGATCTTCCTCCCATTCTGGTCTTGGAAACTCTGGGAACCGCGAGTAAACCTGCAGTCTGAAAACGAAGTGCTCTGTTAAAAAATATGGAACAACATGATCTGTAATATAAGATGGATCTAGGTTGTTGAGAGCTTTGTAGGTTAGAAGTAAGATTTTGAATTCTATTCTGGATTTGACAGGGAGCCAATGGAGAGAAGCTAAAACTGGAGAGACATGATCTCTCCCAGTAACTCCAGTTAAGACTCTGGCAGCAGCATTTTGGATCAACTGAAGACGTTTTAAAGAAGTATTTGGACACCCAGATAATAAACCATTGCAATAGTCCAGTCTAGACGTGACAAATGCATGGAGCAGTTTTTCTGCATCATCTTTAGATCAGATGTTTCTAATGTTAGTGATATTACGCAGGTGGAAGAAGGAGGTTCTAGTAACGTTTTTAATGTGGGGGATAAAAGACATGTCCTGATCAAAAATAACACCAAGATTTTTAACATTAGAGCTGGAGGACAGATTAATGCATCTAAGGAGGGAGAAAGACTGAAACATTCATTCCTAAGGTGCTCAGGTCCAAAAACCAAAACCTCAGTCTTGTCTGTTCAACAGGAGAAAATTAAGGGTCATCCAGGTTTTTATGTCTTTAAGACATGCTTGTAGTCTAAGTAGCTGATTGGATTCAATGGGTTTAATGGACAAATATAATTGTGTATTGTAGTGAACTTAATCTGGTGTCACGACTAAGCCTAAGGTCAAAACCCTTGACCTTAAGAACCTTGTGGGACAGAAACTGTCATTTCATTGATTTGAATCCAGAGATACAGGTTCACCCATCCTGAGACTCTCTTTCTTGATAATCAAGTGAAAGAACACTCTCTTTTTATTATCATTACTATTTTACAAATGTTGATAATCAAGTGTCTTAGTTCAAACCATTTTAGATGTTGCAGTGAACTAATCAATTTTATTAACTGTGTAATGATTTTTAATTCTCATGCAAAGTTAGAATTCATGTTGAGGTCTGTTACAGATTTTTATGCATTTTCTGACTTCTGCCTTTGAATGAGCAAGTGTACGTTTCCAGGGTCAGGAGTGAAGCAGACATGCGTTGGAACAACTGTCCTGTTTATATCCTCTCAGACGTCAACAGGGGGTTTTGGCACCTGTTTCTTAAACTCGCCAAAACAAAACTCTCTCTGTCTGTGAGAACATTTCTGATCTTTCCATAACAATTCTTGCTGCATTCCAACCTTTTACGTCACAAAACACACCCCGTCTGGTCGGTTCTGGCCAATGGGAATACTCCCAGATGAACCGGGAAAACAGCTCTTTAAAATGTCGGTACTTCCTGGTCTAACCAGTTCTGTTGGATACACAGTTCTGTGAGAGTTCTGTGAGGGTTCTACTCGGTTCGGTTGAGTTCAATTCTGTTCAGTTCTGTGCGGAGAAGCCCAGTTCTGGGAGCCGGGAAGATCCTGACATGACAACAGAGCTCTTCCGAGTTTCATGGGATTATAACATTTTCCACTGAGGTGAGCTGTGAGGGACAAAAAGCTGCTACTCCGGACGAGTAACAGCATCCTACGGAGACGCTGAAGGGTGCGTTAAACGGAATCTCGCCTGAGACATCTCCAGGTAAAAGAGTCGATTTCACCACCTAAGTGTACCGTAAGGAGAAGCTGAAGAAAGCCCAGAGAGTGCCGTTCTGTTCACACTCCCTCAAACCCCATCTTTTACTCTTCTTTAAACTTCTTTCCCATCTTTAAACTCCTCTCTCAAGTAGAAATTCTTCCAGATATTTAGAAATGTCTGTGTAAAGTGCTCATCCACCGCCGTGTGGGTAAAAGATCATAATTGTACAGTTTTCATAAATGTCTGTGGTGAAGCAACGGAAAAATCATGGCCGTTTTAGGCTAGATTACTGCAATGCACTTTACATAGGTATTAGTGATTCATGTATTTCCCAGCTTCAGAGGGTTCAGAATGCAGCTGCACGACTTTTAACAGGTACACGGAAATTTGACAGTATTTCTCCTGTTTTGGCCTCTTTACATTGGTTGCCGGTGCATTACCGGATTCATTTTAAAATACTTTTATTTGTTTTTAAAGCTTTAAATGGCCATGCCCCTCCATACCTGTCTGAGCTGCTACATTCTTACACACCCTCTCGTTCACTCAGGTCAGCTGACCAGTTGTTTCTGAAGGTCCCGAAGACAAAGCGTAAGCTTAGAGGGGACCGAGCTTTTTCTGTGATAGCTCCCAGGCTCTGGAATGACCTTCCATTGAACATAAGACAGGCCTCTTCAATTGAGGTTTTTAAGTCCCTTCTTAAAACTCATCTTTTTTCTTTGGCCTTTTAGCACAATCTGAGATGTTTTACCTTGTTTTATTGTGTTTGTATTTTATTTTATTATTTTATTCCTGTTTTAAATTTTACCCTTCCATTTTATCATTGTATTGTATTATATAATTGTGTAAAGCACTTTGGTCCTGTTGGGTGCATAAAGTGCTCTATAAATAAAGTTGGTATGGTATGGTATGGTATGATTTTCCTGATTGATTGCTTATGTTGTTATTTTCATAATTTGCCAAATTAATGTAAATGTTTGATGTTAAACTTTGATTCTGTAAATAAATGACCGCATTCATTTTGATGGGTCAAATATAAATGACGTCTCACGTTGCATTTCATTAAATTCAATGCACGTTTTATTCAGTTCAGAAAAATGAGGAATCCGTGTTAATTGATGAATATATCTGAGCATCTGTTCATCTACAGTAT
The DNA here is from genome assembly GCF_014905685.2 of Nematolebias whitei. NCBI lineage: Eukaryota > Metazoa > Chordata > Actinopteri > Cyprinodontiformes > Rivulidae > Nematolebias > Nematolebias whitei. Next base: position 49,581,489 of record NC_056509.1, read on the forward strand.
CATCAGCATAACAATGGAAATTTATCCCATGCTGTTTAATAACTTTACCTAATGGAAGCGTATATAAAGTAAAGAGTATTCGCCCAAGCACTGAGCCCTGAGGAACTCCATGACTAACTTTGGTGTATGAAGAAGATTTATTATTTACATTTACAAACTGGAATCTATCAGATAGATATGATTTAAACCATTTTAGAGCCGTTCCTGTAATTCCAACATCATATTCAAGTCTCTGTAGTAAAATATTGTGATCAACTGTATCAAATGCAGCACTGAGGTCTAACAGGACCAGTAGAGACACAAGTCCATTGTCTGAGGCCATGAGAATATCATTAGTAACTTTTTACTAGTGCTGTTTCTGTGCTATGATGAGCTCTAAACCCTGACTGAAACTCTTCAAACAGATTATTTCTTTGTAGATGTTCACGCAACTGACCTGCAACTATTTTCTATAGATCTAAAAAAGTTAAGTCAGGTCCTCTGGACGTTCCAAAAACAAACAAAAAAATAAAAATAAAAATATTGTAGAAACGTTTAGTCTTTCATCACTCACAGTTTTTCCAAATATCTGGCGTATAGACTCATCCCTTTAGTTGGCAGCTCAGAACACCATGGACTGGTTCATCCCAAAGATCCAGTCCCCCAACACAAACAGAGTAATATTGTGTATGTTGTTCAGTGTCAGGAGGGTGATCAGTCTTACATCGGGGAAACTAAACAGCCACTGGCCAAAAGGATGGACCAGCATAGAAAATCAACATCATCAGGCCAGGATTCTGCGGTCTACACTCATCTCCAGGCCAGAGGTCACTCTTTCAGGGATGAAGATGTTCACATCCTGGACAGAGAGGA
>NC_056509.1:49582440-49585771 GCF_014905685.2 Nematolebias whitei
TGCAACTGGGTACTAGACTTTTTAACAAACAGACCACAGTTAGTGAGGATCCACAACCTCTCCTCCTCCACCATAACCCTCAGCACTGGCTCTCCTCAGGGATGTGTGTTGAGCTCCGTCCTGTTTACTCTGCTCACGTATGATTGTGCAGCTACCCATCCAGGCTGTCACATTGTAAAGTTTGCAGATGATACAGCGGTGGTGGGATGCATCACAAACAATGATGAGTCCAGCTACAGGCAGGAGGTGGAACACCTGGAGAGCTGGTGCAGAGAGAATAACCTTCACATCAATGTGAAGAAGACAAAGGAGATGATTGTGGACTTCAGAAGGAACAAAAACATCTACACCCACCTGAACATAAGAGGATCTGCGGTGGAAGTGGTCTCCAGCTACAAGTACTTGGGTGTACACATGAATGACAACCTCAGCTGGAGCAACAACACCACCAGCCTGATCAAGAAAGCTCATCAGAGACTCTACTTCCTCAGAAGGCTGAGACGAGCTGGTCTGGAAGCTCAGTCCTCACCTCCTTCTACAGGTGTGCAGTGGAGAGCATCCTGTGCTCGAGCATCAATGTGTGGCATGGAGGCTGCACAGCTGCAGAAAGAAAAGCTTTGCAGAGAGTGGTGAAGGCTGCACAGAAGATGTTGGAGTCAGCCTCCCCACCATCACAGACATCTACACCTCCAGAAGCAGGAAGAGGGCCACCTGCATCATGAAGGACCACACTCACCCAGCACACACACTTTTTGCCCAGCTCCCCTCAGGAAGGAGGTTGAGGAGCATTAAGTGTAGAACCACTAGACTGAGGAACAGCTTCTACCCTGAGGCTGTTAGACTCATAAATCTCTAACTAGAATAATCACTGTGAAAAACCATATCATGTTGCTGCTGATCTGTTTCATGTTGCTGCTGATCTGTTTCAATGTTGCTGCTGATCTGTTTCAGTGTTGATGTGTTCATGCGTGCACATCTGCTCTCAGACTCATGTTCATGTTTGTGCTGATGTTCAATGTTTTATGTTATGAGTGCTTAGTGTATATTTAGTTGATGTTTTTCTTAGTTCATATCTTAGATGATATTACTGTTTTTCTTATACATTTTATTGTTGGATGTAACTGGGACCCCGTGTACATAATTTCGCTCCACCACATGTACCACATGAGGTGCGAATGACAATAAAGAAACTCTGACTCTGACTCTTTTATATGACTGTCTGTACCTCATCTGTGTTCTTTGTTTAAAACAGGTCTTTCTTGTAAATGAGTCCTCGAGGCTCAATGAGACTAATATGTATAAATAAAGGTTGAATGAATGTAAGAAAAATAACTAAAGCAGGATCAATCAATAGGTAAAGGAGGAACTAAACCAGGATCAATGACAAGGTAAAGGATGAACTGAACAAGGATGAGTTTGTTGTTAAATGATGAACTCAATGATTTGGAACACATCCTAATCTGTGAGCAGCAGCAGAAAAACATTAAATCCGTTTCTGGGTTGTTTGAATAAAGCTGCTCCCTCTGAGGTTCGGAGGCGTGCACCCTCATATCTCTGCAAGACAGTGAATGTGCTGCAGGCCAGAACAAACACGTACACGTTCCCACAGAGCCCAGTAATGACATCCTTCAGAAAGTACCCCTGAGATGGGGGAGATTGGATCACTGAGCGGGTGGAATTAACCGAGAGTGACAGAACAACAACACCCCCTCACTCCTCTGGAGAGACTCCACCAATGATGAATTAACTTCAAGATAAAGATTAAATAAATACTGATCAGGACGCTGATTGGTTCTAAAAGCAGAACTCTAAGCTCAGATCCATACACCCAGAACCACTTACGGACCTTTTCCATAGCTCCTCCAGCACGGTTCGACTCGGCTCGGCACGATTCCAAGGCTTTTTCCACGAGCAATTTTTTGTGGAACCGACCCATTTTTCAGGACCCATTTCTCTGCGATCCCAAGCGTGCTGAACTGGCACCAAAACGTGACGTCAGAATACTCTCTGATTGATCAGGGGGCGGAGTCATTGGCTGTTTGAGAAACTTCTCAAAACAATCCGATCCGCCATTTGCAATTTCTCAAACTCGGAGCAGTGGCTGGACCTATTTTTAAGCTTTTAAAAACAATAATGACAAAATCGTGGATTAATGCTGAAGTCCAGGTGTTTTTTGTGTTTGGTGACCGATGACAAAATTCAGAGCCAGCTAACCGCGGAGCATCATGCGAGCTGCCGACCTGAAGAAGTGCGCGAGGCCGGACCCCGAGCAACAGCAGACAGGGGCGGACTGGGACGGGTCTGGAACGGAGGGTGGAAACAGACTCATGTTGGTGCTGCTGTTCGGTGTATCGTGTTTGTTATTTTTATGTTATTAGTGCTTAGCATATATTTAGTTGACGTTTGTCTTAGTTCATATCTTAGATGTTATTACAGTTTTTCTTTTACATTTTATTGTTGGATGTAACTGGGACCCTGTGGACATAATGTCGTTCCACGACATGTACCATAGGTGGTGGAACGACATTAAAGAATCTCTGAATCTGAATTTTAAAAAATAAATAAAAGGTGCCGGCTTTATCATGAAATCCTGTTTTCACTAGGACTTTATTAAATAATCTGTTACAGTTAACTCAGCTGAAAAATCATAAAAATACAAAATTATTGGATCTCAGGAATATTTCCCTCAAACATGTTTGAAGAAGAGATATAGCCTTTAGTTCAACTTTATTCTAACCCACAGATGTACAAATCACTAAACAACAATTGAACTTTAAATTAAAGCTAAAATAAAATAATCCATGAATAAGAAACAAAACCACAAATCTAAATTGAACAATAAAAGTAGACACAACGAGTGCAAATATAACAAATGAAGAGAAACTATAAAATTTAAATAGACGTTTTTGTAGAATCTGGTTCATCAGAGATTTAATTCAATTCAGTTTATTTATATAGCACCAAGTCAGTCATCACTGAACAGAAATATTCATATATAAAATAAGTTACCAGAAACATTCATATTTAAAAATAATAATTTAACATTATTTATCTGAGGAGCAGACTGCTTTGAATTTAACTCTCAACGCAGAACTCTAACTCTTAATGATGAACTAAAGTTCATTAAAAGCTCATTAGCAGGATGGATATATATATACACACACATATATATATATATATACATACATACATATATACACACATACATATATACATATACATATATATATATATATACATACATATATACATATACATATATATATATATATACATACATATATACATATACATATATATATATACATACATATATACATATACATATATA
>NC_056509.1:49585871-49600399 GCF_014905685.2 Nematolebias whitei
ATATAAATATGTATGTGTATATATATATATATATATATATATATATATATATATATATATATATGCACACATACATACATACACACAACTTCAAAATAACATAAATTCTCAACCTGTACTAAAAACAGTTTCAGCGTCTCAGCGCCACCAGCTGGTGAGAGGTGGTGACGTCAATTTGAACCCCGCCCACTGGAACTGGTACTGAAAGCATAATGGAAACGCAACCTGTACCGTACCGAGTAGAGTAGAGCTGTGCTGTACCGGTACTACAGGTACTAATGGAAAAGGGGCATTAGTTGCAGTAATTCAGAAAAACAAAACAGCAGTTGTCCAGAATCTGTGGGCCAAAGTTCGAAAAAAAGCCCTTCTGACACACACACACATGCAGACTCACACACACACACACACAGAGAAAGAGGAGGAGGAGGAAAGCGGCAAACTGACATTCACCACATTGAAGACCAGAACAGCATGCACCATTCCAGCGATCTGCCACCCAAACACAACCAAACACGTAGCAGAAGCAAGAGAAAACAAGGTGCCAGAATGAACATTGACGCCACTTTTTACACACCGCCCACCTCATTTAACCGGAAGTGACGTTCCTATAGCAATGTAGATTTCTACTGACCCTTTCCAAAATATTAGAATATCATGGAAAAGTTGTTTAACTTCCATAATTCCATCCAAAAAGTTAATAGACGATAGATTCAGGGCCCACAATTTAAACAATTTCAAGTATTTATTTTTTTGTTTTTACATAATTTGTGCTTCCAGCTCATGAAACCCACGAAAACAGGATTTCAAAAAAATTAGAATACTGTGAAGACATCAGTCCACACTACTTCTCAGTTTTTGCAGAAAACAAAGAAAGAAATTAGGATCACAACAAATCAATCAAACTATGGTACTTTCAAAACAATGTGTCAATCTTCAATAGTTGGTTGTGAATCCCTTTGTCTTAATCTCTGCCTCGATGTGACATTGACACAATCAGCCTGTGGCATTGACTGGGAGTTATGGAAGCCCAGATTTCCTTGATGCTTGCCATCAGCTCTTCTTTGTTGTTGGGTCTGGTGCCCCTCATTTTCCTCTTGAGTATACCCCATAGATTCTCAATGGGGTTTATGTCCGGCCAGTTGGCTGGCCAGTCGAGCACTGTGGCATGGGCATCAAACCAGGTTTTGGTGCTTCTGGCAGCATGGGCAGGGACCAGTTCCTGCTGGAAGATGAAATCTGCATCTCCATACAGATCCTCAGCAGAAGGAATCATAAAGTCCTCTAAAACATTCTGGTAGACTGTTGCAGTGACCTTGGATTTAAGAAAGAGTTTACCAACACCTGCACCGGACATTGCATCCCAAATCTTGACTGACTGTGGATGTTTCACACTGGACCTCAAGCAGTATGGGCTCTGTTCCTCACCCTTCTTCCTCCAAACCCTTGGGCCTTGATTTCTGAATGAAAGGCACAATTTCGGAAAAGAGGACCGATGAACCAAACAGTTGTAGTCCATCTCCTGGATGAGTCTGAATGTGGTGGTTTTTGAACCTGTGACTCCGCCTTATTCCACTCTTTCTGGATCTCTGACAGATTCTGGATCTTCTCTGTTCGATAATCCGCTGAAGCCCACGGTCAACTCTTTTGCTGGTGCATCTTCTCCTGCCACATTTTGACCTTCCACTAGACTTTCCATTGATGTGCTTGGACACAGCGCTCTGTGAACAGTCAGCCTCCTTAGCTATGAACTTTTGTGGCTTCCCCATCCTATGGAGGGTATCAATGATGGTCTTCTGGACAGTTGTTATGTCTGCAGTCTTCCCCATATTGAACCGAACTGAGAAAATTGATTCAAACTGAAGCAATTTAATGATGCCTGGGGAAACCTGTGTAGGTGCTTTGAGTTTAGTAGATGATTAGTGTCACACTCAGTTTAAAACATTCATGTCCTGCAACATTTAGGCTGATTTCTCCACAGTATTATAATTTTTTTAAATCCTGTTTTCGTGGGTTTCATGAGCTGGAAGCCCAAATTATGTAAAAATAAACAAATAAATTCTTGAAATAATTTAAATTGTGGGCACTGAATCTATCATCTATTAAAATTTAACTTTTTGAATGGAATTATGGACGTTAAACAACTTTTCCATGATATTCTAATTTTTTGGAAAGGGTCTGTATACTGCTACAAAGTTAAAAGTGACAGATGACTTCTGCCACTTCAAAACTTTAGACCAAAAGCTAAAGGCTCCAGTCTTGAACTTCATAAAGAGAAAACTGAGACAACTAACAGAAATAAAATAACAAAACCACTAGTTTCTAGTGGGGGTGAGACATTGAAACCCACAGTTACTAGTGAGGGTGAATTGAACTAACAATGCTAACATAAACATCACCAATCTGTTTGTTTGATTTCTAACCTTTTTGTGCACCAATTCCTTAAGAGATTGTTGAGCTAGACTGAAGTCCAAGTTGTTTTAGCATCTATTTCGATTGTTGTGGGTTAAATGGTTGCTAAGTTTTGTTGTGAAGCCACATTGTGAAAGGGATGCTCAAACACTGTTTATAGCTACACCCCTTTATGAGTTCTACTTAGGAAAACTTACCAGAGTAACAAATTCTCTTATGGATTCTCCCCAAAAAGTGTATAAAGATAACAGCTATTTCATCAATGGAGAATCACTCCTTATTATAGCATTCCACCACCTTTGATCTAAAGTATTTTTGAATCTTTGTTGTTTATCACAATCAGTAGTCAAACGTAAAATCGTATACTTTAAAACTTGAAGTTACATTTTTAATGAAGTACATTTTTATTCAGTTTTGTTAAATGAAGGAAATGTTTTAAGAAAGATTTTAAACATTTTAATTTAGGCTCTGTCCTCTTCATTTTCCTACTTTACTATATTAAAAAACTTTATGAGATGCATCAGTAATAATCAGTCTAAGGTCCAGATGTCATCTGGGTGTGCCACCACCATAATGACATCTGGCCCTTTCATGCCTTCTGTTGATCCAGTCCTTGGTACTTTTTCCCATGACATCAGAACTTTCTCCATCCTGGTTCATCCTTGAGATACGAGTATTCACTGGGAATGCTGCATCATCTTCATTCTATGGTGCCAACTGGTGGCATCTACCACAGGATACCTTCATTCTGACACCTGCTTGGATCGCTAAGGTGTCAACTACCTGTTTGCTTTGCTGACAGGACCGTTGTTTCGCTTTGCTTTGGATCGAGTGTTTCCACTCTGGATCTATTGCTCTGCCTACTGGATTGTTGTTTTTACCTCAGTGCTACTAAGGATGGCACATGACTGACTGGTTGGAACTTCTTCAAAGACTAAGCATTCTCTTTGGAATATGCTCAGTCAGGTCATCTGGACAGTTTCTTTTTTGTAAAAAGACTTTTCGCCCTCTATCCGGAGGGCTTCATCATTCTGAGGAGTCCCAAGTAAACTGAGAAACTGTCCAGATGACCTGACTGAGCATTATTGGATTTGGTACCTGGATGATTGAGTATGAACTTTGATGTATTTGGAATATAATTCCTGTTTTCTTCATTGACCTAGGAGGGTGTCATCGGACATCTCTTAACTTTGTTCTTCAAAACTTAGTCCACAGTGATTACCAAGGTGCCAAGGCCAGCCCCATCGAAGTTTCTTCTGATAGATCATAGATTTGGCTTGTAGTGACTCAATGGCCATCTGGACTGGCATCAACTCTCTAGTTGGGGACTATGTAGCATGAAGTTGAACTCTTGTAACTATGACCCCTGATAGGGTCATTTTCCAGACTCACCATGAATTGTGTTCTTTAAAGTTGCATTTGCCCTAAATAATGTGTGGTGTTTTTCTAACGTTTACTGTCCTTGGACGCAGAGTCAACTGCAGTCTGACTAATGTTTACCTTTTTTTTCCTATGTTCCTAAGAAATAATAAACAAATCATTAATAAAGTTTGTTTTATGTGGTTAACAAATGTGAACATAAATAATTTTGATTATTGTTTCCAATCATAATGAAATTGTGTGAAATTGTATAATGTGTTTAACATATTTCCTTCTCCAGTTTTTCAGAAGGTAGTTTTTCCTTGAAGAGACACCTGTTGAAAGCTCTTTGAGCTGGAGCTGTTTGCTTCAGAGGGAGGTCGTAATGTTCCTGAGTAGTCAAAACATCTTCTGAGAGCTGTTGTTTTTACACAAAGTTTCTTTGTGTGACAAAACAGTTCGTCTTCGGCTCAGAACCGGAGAGAATTCGTCTTGGACTCCTGAACCTGACTGGTTTGACTTTGGACCCTGATCCTGATGTAGTCTGATGTCCACTCCTCATTTATTCTTGAGCAGCCAAACACACTGCCCGGCCAAAAAAAAAAGTCACCACCTGGATTTAAGTAAGCAAATAGGTACGAGCCTCCTGTTAGATAATTACTGCATGGGTGATTATTTTTCAGCAGCAACAAGTTCCCAACTGGTGCAATGAGTTGCTTCTCATTTCTTAAACAACCATGTGGAAAGACTCATGGCGTGGTCGTGGAAAAGATGTCAGTCTGTTTGAGAAGGGTCAAATCATTGGCATGCATCAAGCAGAGAAAACTTCTAAGGAGATTGTAGAAACTACTAAAATTGGGTTAAGAACTGTCCAACACATTAATAAAAACTGGAAGGATAGTGGGGACCCATCGTCTTCCAGGAAGAAATGTGGCCAGAAAAAAATCCTGAATGATCGTGATCATTGATCACTTAAACATTTGGTGAAATCAAATGGAAGAAAAACACCAGCAGCACTCAGGGCTATGTTTAATTGTGAAAGTAAGAACATTTCCACACACACAATGTGAAGGAACTCAAGGGACTGGGACTGAACAGCTGTGTAGCCTTAAGAAAACCACTAACCAGTGAGGCTAACTGGGAAAAAAAAGGCTTCAATTTGCTAGGGAGCATAAAGATTGGACTCTGGAGCAATGAAAGAAGGTCATGTGGTCTGATGAGTCCAGATTGACCCTATTCCAGAGTGATGGGCGCATCAGGGTAAGAAGAGAGGCAGGAGAAGTGATGCACCCATCATGACTAGTGCCTAGTCATCAATGTTTTATTTATTTTTTTCATTTAGCCTTTATTTATCCAGGTAGTCTCATTGAGCCACGAGAAATCATTTTCAAGAGAGACCTGTTTAGGGAGAAGATGTGGGTTAAGGGCCTTGCTCGTGGGCCCAGAGTGGGGCGAATGAGGGTGGGAGAAAGTGTGGGTACTTCACCTATCCCACCCACATTTTTGATGTTGTCGGTACCGGGGCGTGAACTGGCGATCTTCCGGTCACAGCCCACCTTCTCTAACCTCTGCGCCACCCCTCCCAATGCAAGATCTTGGTGAAAAATTAATGCAACACTGGATGGAAACAGATCTTGTGACATTGCAGAAGCTTTTCAAAACAATGCCAAAGCAAATGCATGCCGTAATCAAAGCTAAAGGCGGTCCAACAAAATATTAGTGTGTGACCTTTTTCTGGGGGGGGGGGGGGGGGGGGCGACCTTTTTTTTGCCAGGCAGTGTATGTTGCTTGATTACAGCTTGTTAATTTTTTTTAAAGTTAAATCACTACAGAAAATAAAAAATTTTCTCACTGCCAGGCTTACATTCTCGTCTTGAAGTCTAAGCCGGCTGAAGGTTGCGATGGGTGGCACACCTCCTCATCAGCTGTGGCCCTCACCAACCCCTGAAGTTGTCACAGTGACTTTCCACTACCTTGGGCAGTTCCTGGCAAGTCCTCCTTGTGGTATAACTAGGTGTTATCCACCAGCAGAACCCCAGAAAGACGAGTGATCTGGTGCCCTCCACACTGACCCAGGAAGGAGCACAAACCTGGTGACATGATGCCTTGGTCTGGTTATGCCATTTTAGGAGATGCAACTTGGTAAATCATTTCCTGGCTTTCAGTGATAATAAATAACTTATCTAATTACATTAAATAACTTATTTTAACCAAAATCCAAAGCAAACTATTTATTAAAATAGTCAAACTTTGTCTAAATTTGTGCGTGTATAAAAACCAAAATAATTCCTGCTCAAAAAGTTAATTTTGCTTTAGATAAGAGAATTAAGTCTTGATTGATTCATTATTATTGTTTGTTTATTATTGTTGTTGATTCTTAGTTTGATTATTTTTGTAATAAAATTTTAAAGACAGCTTTGGTCTCTTCATTCAGATGAATATTAATTTGTTATGGGACTCCCTTTAATTAACAAATTCTACTTCAGTGACTGAGTTCAACAAAGATGCTTTGTCTGTCTCCTCACCTCTCCCTTCTCCAAGGACATGGACATGTGACAGAACCTCAACCGAGCTTATGATGAACATCACCTCTTATCTGGACAATGGCTGGGGGGGGGGCTCTGGACTATGCTACAACTTTCCCTTAAAAATTAAATGTTTTCACCGCCTATATGTTCATGTATCACGTCTATTTATGTTGCTTTGCTGTGGTAGTTTTTTTTTTGATGGCTCAAATCGTGCCCTGTCTAGGACACGGTGTGAGAGATCTTTTTTTATACCGTCTCTCCTCATGTTTTCTTCCCTTTTCTCATCTAAGCAAAAACATTCTGAATAAGAAAAGGCCGCACTTTTTATAGTTGCAGCTTTGTGCACTCCGCCCACCTTTCGGACGACTGTACGTACATGTTCTCATTGTATCTCGGTGCAATGATAAAGTTTATTCTGATTCTGAGTTCTGATTATGAAAGGGTGAATGTATTACCGGTAGTTAAGTTAAGTTGTAGTTGGTCTGAACAGCTTGTGCCCCACTTTAACAAGTGCTAAATAAATAAAAACAAGTGGAGTGGAGAAAGTGTCACCCTTCTAACTCCATCTCACTTCGTAAATGCTACACTCAAATAAGCCACTCTGATGATGCAAGAAGATCTTTCAACCCAGTTTTACTCATTGCAACGGGGGGGCAGAGTTAACACACAGGCTTACACAGATGTTATATTAAAGCTCTGGTCATAAGGTCTGCCTATGGACAGTATAAATAAGTATTTTTTTTATAATGCTTATCAGACAGAGACAAGGTTAAGACAACCTGTGCTTTCCAGCTTAGAGGACTTGGAGTTTATCAGGTGTGCAGGCTCCGTGCTCCTGCAGGCTCCTCTCTGTTCAGACAAAACAACATTAATACATACATACATTAATTTAACATTAGTAAGTGATAACATCCATGACCTTTACCTAAATTCCCCTGACAGTTCGGGTTTATAAATGTTTGAGTTTAAAGTGAAACGGGTTTGGGATTAAATATGTTTGGGGAAAAAAAACAAGTGGCAATCAGATGATGATTAATCCAGCAGTCATTCTTGTGCTGATTTTCAGGGCTGTGCTTCCTGGAAGTGGTATTTCCCATTCCACTATGCTCCCTTTGCCTCTGACTTCAAAGACATCAAAGAGATGTTCTCAGAGTTTGAGAAAGACACTAAACCGGTAAGGAGGATTAGTTCTGGTTCTGATTGTTGTTGGCCATTGTGAAAATGGTTAAACTGTAGTTGGATATGTGTATACAGCACAATACAGACCTGACCTGTTTGTTTGGTGCAGTTTAAGCCTCTGGAGCAGCTGATGGGAGTGTTTCCTGCCGCCAGTGGTAACTTCCTGCCGAAAACATGGAGGAACCTTATGATCAGCCCGGTGAGTCGTAGTCACCGAACCAAACCTTCTCAGACCACAGAGTGAAGTGAAACAAACTGATGCAACATCGTTTGAATATATTTTCACTCTCTGTTGAACATTTGTTTGATTCAGGATTCTTCCATCATCGATTTTTACCCCGATGACTTTGCCATTGACCTAAACGGGAAGAAATACGCCTGGCAGGGTGAGCCTGCCTCTTCAGAAAACTGTTAAATTATCATTTGTCAGATAAAACATCAACTTTAGTTTTGTGCAGTTAAGCAGATCATCTGAATATATTAAACCTTTCATCTGGTTTAAAAATCTAGGTAAAGGGATTGTTGGCATACAAACCTGTTGTTTAGTTTGTATATTCATAAATAGACCCTTTGTTCTACTTTTGAAAGAACATAAAATGGATTACATTTGTAGTTATTTACTTATTCTCATGATGTCCGTGCTGAAAGAATAAAGGCAGCAAATACTGTGAGAACTTTCAGAATGTCTTAAAACCAAACTGCCATCCATCCATCCATCCATTTTCTTCCGCTTATCCGGGGTCGGGTCGCGGGGGTAGCAGCCTAAGTAGGGAGGCCCAGACTTCCCTCTCCCCAGCCACTTGGGCCAGCTCTTCCGGGGGGAATCCCAAGGCGTTCCCAGGCCAGCCGAGAAACGTAGTCCCTCCAGCGTGTCCTGGGTCTTCCCCTGGGCCTCCTTCCGGTGGGACGTGTCCGGAACACCTCACCAGGGAGGCGTCCAGAAGGCATCCTAAACAGATGCCTAAGCCACCTCAACTGGCTCCTCTCGATGTGGAGAAGCAGCGGCTCTACTCCGAGTCCCTCCCGGATGATCGAGCTTCTCACCCTGTCTCTAAGGGAGAGCTCAGACACCCTGCGGAGAAAACTCATTTCGGCCGCTTGTATCCGAGATCTCATTCTTTCGGTCACAACCCAAAGCTCGTGACCATAGATGAGGGTAGGAACGTAGATCGATCGGTAAATTGAGAGCTTCGCCTTTTGACTCAGCTCTCTCTTCACCACGACAGACCTGTACAGCGCCCGCTTCACTGCAGACGCTGCACCTATCCGCCTATCGATCTCACGCTCCATTTTTCCCTCATTCGTGAACAAGACCCCAAGATACTTGAACTCCTCCACTTGGGGTAGGACCTCCTCCCTGACCCAGAGAGGGCACTCTACCCTTTTCCGGCTCAAGACCATGGCCTCGGATTTGGAGGAACTGATCTTCATCCCGGCCGCATCGCATTCGGCTGTGAACCTCTCCAGTGAAAGCTGTAGATCACGATCTGATGAAGCCAATAAGACCACATCATCTGCAAAAAGCAGAGACGCAATTCTGAGGCCACCAAAACGGATCCCCTCAACACCTTGGCTGCGCCTAGAAATTCTGTCTATAAAAGTTATGAACAGAATCGGTGACAAAGGGCAACCTTGGCGGAGTCCAACTCTCACCGGGAACAAGCCCGACTTACTGCCGGCGATGCGGACCAGGCTCTGACACCGGTCATACAGGGACCTAACAGCCCGTATCAAAGGGCCTGGTACCCCATACTCCCAGAGTACCCCCCACAGGGCCCCCCGAGGGACGCGGTCGAAAGCCTTCTCCAAGTCCACAAAGCACATGTAGACTGGTTGGGCAAACTCCCACGCACCCTCCAGGACCCTGCTGAGAGTGTAGAGCTGGTCCAGTGTTCCACGGCCAGGACGAAAACCGCACTGTTCCTCCTGAATCCGAGGTTCGACTATCCGACGGACCCTCCTCTCCAGAATCCCCGAATAGACCTTACCAGGGAGGCTTAAGAGCGTGATTCCCCTGTAGTTGGAACACACTCTACGGTCCCCCTTTTTGAATAGGGGGACCACCACCCCGGTCTGCCAATCCAGGGGAACTTCCCCCGATGTCCACACAACATTGCAGAGTTGTGTAAGCCAACACAACCCTACAACATCCAGAGCCTTAAGGAACTCTGGGCGGATCTCATCCACCCCTGGGGCCCTGCCACCGAGGAGCTTTTTAACCACCTCGGTGACCTCAGCACCAGAGATTGGAGGGCCCGACCCAGAGTCCCCAGGCTCCGCTTCCTCAGTGGAAGACGTGCCGGTGGGATTGAGGAGGTCTTCAAAGTATTCCGCCCACCGACCCACAACATCCTGAGTTGAGGTCAGCAGCAAACCACTCCCACTATAAACAGTGTTGGTGGCATACCGCTTCCCCCCCCTGAGACGCTGGATGGTGGACCAGAAACGTCTCGAAGCCGTGCGGAAGTCGTTCTCCATGGCCTCTCCGAACTCCTCCCATGCCCGAGTTTTTGCCTCAGCAACCACCCGAGCCGCATGTCGCTTGGACTGCCGGTACCCATCAGCTGCTTCCGGGGTCCCACAGGCCAAAAAGGCCCGATAGGACTCCTTCTTCAGCCTGACAGCATCCCTCACCGACGGTGTCCACCATCGGGTTCGAGGGTTGCCGCCCCGACAGGCACCGACAACCTTGCGGCCGCAGCTCTGGTAAGCCGCCTCGACAATAGAGGCACGAAACATGGTCCACTCAGACTCAATGTCCCCCACCTCCCTTGGAACATGTTCAAAGTTCTCCCGGAGGTGGGAGTTGAAACTCCGTCTCACAGGAGACTCTGCCAGACGTTCCCAGCAAACCCTCACAATACGTTTGGGCCTACCAGGTCTGACCGGCATCCTCCCCCACCATCGGAGCCAACTCACCACCAGGTAGTGATCAGTTGACAGCTCCGCCCCTCTCTTCACCCGAGTGTCCAAGACATGTGGCCGCAGATCAGATGAGACGATGACAAAGTCGATCATCGAACTGCGGCCTAGGGTGTCCTGGTGCCAAGAGCACATATGGACACCCTTATGCTTGAACAAGGTGTTCGTTATTGACAATCCATGACGAGCACAGAAGTCCAACAACAGAACACCACTCTGGTTCAGATCAGGGGGGCCGTTCCTCCCAACCACACCCCTCCAGGTCTCACTGTCATTGCCCACATGAGCATTGAAGTCCCCCAGCAGAACAAGGGAGTCCCCAGAAGGTGCACTTTCCAGTACCCCCTCTAAGGACTCCAGAAAGGGTGGATAATCTGAACTGCCGTTTGGTGCATAAGCACAAACGACAGTCAGAACCCGTCCCCCCACACGTAGGCGGAGAGAGGCCACCCTCTCATTCACGGGGGTGAACCCCAATACACAGGCACCAAGTTGGGGGGCAATTAGTACGCCCACGCCTGCTCGGCGCCTCTCACCAGGGGCAACTCCAGAGTGGAAGAGTGTCTAGCCCCTCTCAAGGAAACTGGTTCCAGAGCCCGAGCCATGTGTAGAGGTGAGTCCGACTATTTCTAGCCGGAACCTCTCAGCCTCACACACCAGCTCAGGCTCCTTCCCCACCAGTGAGGTGACATTCCACGTCCCAATAGCCAGCTTCTGTAGCCGAGGATCAGACCGCCAGGGTCCCCGCCCTCGGCCACCACCCATCCCACATTGCACCCGACCCCTTTGGCCCCTCCCACAGGTGGTGAGCCCATAGGAAGGGGGACCCACGTCTCCTCTTCGGGCTGTGCCTGGCTGAGCTCCATGGGTAAAAGCCCGGCCACCAGGCGCTCGCCCACGTGCCCCACCTCCAGGCCTGGCTCCAGAGTGGGGCCCCGGTGACCCACGTCCGGGCAAGGGAACACTAGGTCCATTTGTGTTTTTCATCATAGGGGTGTGTTTGGGCTGCACTTTGTCTGGTCCCTCACCTAGGACCTGTCTGCCATGGGTGACCCTACTAGGGGCATAAAGCCCCTGACAGCATAGCTCCTAGGATCATTGGGACACTCAAACCCCTCCACCACGGTAAGGTGGCAGCCCAGGGAGGGGAAAAAAACCAAACTGCACTTTTCTAAAATTCCGAATGATATTCAGCAGCTTAAGAAAATATCCAGATTCCCTTCAAAAAGTATTCCAAACTCCCTTCAGAAGATAGTCCAAACTCCCTTCAGAAGGTAGTCCAGACTCCCTTCAGAAGGTAGACTTTTTTTTTTTTTCCAATTCAGTTTCTTTCTTAGTTCCAAGTCCCAACTTACGTCGTCTCAGGGCACTGAACAAGAACATTCACATACATCATAGAAGCCAATTAGTAAAAGTTCTCTATGTAAGGAAGCAGAAAATACATAGTTCACATGTGACGTAACATCAGGGGCATTTCCGGTTCGTCCTCTATGTTGTAAGGCTGCCTCTAGCAGCAGGTACAGATACATTCATTCAACCTTTATTTAGACAGGTAAATCCCACTGAGCCTCCAGGACTCATTTGGTATGGTATGGTATGGTATAAAGTTTATTCATTTTAAAACAACAAAACAAAACAATTCCATAAACTTTAAAAAAAATACAAGAAATTTAAAATGAAAGGCAGCAGAAAGAAGAAAAAATCTCATATCTGCCCCTTTTTTCAAACAATTTGTTCAATGATTATAATCTTCAAGTAACAGAACAAAATGAATAACTCTATTTTTTGTAACTCTAATGCAATACACACTAAGCTACTTCATTTTTATTTTATTTTTTTAACAATTCAACTTTGATCTTTTTCTTAAATGTACACATTGACTTGGCATTTTTAACATCACTCTCTAGACCATTCCACAATCCAATTCCTTGGATTGAGGTAGACCTTCCCTTCAGACTAGTTCTGAATTTTGGTTTGACAAATATCTCTATCCCCTTAAGTTTATAACAACTTTGCCTCTTAATATCCTGATACATGCTCCATAATCCAGGTAGAAAAATCCCCCAAAAAGTTCAATCTGGTCCTCTGGACATTCAAAAAACAAGAAAAAAAAAAAGTAGAAACGTTTCGTCTCTCATCCGAGAGACTTCGTCAGTCTGAGGTGCTGTATTCAGCTCAGTCTCTTAAATAGCACCTTCTCAGAGTGGATCAACCAGTTTGCTGCTGACAACCAAAACCAGCTGATCACATGATCAAGAAGGACCATCAGCCTAACAATGGATCATTAGCACCTGATGGCTGTTTACTGTTCACAGAGGGCTGAGTGATACTAGCAATCACAGCATTGTAAGAGGGGGACAGTTGAACCTAGAGGCTCCGCCCCTGTTTAATGATGGACGATTTCTTTTCACAAAGATGGCCTCCTTTACTCCTCTCTCAAGCCATCGTTCCTCTCTGTCCAGGATGTGAACATCTTCATCCCTGAAAGAGTGACCTCTGGCCTGGAGATGAGTGTAGACCTCATGTTTCTGCCTATAATATTGATATGTGAAGTAGGTTGACTGCAGGCACAGTTTCAAGAGTTGACGTCGGTCAGCGGGCACCGGGCAAGCAAGATCCTTCAGAAGGCACAGACCCAGCTGCTGAATGAACGGGTGAGACAGACCAATTTTACTATTGAGGCCTTGAAGGCCAAAGAAGAGCACATTAAACAGAAACTAACAACGTGTCTAGATCAGACCACACTTCAGCAAGTGTTGGACTGTACAGATCAGGCACGCTTAGCACAGCATGTCAAGTCCAAGACTCGACAACAAAACAAGTTTAACGTACTAATAACTCATCAACAACATCACTATTCCAATAACAACACATTCAGTGTAGGACAACACTCCAGTAGTCAGTTACATGCCAGGGAGACAGAGAAGTGGGTGAAGAATTTATCTGACAGACAGCTCACCCAGCCGGAGACAGAGATTCTTGCCAGGGGACTGAACTTTGCGGTTGCACCAAGTAGAATTCCTCTGGTGGAGATGATCACAGCTACTGAGTCAGCCATCCGTAACAACAAAATTTATAAGGGTGAAGCAGAACAGCTCAGAATCAAAGTTTCAGCCTGCCTCAGCAATGCCAAACCACCACCTTCCAACATCAGTAGAGAGGAGAGGGATGCACTCACCACTCTTAGCAAGGACAAAAACATCATCATTCTCCCAGCAGACAAAGGAAGGTGCACAGTGATTTTGAACCAGAAAGACTATCATGAGAAAGTTATGACACTCCTTAGTGACTTAAACACTTATGAACCTCTGAAAAGAGATCCAGGAAGTGGTTACAAGAAGAAGTTAATAGATTGCCTGAAAATTTTGGAGCAGGACAAGGCTATTGACCGTATTCTGTACCACAGACTGTACCCAGGGGAGGCCACACCTAGTCTGTATGGTTTACCTAAAATCCACAAACAAGGTGTACCTTTAAGACCAATTGTTAGTATGATTAACTCTGTCACTTACAATGTTTCCAAATATCTGGCGTCTGTACTCATCCCTTTAGTTGGCAGCTCAGAACACCACATACAGAACACCATGGACTTTGTGGATAAGGTGAGGGATGTCATCGTGGAGACTGATGAAACAATGGTCTCTTTTGATGTCACATCACTCTTTACGTGCATTCCTGTTGATGATGCAGTAGAGGTGGTCAGTTTAAAATTAACATCAGACACCACTCTGAGCAGCAGGACCACGCTTTCTACAGAACAACTGTGTCAACTCTTGAAACTGTGCCTGCAGTCAACCTACTTCACATATGGGGAGCAATATTATAGGCAGAAACATGGGTGTGCTATGGGGTCTCCAGTTTCTCCTATTGTTGCCAACCTGTACATGGAGGAGGTAGAAAAGAGAGCCTTGACGTCCTTTTCAGGGACACCACCAAGTCATTGGTTCAGGTATGTTGACGACACCTGGGTTAAAATCAAATCTCAGGAAGTCCAACATTTTACTGACCACATCAACTCTGTGGATAAATACATCAAGTTCACACGAGAAGATGTAAAAAATGGCAGGTTGGCTTTCTTGGACTGTGAGGTCTCAGTCTCTGATAGAGGACATTTGCAAACTGAGGTGTACC
>NC_056509.1:49600499-49606899 GCF_014905685.2 Nematolebias whitei
AAATCTGGCGTTCAGCACGATTAAACGTATGCTACAGCCATCTCTTCTTGTCACAAGGTTTTCAGGGTCAGAACAGTTTTTAATCATCCGCTGATGAAGCGTTTTTTAAAGGTGTTCAAAGACGCAGGCCTGTTTTCACACCCACTTGCTCCACAGTGGGATTTAACGCTGGTCCTGCGAGTCCTGATCTAGGCTCCATCTGAGTTACTGAATCAGGTTCCAATTAAATTCTTGTCTCTTAAAACAGCCCTGCTGCTGGCTTTAACATCCGCTAAGAGGGTGAGAGATTATCTGCCTTCTCTGTCGCCCCGTCGTGTCTTGGAACTCGGGCTGATGGCAGCTCAGCTGATCTAAGACCAAATCCAGTTTTATGCCTAAACATCACAAACTCTTTAAATTAAGAGTGATATCGTTGGAGACCCCCCCCCCCCCCCCCCCCCCCCCCCCCCACCACACACACACACACACAATCAGAAGCATCTTTTCATCTTTGTCCTATGCGGGCGTTGACGTGTTACATAGCGTGCACAGCTGCAATGCGTTGTGCATTATAGAGATGCATCTGCAGGTCGCCTGTTATCCACCCAGCGCTTGTCACACTGGCTGTGTGAGGCCTTTTCTGAAGCCTACAGAGCATCAGATTTAGAGCCTCCGGTCAACCTCAGGGCGCACTCGACCAGAGGTATCGCATCTTCGACTGCTTTCCATAATGGTATGACAATGCAGGATATTTGCACTGCGGCTGCGTGGTCAACACCCTGCTCATTCATTCGCTTTTATCTACGTGATGTGACGGCTCGTTCCATGACACATTCTGTCCTTAGTGTTTACAGAATGAATATTGTTGTTTCATGGAACTCCGTTTTACTCACATCTGTCTGCATGCATTACAGTGTGAGATGTTATCAGTCACAAGTTGTATCTGTTATTTGGTTCTATTGTCACTAATCAGTTCATGACTATTGTTACCAATCAGTTCATTTGATTATAATCAGTTCACTTGTTATTATTAATCTGTTCATACTGTTCAGCCATGAATCAGTTGGTTCATGGCCCCCCTTTCTCAACATCTTTCCTCCCCGTTGAAGTTTCCGGGGCGTTCATGCATTCAGAACGCATAGTTACACAACATGCGTCTGTGCATGGCACACATAATTACGCAATGAGTAATTACGCACATGGGGAGCTGAGTGACAAGACGTTTTTTGGGCAAGCTTCTGCTTCATACGGTGTTCGAATGGACCCAGTGAGGCGAGGACCACATCTGCTTCGCCCTTAACCCACTAAGCGACAGCCTTAAAGGGCGAAGCCTATACGAAATAGAACGTTGGTTACGTACTGTAACCCCAGATTCTATGAATATAGGCGTAGCCCTTTAAGCGTCGGGCCTCACTGGCTCCTAAGTGGCTGAAGAAAAAGCTATTTGGGAGCCGATTACCCGCTCTTAACGTAATTTATACGGACCGGGTGGGGCCCACACAGCAGGTGGGCGTGGACTAAACTTTTCAGTGTGATGCTTCGCATGACGGGATAAAACCCATCAGCGACAGCTCTTAAAGGGCTACGCCTATACTCATAGAATCTGGGGTTACAGTACGTAACCAACATTTTGAGAACTTACCCATAATAAATGCTGCTTTTTCAATAACCCCTTATCAATCAACCTTTATTTATACAGGTAAATCCCATTGAGCCTCGAGGACTCATTTACAAGAGAGACCTGATTTCAACAAAGAAAGATGACAACAATGGACAACAGCAACAACAATAAACAGTTATAAAAACTCATACTACAGTTTTTTTTGTTTTTTTTTTAACAAATAGGATGGCTAAAAGGAAAAAGGTAACAAAACAAAAAACAGCTAGATTCCAAGACAAATGTATAAAACTAAAAACAGGAACATGTCTGCATTGGTCCCTGCCAGGAGTCCAACAGATTCTTAAAGCCACTTAGAGAGGTCAAAGGTCGAGAGCTTCAAATCTTTTTGTAAGATATTCCAGGAAACAGGAGTGGAGTAGGAGAAGGTCCTTTTGCCTAGTTCAGTCCTCACTGAGGGAACACTGCAGGTAATGATGTCCTGAGAGCGCACGCTGTAGCTGCACTCACACAGAGACATGTAGGAGGAGATGTATGAAGGCAGCAGACCAAGAAGTGATTTAAAGATGAAAATGTACCAGTGAGAGAGTCTGCATGAAGTTAATGATGTCCAGTTAACCAGTGAATACTGGGTGCAGTGGTGGGTACGATAATCACAGCCAGTTATGAATCTTAGTGCACCATGATAGACAGCATCCAACATCTGCAGGAAAGCTTATAAGAATGTAGACTGAATAAATTAATTATAAAATAATAATAAATAAATGACATGTTTGGATGTCATTTATTCATTTGGTCCTGAAGAAGGAGTTGGCAAATAAATCAGTTACTTAGACTACAAGCATGTCTTAAAGATATAAAAACCTGGATGACCCTGTATGCCTCTGAATACAGACAAGATAGAGGTTGTGGTTTTTGAACTTGAGTATCTTAGGAATAAACTTTGCAGTGGTTAGAGTTGTTACCCCACAGTAAAAAGGTCACAGGTTCAATTCCCAGCTTTTCTTTGTGAAGTTTACATATTTACCCTGTGGGTTTCCTCCCACAGACCAAAAACATGCATGTTAGGCTGATTGGTAACTCTAAATTGTCCCTAGGTGTGAGTGAGAGAGTGAATGGTTGTTTGTCTCTGTGTCCCTGTGATGGACTTGCGACCCATCCAGGGTGTACCCCGCCCCTCGCACAGTGATTGCTGGACATGGGCACCGGCGACCACCGTGACCCAAAATGGAACAAGCGGGTAATGAAAATGGCTGGATGGATGGTAATGCCAAACTGTCCCTAGATACTGTTAGATATTTATCTAGACCAGTCCTTCTCAAATAGTGGGGCGGGGGCAATGCCAGGGGGGCGCACATGACCCTAGAAATTATGCTTTTTTGCCGCAGGGAGTAGTTTTTTTTTTCACCATTCTCATTTTGTCGTGTGCATTCCTAATAATAAAGTTATGAACAAATATGGCCGCCTTGTGGTTTTGGAGTCATGCATGAGCCGTGTCTCTCCTCTGCTGCTGACACGATAAATAAACTCAGACCGTCACCTCCTCCATCCTCTGCTGCTGTTTTTATGTCCATGAGCTCTGGATGTCACTCACAGCGCACATGCAACAAAGAGTAAACTCAAAGCGAGAGCGACACCTGCCCCTCTTTCTTCTTTCATGTTGACATTTTTTTTTTGTTTTATCCATGAGTGTGCTCATTGATCCTGACTTCCTCATTTTGATTAAAAAAAAATCATTAACTTCGCACAGACTCTCTCACTGGTACATTTTCATCTTTAAATCACTTCCTGGTCTGCTGCCTTCATACATCTCCTACATGTCTCTGTGTGAGTGCAGCTACAGCGTGCGCTCTCAGGACATCATTACCTGCAGTGTTCCCTCAATGAGGACTGAACTAGACAAAAGGACCTTCTCCTCCTCCACTCCTGTTTCCTGGAATATCTTACAAAAAGATTTGAAGCTCTCGACCTTTGACCTCTCTAAGTGTCTTTAAGAATCTGTTGGACTCCTGGCAGGGACCAATGCAGACATGTTCCTGTTTTTAGTTTTATACATTTGTCTTGGAATCTAGCTGTTTTTTGTTTTGTTACCTTTTCCTTTTAGCCATCCTATTTGTTAAAAAAAAAAAAAACTGTAGTATGCTTTTTTTTACAACTGTTTATTGTTGTTGCTGTTGTCCATTGTTGTCATCTTTCTTTGTTGAAATCAGGTCTCTCTTGTAAATGAGTCCTCGAGGCTCAATGGGATTTACCTGTAGAAATAAAGGTTGATTGATGTCACTAAAGATGAATCTTCCGGTTCAACTACCGTAAGGAAACAGAAAATGAATCAACTTCCTGACTGTTTGGAGCTCGTTGTGAACCGGTGTTACACCATTTTCTGTGACCACCGTATATTGTGACCGTAGGGGGCAGTGTTGCATGCACTGTTGCAGGTCACAGAATATGGTGTAACACCGGGTCCAATGACCGAACCAGAACCAGCTTCCTCTGACCTTGTTTCACAAACTAAAAGCAAAAAATATTAATCTCTAAACCTATTAAAAAATCTATAAACATATTAATCTCTAAAACTAAACCTAATGCGCACCACAGCTGGTGGTGGTCGACCCCCCCACTGTTTTTAGTTTCGTTTTTGACGTGCCACACGTTTTTCACTTTTGCAGCTTAATAGTAATAACTAATAGTTTTGGTTTTCCTGTGACTTATTTGCAGTTTGATAAATGGTAGGAGCATAATATACTCTCCCAATGTTTTGTTGGTCTTTTTTTTGGTAAATAATAAATGACATTTTTTTGCATTTTTATTTTATTTATTTATTTTTTCATCTTGAGATCCTATGACGTCATCAACTATTCGAGTTCTACTTGAGTTTTATTGTGTTAATGTCGAGTTTTAAAATGATGTAGCCGTTCAACCCCTAGGCCCTCACACGTGACAGGTTGTGCTCCCCTTCTGCGAAGGAGGAGTCTAGACCCTTTAAATCTGTAATGCCTTGGGACATCTGCCCTTTCTGGTTCCTGAGCTCACATCGAACTGTAAATTTGACTTGAAAATTTACTTGAAATTGAATTGAATTACTTGAAAATTATTATGATTGAAATTATTGTTTGAAAAAAGGGGCAGATATAATAAGATTTTTTTCTTCTTTCTGCTGCCTTTCATTTTAAATCTCTTGCATCTTTTTTTATATTGTTATGGAATTGTTTTGTACTTTTTTAAAATGAATAAACTTTATATCATACCGTACCATAACTGTACCGGAGAGACCAGTGCTATACACTGTAACCTTTTCCTGCCTTGATTTTAATACAATTGGTAAAACTGAATTCACGTTTCCTTGATTTATTGATAGTGTGAGTTGCTGCTTCTGAGGGAGATCCGAGCCGGGGAGCAGTGTGACCTGGAGGTGGCTCTGGGGTCGGAGAGGAGGCCTGAGGCCCGGCTAGCAAACGGTTAACTGCAGTGACCCGGGACCCGCATCCAGCTACTGTTGTAACAATACTGTATGCGTGAGACGGTGAATGGTTGTTTGTCGCTAGGTGTCCCTGTGACAGACTGGAGACCTTTGGAGACAGTCACCAACTCTCCAGGAAAAGCAAGCAGAGAAAATAAATGGTTCTTTTCCTAATCTAGATGTACATATTCATGAAAGAAGGGTGAGAGACCAGCAGTGTGTTCTGCTCACTGCCTGCCACCATGAAAAGCAGGCAGGAACTTATTAGCATCATTTATTCCTCTGATACACATGCTAACAATTGTAGCTTGTTGTAATAGTTTGTTTGTGAAAAGCAATAGCTTCAAAACAGGGTGGCTGTTGCTGCAGAAAAATCAGTTCTTCACTACTGAAAAACCAACAAAAAGCCTAGTTGTCACGGGGAATTTCAATCTGGGTTTTGGTACAGAGCTGAGTCACGGTTTGCAGCAGAAAGTGGTGGGAGCAAGGCTAGTCACGATCCATTTGACCTGAGGAAAGGACCTACTTCCAGTTAATAAGAGACTTACTTGATTGCAGTGCACTGTGAAATGTCTCGCAGCGTTGGAATCGGTGACATTACCATCCTGAGAACAAAACAGATCAAAATTGAGCTTGTGATGAAACCAAAAATCATGTACTGGTTTTCTAGTTAGAGCCTGAAAAACTCATGACAAAACACAGGGAAAGTCAGAAGTTTCGTACTTATCTGGTAGAACAGGGTTGTCATCAAGATTTAATGTACCTTGGAGTCCATGGCACAGTTCTGCAGGGATCATAGAGACCTGAAAGAGACCAAGCTTCAGTTTTTATCTGAGAACATGTAATGAGCCTCTGAGCTGCAGGCCAAACAGCAAGATTTGAGACACTATTCTGGTTTTTGATGCTGAAACTGAAGCGCTGGTATTCAAACTTTTGTTACCTCAGGAGTTTCTGAACGGTAGAGCTCATGGATAAAGTCGAACAGTGGGTGTAACTTTCCCAAAAACAACACGTCACTTCCCAGGCTGTTTCTTCTGACTGCAACAGAAAAACAAAACTGTAGTCAAAAAAGGCTAATAATAATCAATAAAAATCAATAAATGAAATATTACTGATCATCAGAGTCTCAATAACATCCACACATCACTTCAAGGAACAATACTTGGTGAAATACTAAAGAACAAATGAAACAAACTGTAATGGAGGTCCCACGTCCAACTGGATCTGATGTGGTGTTGGTTTTAGACTCAGATTCACATTGACCCGCTGAAAACTAGTCAGTAAGCTCATCTTCATCATGAAACCTAGAGTCACTGAGCTCATCTTCATCATGAAACCTAGAGTCA
>NC_056509.1:49606999-49632113 GCF_014905685.2 Nematolebias whitei
TTTTGTTACCTTTTTCCTTTTAGCCATCCTATTTGTTAAAAAAAAAACAAAAAAAACTGTAGTATGAGTTTTTATAACTGTTTATTGTTGTTGCTGTTGTCCATTGTTGTCATCTTTCTTTGTTGAAATCAGGTCTCTCTTGTAAATGAGTCCTCGAGGCTCAATGGGATTTACCTGTATAAATAAAGGTTGATTGATAAGGGGTTATTGAAAAAGCAGCATTTATTATGGGTAAGTTCTCAAAATGTTGGTTACGTACTGTAACCCCAGATTCTATGAGTATAGGCGTAGCCCTTTAAGAGCTGTCGCTGATGGGTTTTATCCCGTCATGCGAAGCATCACACTGAAAAGTTTAGTCCACGCCCACCTGCTGTGTGGGCCCCACCCGGTCCGTATAAATTACGTTAAGAGCGGGTAATCGGCTCCCAAATAGCTTTTTCTTCAGCCACTTAGGAGCCAGTGAGGCCCGACGCTTAAAGGGCTACGCCTATATTCATAGAATCTGGGGTTACAGTACGTAACCAACGTTCTATTTCGTATAGGCTTCGCCCTTTAAGGCTGTCGCTTAGTGGGTTAAGGGCGAAGCAGATGTGGTCCTCGCCTCACTGGGTCCATTCGAACACCGTATGAAGCAGAAGCTTGCCCAAAAAACGTCTTGTCACTCAGCTCCCCATGTGCGTAATTACTCATTGCGTAATTATGTGTGCCATGCACAGACGCATGTTGTGTAACTATGCGTTCTGAATGCATGAACGCCCCGGAAACTTCAACGGGGAGGAAAGATGTTGAGAAAGGGGGGCCATGAACCAACTGATTCATGGCTGAACAGTATGAACAGATTAATAATAACAAGTGAACTGATTATAATCAAATGAACTGATTGGTAACAATAGTCATGAACTGATTAGTGACAATAGAACCAAATAACAGATACAACTTGTGACTGATAACATCTCACACTGTAATGCATGCAGACAGATGTGAGTAAAACGGAGTTCCATGAAACAACAATATTCATTCTGTAAACACTAAGGACAGAATGTGTCATGGAACGAGCCGTCACATCACGTAGATAAAAGCGAATGAATGAGCAGGGTGTTGACCACGCAGCCGCAGTGCAAATATCCTGCATTGTCATACCATTATGGAAAGCAGTCGAAGATGCGATACCTCTGGTCGAGTGCGCCCTGAGGTTGACCGGAGGCTCTAAATCTGATGCTCTGTAGGCTTCAGAAAAGGCCTCACACAGCCAGTGTGACAAGCGCTGGGTGGATAACAGGCGACCTGCAGATGCATCTCTATAATGCACAACGCATTGCAGCTGTGCACGCTATGTAACACGTCAACGCCCGCATAGGACAAAGATGAAAAGATGCTTCTGATTGTGTGTGTGTGTGTGTGGTGGGGGGGGGGGGGGGGGGGGGGGGGGGGGGTCTCCAACGATATCACTCTTAATTTAAAGAGTTTGTGATGTTTAGGCATAAAACTGGATTTGGTCTTAGATCAGCTGAGCTGCCATCAGCCCGAGTTCCAAGACACGACGGGGCGACAGAGAAGGCAGATAATCTCTCACCCTCTTAGCGGATGTTAAAGCCAGCAGCAGGGCTGTTTTAAGAGACAAGAATTTAATTGGAACCTGATTCAGTAACTCAGATGGAGCCTAGATCAGGACTCGCAGGACCAGCGTTAAATCCCACTGTGGAGCAAGTGGGTGTGAAAACAGGCCTGCGTCTTTGAACACCTTTAAAAAACGCTTCATCAGCGGATGATTAAAAACTGTTCTGACCCTGAAAACCTTGTGACAAGAAGAGATGGCTGTAGCATACGTTTAATCGTGCTGAACGCCAGATTTCTGTCCATCAGCTGCTGCAGAAAGGACGGCACACCACCTAGTGGACATGAAATGGCCTCTACATCTTTCTCTGTACAGCCGCGCTGAAAAGCTGTCCACTTGATGTGAACAGCGCTGTGGTGGTTGCAGCACGTGAATCCTGAATTGTACGCACTACATCTTGAGAGAGACTCATCCTCTCTAAATTAATCCGCTCAGCGGCCAGACCAAAGGTGCTGGCCTATTCTGGGTAACTCCTGATTGCTCCTCCCGCCTGGAGGAGAGCGTCCTCCCTCCATGGCAAATTCCACGAACGCCCAGATAACAGGTGTCGTAGGACTGGGGACCATGATGCGTTCACGCACTTGGGAGAGAAGAGCTGTCAGTCCCTCCTCCTGACCTCGGTCCATTGAAAACCATGATATCAGAGGGAGTGAGGGAAGTGAAGAAGCATTACGACCACAGGCTGTGAGCAAACGCGTCTACCCCTAGCGGTAGTTCGTCTCGTGGGCTCAATGATAACCATAGTTGACATTGAGCGTTCTCTCGTGTTGCAACAGGTCCACAACCGCTCACAGGATTTCTGCCGCGTCTGAGCCATCAGGTCTGGATGGGAGGTCCCCGGTCCTCGTGCTGCAAAAACCGTCTTTGGACATCACATCCGCCCCCTGTTCAGAACACAGGAGATAAACACTACTCTGATGGAGAGCAGATTTGGTGTGCCCCACACAACATCTGTCTCACAATGTGGCACATGGGTTGAGCGCATACACCTCCTGCCGGTTATGTATGCGACAGTCACTTGCTGTCTGTGTGAATCAAAAACCCTGATGATTCCGCAGCACAGAAGCAAAATGTTGGATCACATTCAAAAACCCTTGCGATACTCCAAAAAACATTTAAATGAGCTGCTGTGTGGAGAACCACAGCGCCCCCACAGCTCGTTAAATGTATGTGCCTCTGTGAAGTGACATGTATGACGTAGGTCTGCTGACGGAAAACAGCTGATGTCACTGCCGGTTTTACGTGAGTTGCACTGCTGCCATCTGTTTGGAAAAACTGGTCAGCAGTAGCAGATGTCCAGATAAAGCAGAATTCTCCTCCCTGCTCTGTGCTGCGGCTGCAGAGCGGCTCAGGCACATTAATGGAGTGTTGTTTCTCACAGTTCAAAATTGACAAATCTAGAATAAATCTCATCTTTCCGGTTCGTTGGGACCAGGGAGTGACGAGAGAGGAACCCTGTGTTTTCCTCTCCTTCTGAGACCCTGGAAATTACATTTTAATCCGAATTTCCTGAGCTTCTGCGAGATGGGACGAGATCTGTTCTAGAAATGACAGAAAACGTCACTAGAATTCCTCCGTACCGGGGTTTGAGCTGTACTGCAGCGTGAATCCCCTGCTGATAACGGTTCACCTATCCATCTGGAGCGCGCGGGCTGGCAGACAGCAAAGGAGGCGCACCGATTGAGGATGACGTCAGCTGCCCTGCAGAATGAGCGTGCGTCTCCTCCCGCCTCTGACGTGTATGCCAACAGCGTAACGTGTTGTTCGCTGCGGCCGTCTGGAAAACGCATGCTGGTGTGCTCGGTTGGAGAGCGGTGTCACCATCTGGATTACGCTAACCGGAGGTGCGGGACGCTGGTCCAACTTGGACATCTTGCTCCGAGAAAAGCCTCCATCAGGCTCAGCTCCCGGGGGCACTGAGGGGATTCTCGCTCGGTGAAACCACTCCACTCTGGTGATGGGCGCGGATGTGGGAACCGGCACCCTATTCTACCAGGACCGGCTGCAGCCTCGTCCCAGAAGGACGTCACCGCTGGGAAGGCGAGGCCAGAGATCAAGATGACGAGCCGGAGTAGAGCCCAGAAAACCGTCCCGCTGGATCATCTGAAACTGGCGGGAAAGGCACGGGATGTAAAAAAGGTCCCTTCATGTCAGCCGTCTCCTGGGTTAAGCCGGGCAAACTCCAGAGGGTGCCGTCGGCTGGGAGCGGTGTGATCGCCGATGCCAAACGAGGTGGGATGAGGTGAGCATTCGCTCAGCCCCCCTCCACCGACACTACGCTCTCCAGGAGGGAAGGAGCAGCGGGGGCTGCTGCTGACGTCGCCTGTCCCGGAGGAACCATCCGATTCGCTCCGAGGTCGGCGATAAAAGGAAAATTATAAGATGGCGTTGACCAGCGTGTAGCGACTTGTCACTGAGAAATACTCCTCGGCGCTTACCTTGAAACAAGACAGCTCGTCAGCTTCTCCTCAGGGAGGAGAGCTCACCGGGATGACAGGAGGTTGACGTGACGGGCCAAGCATTCTTAACAAAGGTTGGTCATCTACACAACTTTCCTTCTTCCTTCTTCTGACAGTGCTATTAGCTCGCTGAAGAAAAATGGGAGCCGATTACCCGCTCTTAACGTAACTTATACGGACCGGGTGGGGCCCACACAGCAGGTGAGCGTGGACTAAACTTTTCAGTGTGATGCTTCGCATAACGGGATAA
Organism: Nematolebias whitei; assembly: GCF_014905685.2. Classification (NCBI taxonomy): domain Eukaryota; kingdom Metazoa; phylum Chordata; class Actinopteri; order Cyprinodontiformes; family Rivulidae; genus Nematolebias; species Nematolebias whitei. Next base: position 49,611,324 of record NC_056509.1, read on the forward strand.
AACCCATCAGCGACAGCTCTTAAAGGGCGAAGCCTATACGAAATAGAACCAGCTTCAATTGGATTTGTGAGTTTATGCTCGTCCGGCACCCCTCGCGGTATCCTGATCGCATCTGTCCACACTGGTGAACCTCCATCTGCTCGCCTTTTTCACATGACTCCAGGGTTTAGCATGTTGGGAGGTTTTCTCGGCTGGAATAACCTGAATAGGAGAGACAAGAGCACATTGGCCTGCCCATCTGGAAAATTAGAGGGAACTTTGCTTACAGATCATAAAAACTCAAAAGTCAGTGTCTCAAAAAATGAGAATACTGTGAAGAGGGTCAGTTGTGTAAACTCCTGGTGTGTCAGCCTGATCAGCTGATGAACTCCTGGACATAAAATGTCACATTCCTTAAGTCCAGCCACTCCTGAATCAGAGACAACATCGGAAGTATCTTACCTGTTGATGACACAAAGAACTGGACAGTCTCTGTGGTCCAGTGTCCTCTTTTCACATGAAAGATTTATAAATCAAGGTCACAGAGTCTGGAGGAGAGTGGAGAGGTCCAGACTCCACAAAGTCCAGAGTGAAGTTTCCACAGTCGGTGATCATTTGGGTCCATGTCCTCTGCTGGTTCTGGTCCACTGGGTTTTCTGAAGTCCACAGCCAGAGATGGTTTGGGTCCAAATCCTCTGCTGGTTCTGGTCCACACTGACGGCTGTCAGACGAGCTGGTCTGGGAAGCTCAGTCCTCACCTCCTTCTACAGGTGTGCAGTGGAGAGCATCCTGTGCTTCAGCATCAACGTGTGGCATGGAGGCTGCACAGCTGCAGAAAGAAAAGCTTTGCAGAGAGTGGTGAAGGCTGCACAGAAGATGTTGGAGTCATCCTCCCCACCATCACAGACATCTACACCTCCAGATGCAGGAAGAGGGCCACCTGCATCATGAAGGACCTCACTCACCCAGCACACACACTTTTTGCCCCACTCCCCTCAGGAAGGAGGTTAAGGAGCATTAAGTGTAGAACCACTAGACTGAGGAACAGCTTCTACCCTGAGGCAGTTAGACTCGTGAATCTCTAACCAGAATGGTCACTGTGAAAATCAAATCATGTTGCTGCTGATCTGTTTCATGTTGCTGCTGATCTGTTTCAATGTTGATGTGTTCATGCGTGCACATCAGCTCACACAGACTCATGTTCATGTTTGTGCTGATGTTCAATGTTTTATGTTATGAGTGCTTGGTGTATATTTAGTTGATGTTTTTCTTAAATCATATCTTAGATGTTATTACTGTTTTTCTTGTACATTTTATTGTTTGATGTAACTGGGACCCTGTGTACATAATTTCGCTCCACCACATGTACCACATGAGGTGCGAATGACAATAAAGAATCTCTGACTCTGACACTGACAAAGGTTCCAGCAGCTGGTTCTGGAACATTCTCAGTTCCTGAGTTTTAGTTTTTCATTCTCTGTAAGTTCTAACCATCAAATTTACGATAAAGGCTGAAATATTCCAGCCTGTGCGATGAAGCTATGAGTTTCACTTAACGACCTGTTTTACGATGTTCTAATTATCTACATGCACCTGTAGATAAACTTGCATTTCAGTTTTTCCAGGACCCTCGCTGTTCCCTTGGATTAGGACTGATCCCAGAGATGAACTGGACATAGTGGCTGTTTTTTTGTTTATTTTTTACAGACTTTTCTGTTTGTGTTCTGAAATTAGCCACTGAGGAAGGCATTGAATGAGAACTGTTTTTTCTTTTTTATCTCTAATAAAGTGTGTGCTGAAGGTGGTGTTTGTGTTCTCTGTGCAGTGTGAAGTTCAAGGACCCTCAGTTCTCTGAAGAGTTTGTGTTTAAAGCAGTCCTCCTGCCTGGAGCAAAGTAAGAACGTTTTCTTTCTGGAATTCATTCATAAAATACTGAACTTCTTGACTGTGGAAGCAGTTTTTCATTTTGCTCATTCCACTTGAATATTTAATATTTCTGTCAAACATTAAATGGACAGATCCAACTATGGATGTGAGTCAGGGGTGTAACGGTACATGTGGGTGTATTGAACCGTTTTGGTTATTTTTTCACTCATTAAATTTTATCAACGAGAGATTATGCGCCACGGAACTAAAGTTCCTAAGCGTGTTTCAACACGGCATTCTTACCTTGCAGCACGCGTAGCATTAGCAGCCTAGCATGTCGTTGCGGTCTCTTGTTTGGGAACATTATGTCTTTCTTGTTAAAAGACAAGTGAACAAATCCAAAGCTGTGTGTCGACGTTGTTTCACGGAGATTGGATCTGCAGCAGCAACACATCTAACTTGTTAACGCTCTTGAAACGACATCATCTGAACGTGAACGTAGTTTGTTGCAAAGACCAATAACAGCAGCGTTTAAACAACCTTCATCAGGTAATTCAGATCGGTCCAGAGCAATAACACAAGATGTAGGAGTTTTTAAAGCTCTGGATCAACGTCTGAATGTTGCTGATGCGCCGACTTTAAGCGTATGATTAAAGCTCTTGAGCCCCGTTACGACAGGGGGCCGAGATGGTTTAAAGGCAGGGCAGCCGGCTTGGGACCCAAAAGTCCCAGGTTCGATCCCTGGTCACTGCGTACTGTGTGGTGTCTCTGGGCAGCACACCTCATCCCCAAAATGCTCCCTGGGCGCCTTCAATAGCTGCACTGCACCACCTGGTGGTGGATGGGTTAAATGCAGAGACTAATTTCACCATTGTATGGAAACATACAGTGATGACATTATTAATATTATTATTATTATCATGTCAACACTTCAGCCAAAAAGTTGTAGCAGCACTTTATGAAAAAGCTAAAACTGATTGTCAACAAGCCCTGGACCAGAATAAAGCCCTGCCCTGATGATGATGATGACCAAGAGATTCAACTACCTTATAATAAATGACGATCTTTCAAAAAAAGGTATTATTTTATTATTATTATTATCTAATTAACTTTTTTATTTAAAATTATAATCTTATTAACTCATTTTTTTACCTCTTTGTGTTTTATTTCCAGTCTGGGACAGAGATAGCAGCTGAGTCTTCTCTTCAGGGAAATCCACCAGAGATCACCTCCAGCTTTAAGAAGTGTGTGATGAGTGAACTCTGAACTTTTCCAGGGACTTGTCCCGCCTGTGGGAGCAGCTCCAAGAGGTTGTGACTAATAATGAGGCCACATCCAGCCACACTGCAACATGATCAAATCTCTACCTCTTTATTCCTGCTACTGTTGTTAGTGAGAGGTTTTCTCCACCGCTGGAGAGATTCACTGCAACTAGATCTGAGGTTTTGGTAGAAAATCTGGACAAGTTGGTCTTTTTGGACAAAAACTTCAAACTTGATTAGTTAGATTGTAAACAATCTGTTGCTGCTTATTGTTCTGCTTCTGCTTCTGACTGTTATTGTATTTATTAAGATTATTATTGTTAGTATAGTTTATTTATTGTAAAGAGTGCTGTTTATTTAAAATATCATCCAAATGGATCACTTTTATTTATTTTCATACAAACTTATTGTTTACTTGGCATATTTTCAAAATAAACATTTTGTAAGTCTGTCGTCTTTTGTACCGAAAATGAACCGAAATGTGATTTTAGCGTACCGTTACACCCCTAATGTGAGAGAGGGAGACGGAGAGAGAAAAATACCATACCATACCACTTTATTTATAAAGCACTTAAAACAGCTACAAGGCCAACCAAAGTGCTGTACAGAGAACAACAGGTAACACACAAAGCAAAATACAAAATGAGGTAAATCAGAATATAGACATGAAAATGATGCAGATAATGACGACAAACCAGTGTGGAGCATACAGGATCAAACACAGATCATCTTGTGTTGAAAGCTACTGAATAGTAGTGGGTTTTTAAATGGGACTTGAAAACCGAGAGGGAGGGGGCCTGTCTGACAAGCAGAGGTAACTCGTTCCAAAGTCTTTGTCCTGCTACAGAGAAGGCCCTGTCACCTCTGCGCTTAAGACGAGTTCCTGGAACTGTGAGGAGCAACTGGTCCGCTGACCTCAGGGAACATGGTGGGACATACGGTTGTAGCAGATCAGAGAGATGGGGGGGCGACACTGTTCAGTGATTTGTAGACATACATGAGTATTTTGAACTGGATTCGAAAGTGAACCGGTAACCAGTGCAGTGAGGCCAAAACTGGTGTAATGTGCTCTCTTTTGCCTGTACTGGTTAAAAATGGGGCTGCTGCATTCTGGACCAGTTGTAGTCGTGCAATGGAGGTCTGACTGATACCAAACAGGAGTGAATTGCAGTAATCAAGCCTAGATGTAATGAATGCATGTATTACTGTCTCCAGGTTCTTTTTGGACAATATGGGCTTCAGTTTAGACAGCCGCCTCAGTTGGAAGAAGCAGGATTTAACAATCATGTTTACATGATTGTTAAGTTTCAGGGAAGGGTCCATTATCACGCCCAGGGACAATAGAGACAGACAGAGAGAGAGAGGATGAAGGAGAAATACAGGGAGAGACGGGGAGGAAAAATAGAGACGGTCAGACAGAGAGACACACAGAGGGAGGGAGAAAGACGGAGAGACACACAGATATACAGAGAGAGACAGGCTGTGGGACCCTACTGAGTTCCTGTCTCGGTCAGAGAGGCTGTTTCTACTGCTTTACTTAATCTAAATGAATATTAACGTTCACAGACGGATATTTAAGACCACATTATAGCAGAGAGCTTTGTTTCTGTGAACTTTATTCGTTTACCTTCAACTCATGAAGCGAGAGAATCAGTTTCAGGTGTTTGCAGTTGATCATAAATATCTCATTCAACTCAGTTTTACATGTTGTTTTAACAACAACGATGAGCTCATCTTGATTACATTTAGAAACACAATGAGAGCTAACTGTACTGTGATGAAGGTCATTTAATCATAGGCGTTGCAACCGTTATATGTGAAGGGGACAAGTCCCCCCCACATTCAAAAAAACGTTCATTTGGACCCCCCCACTTTTACTATAAAATATTAGTTCAGGCGGCGCAGTTTCGCTTTCTTCGTGAACAAATCCATTCCACTTGATTAATAGGAGAATATTCAGGCCACTAAAACTCCACTCCAGGTTTTCCTGGTTACCTCCAGCTCTCCACCGTCCCTTCCTGCCTCTTGCCTCGGCAGAAAACGCGCACAGGTGGAGGAGGTGGAGGTACCTGTGTTACGCGCTCGCCAGTTTAGCAGCTTAGTGTGGGCAGTTGTTGACCAGGGGGTTGATCATAAACATATTCATATTAGGAGGAGAGAAGTGGAGCGCTACATCTGTAGCATCTTAGCTTAGCAGTAACTGACACTGTGAGACGCTGCAGGTGTAAGAGACGCTGTGTGTTCAGGTGCATTAAAGTTGAAATGTCTTTAAAACCCCACACCTTATTGTCCTCAAGCTTCATGAGAAACATCATTTAGACGAGTCGTGTTGAACAAAGTAAAAAAGTCCATTCATTCAACCTTTATTTAGACAGGAAAATCCCATTGAGCCTCGAGGACTCATTTACAAGAGCGACCTGATTTCAACAAAGAAAGATGACAACAATGGACAACAGCAACAACAATAAACGGTTAACAAAAGTCATACTCCAGTTTTTTTTTTTTAAACAAATAGGATGGCTAAAAGAAAAAGGTAACAAAAAACAGCTAGATTCTAAGGTGAATGTAGAAAACTAAAAACAGGAACATGTCTGCATTGGTCCCTGCCAGGAGTCCAACAGATTCTTAAAGTCACTTAGAGAGGTCAAAGGTCGAGAGCTTCAGGTCTTTTTACAAGACGCTGTTTTACAGCACCCTGATTTATTGTTTTATACTCTACTCTTATTTTAACTGCATTTTTACTGTAGTTTATTGTTGTCATTGCCACACGTTTCACAGATGTTTATAACTCTGAAATGATAATTCAGCCCCCAGTGTTTCTCACCACCACTGAGGAGCTGACATCCCAGTTCAACTCTGTCTGATTAAAGACTCTGGATCATGTTGCGCCTGTTAAAACTAGAAAATAAAACTGAGAGCAGAACCTTGGCTGAGTGACGTCACCAAGGCCGTTAGGCAGCAATGTAGGAGGGCGGAACGAAAGTGGAGGAAAGACAGGCTGCAGGTCTCTTTTCAAATACTTAAAGAGAGTTGGTGCCGTTATCAGAAAACAGTAAAAGCTGCTAAATCCAAATACTTCTCTGATATAATTACCTCAAACTCTCACAACCCACGTGTCCTCTTCTCCACCCTAAACTTTGTTCTCCACCTCACTGAACCATCACCTCTGGAAGCCTCGACTGAGCTGTGCGAGAACTTCTTACATTTCTTTTTGGAAAAAATTGCGACCACCAGGGCTCTCATTTCCCCTCCAACTCATGACCCATCATCCCACCTCAATCTGTAGCTCATTTTGACCATTTGAACCCATCACTCTATCTTCTCTAGAGCAGGTCATGTGCAACTTGAAACCTTCTGGTTCTCCCTTTGATGTGGTCCCCCCTCGACTACTAAAGGAGGTGTTTCCAACTCTAGGTCCGTCCATTCTTGCCATAGTAAACAGCAGTTTATCCACTGGCGTGGTGCCAAAAACCTTTAAACGTGCTGCCGTCCAGCCTCTCCTGAAAAAAACAAACCTTGACCCCTCAGTCATGTCCAACTTCCGGCCTGTCTCCAAACTCCCATTTGTTTCTAAAGTACTGGAGAAAATATTCGAGTCCCAGTTGACGTGCTTCCTGGAGGATCACGCCATCTTAGAGCTTTTCCAATCTGGCTTTAAACCTCTCCTCAGCACTGAAACTGCCCTGCTGAAGGTCTTTAACGACATCTTCAGATTCACAGATACCGGTGATTCTGTGCTGCTTGTCCTGTTGGACCTCACAGCCGCCTTTGACACCATCGACCATGAGATCCTCATTGCTAGGTTGGAGCAGTGGGTGGGCGTCACAGGATCAGTCCTCAATTGGTGCTGCTTGGTGCTATTTTCCGGAAACACAACATGCCCTTCCACTTCTATGCCGATGACTGTCAAATTTACTTCCCCCTAAGACACAATGGTACATGCTCTATTCAACCGCTGCTCAACTGCCTGGCTGACATCAGGGACTGGATGGCTTTAAACTTCTTAAGTTTTAATGAAAAGAAGTCTGAAGTCGTGTTCTTTCCTCCCAACGACACGATCACAAACCACTGCATCGACCTCTCCGCTCTAACCCTGTCAGAAAAACAAAGAGTCACTAATCTGGGACACCAGATGATCTGTGTTTTGATCCTTTATGCTCTACACTGGTTTGTCGTCATTATATGCATCGTTTTTATGTCTATATTCTGATTTACCTCATTTTGTATTTTGCTTTGTGTGTTACCTGTTGTTCTGTCTGTACAGCACTTTGGTTGGCCTTGTAGCTGTTTTAAGTGCTTTATAAATAAAGTGGTATGGTATGGTATAGTTTACTGTTATTGTTGTTGTCTGTACCTTATATGGTGTGTCTGGAACAGGTCTCTCTTGTAAACGAGTCCTCGAGGCTCAATGAGACTAGCCTGTAGAAATAAAATTTGAATGAATGAAAAAAAAAATCTCAAAGGTGTCTGTAGGACATAGACCCACTTTGGCTGTTTCTTTTATTTACAAATATATGAAAATAGATTTTAATATTTCACATTTAAAGAGAAGCAGCCCCAAATGTTCCTCCATCCTGAGAAGGAAATGTGCTTCATCTTTTTGTATGCCTGGTTTATTGAGCATGGACTTTGATGCTTCATCTTTGTTCTGCAGGATTCCCAGTAAGGTTTTGAAGCCGGAGGACTGGGAGAGAAGGAACCGGGAGCCGTGGAGACCCCAGCTGGGCTTCAACCCGAACAGACCACAGGCTCACCTGGACCAGTCAGCTTTCAGAGCCCTCCGGTAAATTGATATCCTCCTGTTCACTGTATCTATTCAATTCAATTCACTTTATGTATGTACCGCCAAGTCACAACAGAAGTCGTGTCATGACACTGAACAGAAATATTCATATATAAAAATAAGAATTTAACATTATTTATGTGAGGAACAGACTGCTTTGAGTTTAACTCCATCACAGAACTCTCGCTTCCCCCCCGCTCCCCTCATGAAGGAGGTTGAGGAGCATTAAGTGTAGAACCACTAGACTGAGGAACAGCTTCTACCCTGAGGTTGTTAGACTCATGAATCTCTAACCAGAATAATCACTGTGAAAAATCACATCATGTTGCTGCTGATCTGGTTCATGTTGCTGCTGATCTGTTTCGTGTTGCTGCTGATCTGTTTTGTGTTGCTGCTGATCTGTTTTGTGTTGCTGCTGATCTGGTTCATGTTGCTGCTGATCTGTTTCATGTTGCTGCTGATATTATGGGGGCTGAGATGGTGTAGAGGCAGGGCAGCCGGCTTGGGACCCGAAAGTCCCAGGTTCGATCCCCAGTCACTGCACATCACGTGGCGTCTCTGGGCAGCACGCCTCATCCCCAAAATGCCCCCCGGGCGCCTTCAATAGCTGCCCACTGCACCACCTGGTGGTGGATGGGTTAAATGCAGAGACTTATTTCGCCATTGTATGGAAACATACAGTGCTGACATTGTGATGACAATATTATTATTATTATTATCTGTTTCATGTTGCTGTGTTCATTCGTGCTCATCTGTTCACACAGACTCATGTCCGTGCTGCTGTTCAGTGTATTGTGTTTTTATGCTGTTAGTGCTTAGTGTATTTTTAGTTAATGTTTTTCTTAGTTCATATCTTAGATGCTATTACTGTTTTTATTGTACATTTTATTGTTGGATGTAACTGGGACCCTGTGAACATAATCTCGTTCCACCACATGGGGTGCAAATGACAAAGAAACTGACTCTCCGACTGACTCATCTTGACCAAGCATGAAGGCGACAGTGGAAAGGAAAAACTCCCTCATGAGGAAGAAACCTTTAGCAGAACCAGGCTCAGGACAAGCGGCCATCTGCTTCGACCGGCTGGGTTTGGTAGGAATAGATACACAATGGCAGGTCAAAAATCACATGTTAAGATAGAAATAGTATAAAATGAAAACTATTCAATTTTAACAATTCATTTAAGGAAATAAGGTCAATTTGTCATCTAGTAGTCTAAGCCTATAGCAGCATAACAAGCCAACCCTAACTATAGGATTTATCAAAAAGGAAAGTCTTAATCCCAGTCTTAAAGCTGGACAATGTGTCAGCCTCATGGACAGAAACTGGAAGTTTGTTTTACAAGAGAGGAGCCTGATAACTAAAAGATCTTCCTCCATTTTGCTGCTGGAAACTCTAGGAACCACAAGTAAACCTGCAGTCTGAGAGCGAAGTGGTACCACATACAGAACACCATGGACTTTGTGGATAAGGTGAGGGATGTCATCATGGAGACTGATGAAACAATGGTCTCGTTTGATGTCACATCACTCTTTACGTGCATTCCTGTTGATGATGCAGTAGAGGTGGTCAGTTTAAGATTAAAATCAGACACCACTCTGAGCAGCAGGACCATGCTTTCCACAGAACAACTGTGTCAACTCTTGAAACTGTGCCTGCAGTCAACCTACTTCACATATGGGGAGCAATATTATAGGCAGAAACATGGGTGTGCTATGGGGTCTCCAGTTTCTCCTATTGTTGCCAACCTGTACATGGAGGAGGTAGAAAAGAGAGCCTTGACGTCCTTTTCAGGGACACCACCAAGTCATTGGTTCAGGTATGTTGACGACACCTGGGTTAAAATTAAATCTCAGGAAGTCCAACATTTTACTGACCACATCAACTCTGTGGATAAATACATCAAGTTCACATGAGAAGATGTAAAAAATGGCAGGTTGGCTTTCTTGGACTGTGAGGTTTCAGTCTCTGATAGAGGACTTTTGCAAACCGAGGTGTACCGCAAACCCACCCACACAGACCAATATTTGCAGTTTGACTCCCATCACCCTTTAGAGCACAAGTTAGGAGTCATCAGGACTCTGTACCACAGAGCAGACAGCGTCCCCACTAACTCAGGAGCCAGGCAGAAGGAGAAATCCTACACAAGACAGGCTCTAGAGCAATGTGGATATCCTAACTGGGCCTTCCTGAAAGCAGAGAAGAAACCCAAACAGGACTCCAGTCAGCCATCAGGTGAAAAGGAGGAACCCAGACCCAGACCAGTGGTCATTCCTTATGTTGAGGGAGTATCAGAGAAACTGAGAGGTTTATTTTCTAAACATAACGTCCCAGTGGCTTTTAAACCCCAAAATACATTACGGCAAAGACTGGTTCATCCCAAAGATCCAGTCCCCCGGCACAAACAGAATAATATTGTATCCTGATGCATGCTCAATAATCCAGGTAGAAAAATCCAAAAAAGTTCTATCTGGTCCTCTGGACATTCAAAAAAACAAAAAACAAAACAAAGCAAAAAAATATAGAAACGTTTCGTCTCTCATCCGAGAGACTTCCTCAGTCCGAGGTGCTGTATACAGCTCAGTCTCTTAAATAGCACCTTCTCAGAGTGGATCAACCAGTTTTGCTGCTGACAACCAAAACCAGCTGATCACATGCTCAAGAAGGACCATCAGCCTGACAATGGATCATTAGCACCCTGATGGCTGTTTACTATTCACAGAGGGCTGAGTGATACTAGCAATCACAGCATTGTAAGAGGGGGACAGTTGAACAAGTAGGCCTCCACCCCTGTTTAACGATGGACGATTTCTTTTCACAAAGATGGCCTCCTTTACTCCAAGTAAAGTCCAAGACATATGGCCGCAGATCAGATGAGACGATGACAAAGTCGATCATCGAACTGCGGCCTAGGGTGTCCTGGTGCCAAGAGCACATACGGACACCCTTATGCTTGAACAAGGTGTTCGTTATTGACAATCCATGACGAGCACAGAAGTCCAACAACAGAACACCACTCTGGTTCAGATCAGGGGGGCCGTTCCTCCCAACCACACCCCTCCAGGTCTCACTGTCATTGCCTACATGAGCACTGAAGTCCCCCAGCAGAACAAGGAAGTCCCCAGGAGGTGCACTTTCCAGTACCCCCTCCAAGGACTCCAAAAAGGGTGGATAATCTGAACTGCCGTTTGGTGCATAAGCACAAACGACAGTCAGAACCCGTCCCCCCACACGTAGGCGGAGGGAGGCTACCCTCTCATTCACCAGGGTGAACCCAAACACACAGGCACCAAGATATGGGGGCAATAAGTATGCCCACTCGTGCTCGGCGCCTCTCACCAGGGGCAACTCCAGAGTGGAAGAGTGTCCATCCCCTCTCAAGGAAACCAGTTCCAGAGCCAGAGCCATGCGTAGAGGTGAGTCCGACTATTTCTAGCCGGAACCTTTCAACCTCACACACCAGCTCAGGTTCCTTCCCCACCAGTGAGGTGACATTCCACATCCCAATAGCCAGCTTCTGTAGCCGAGGATCAGACCGCCAGGGTCCCTGCCCTCGGCCACCACCCATCCCACAATGCACCCGACCCCTTTGGTCCCTCCCACAGGTGGTGAGCTTCTGAAGGTTTTTGCCGGGGATTCCAGTAAACAGGGAGTTGCAGTTGTCGAGCCTGGAGGAGACAAAGGCATGGACGAGTTTCTCTGCATCAGCAAAAATGAGATATGGGCGAAGTTTTGAGATATTTCGGAGATGGAAGAAGCAGGTTTTAAACAGATGCTTAATGTGATTTTCAAATGTAAGATGAGAGTCCATTCTTACTCCAAGATTTGTAACAGAAACATATCTGTTAGGAGAAAATATTGGAAACCATTATGTTTTGACGATTGTGAATCAGACTTATTAAAAACTGAACCAACCATATTTAAAATTCAGTCATAAACTTTCATTTAAATAAAGCTTCCAAAACTAATTTTTAAACTTTTTCACAGCATAAAAATATAAATCCTCTGTAAATAAAGGCACATTTCTAGGTTTTATAGTTTTTCATTCAACCTTTATTTCTACAGGTTAATCCCATTGAGCCTCGAGGACTCATCTACAAGAGAGACCTGATTTTAACAGAGTGATGACAACAGAAGACAATCATAAAAGAAAGCAGATAAATTGAGAAGAACAAGTAAAAGTGAAAGAAAATGACATTAAAACAATGAAACAAAAGCACCATAAGGTGGTGTAGAAAACTAAAAACAGGGACTTAACAGATGTTTGAAGACACTTAGTCAAGGTCGAGAGCTTCAGATCTTTTTGCAAAATATTTCAGGAAACAGGAATGGAGTAGGAGAAGGCCCTTTAATTTATTTATCTTTAATTTAAATATTTATTTATCAATTTATTTATCTCACGATCATCATCCCCCATCCAGCGGTGAGTATGAAGCTTGTTCATTGCTTCAAACACAAACTTTAACAACTAAACTGATTATCTTTAAACATTCCTCGGTGAAAGGCCGTCTGTTTTGTAAGTTTTCTGAGAATAATCAGAAGTTTGATCAGTTTGTGTAATAAAGCTCATCACAGAACAATGGCAGCTGATTCGGCTCTGACTTTAATAAAGCTTGTTTAAAACATCTGAATTAAGCGGCCTGATTAGGATCTGAGTTCCCTCCTCCACATGTCCATATTATCATTAAGGAAATATGAATAATTGAACATCTGGCTCAGCCTCACTGTTCAGGAAGTAATCACACACACAGAGATTAGAAGAAACACCATGAATTATTTTTTTTCTGATGAACTCAGATGTTCAGTTAATCAGGCTGCAATGGTACCGAACAAACAGCTGCTGGGGAAAAACTGAAAGAAAATTTTTAATTTAAATTTTATTTAGGTTTATCTAATTCTACACAGGAACAGGTCTAACCAAAGTGTCCAGCCTAGATATTTAATTGAGGTCTGTCTGTAAATTAGAACATCTGAAATCTTTTAGATTATTATTTTTATTATTGGGGAAGTGGTGGCGCAGAGGTTAGAGAAGGTGGGCCTGTGAGCGGAAGATCGCCGGTTCAAGCCCCGGTATTGTCATCAAAAATGTGGGTGGGGTAGGTGAAGCACCCACACCTGCCCCACCCTCATTCGCCCCACTCTGGGCCCATGAGCAAGGCCCTTAACCCCAATCTGCTCCCTAAACAGGTCTCTCTTGAAAATGAGTTCTCGTGGCTCAATGAGACTAACCTGTATAAATAAAGGATAAATGAAAAAACGAAAAAAATTTATGAGAAAGTCCAGTTGGTGCACTGCAGGACAGTCTGAACATGGAATGCGTTTAATTCCTTCTACCTTTCGTTTTCTTTTTTGTCTTTATAGTTTGGAGTAAATTGTGAGAAGACAGAACTTTGCAGGATGTTAACAGTTGGCCCTTTTAAGAATAAATTTGTATTCCTCTGATTTTTAACAGCAGATCTTGTCTCCTTTCAGTCACAGTGTGAACAGAAATCAACAAGGTGGAGGGCAGTACAGCAACACTCCTCCACCCAGTAACTACCACCAGGGGATTTACCGTCCTTCTCACCAGCAGTTCCAACGTAAGTCACTCATTAACATCAGCTAACATCCAGCCTTTCACTGTAGTTATTCCTGTTTTGAGGGATGTCCATCTATAATCATTGCACAGGATTTTATTAGACTGTTAGTATTCTGGTTCCATCACGACTTTAGGTTTTTCTTTCTCCTTGTGCAATTCTGGAAAAATACAAATGAAATCCATCAAACTGCGTCGCCGTCAGGAACAGTGACCACTGTTCCACTATGGGAGAACCCATAGTGGACCAAAGAACACCCATAGTGTTTTTCCAATATGGGAGTGTGGTATTTGTGGGACTCCAGTTTGCTTGTGGCTTCTCAGTCTGAATATGTCCTTTAGATGAAAGATAAAATGTCTCAAGAAAAAAAAAAAAAAAGAAACCGTCCAGATGACCTGACTGAACATTGTTAGATTTGTAACCTGGATTATTGACCATGAACTGTTGGAACAGTGACCACTGACTTTTGATAGTACTAAGTTGTATTGTAATACCCCACAGGACCCCACTAATGACCAAGATGGCCGTGCTCAGAGCAGTTGCAGCTTCACAGGCTCCCGGTACCATCCCAGTTTTTAGAAGTTTTGATATTGACTCTGTGCCTGACTCCGCGCGATTTATGCGTGTGAACTATAGCCGAACCGAACTGATGAGAATAGGAGCGGATTTGCCACGAAATATAGCAGAAATCAGCAACAAACTCAAAACTACGCTCGGCAGAATGCAGATCTTAAAGTCATCTACCTGGAAGCTGCAGCAGAGGCGTTCCAGCGGGCAGAAGAGGAAGCGCTGCTCCCGGCTTAAGAGGAGAGGATGCCGGGCGGGGGTTATGGTGAGGCTATGATCTAACGCTAAAGCCGATAAACTCCCCATGCCGTCTCTTTCTGTCGAACGTCCGCTCGTTGAACAACAAGGTGGATTTACTTCATCTGAGAGCGGGCGCCTCAGAGGAGATGAAGAAGTGTGCAGTGCTTTGCCTCACGGAAACGTGGATTACAAGCGAAACGCCAGATACAGTCTTCCAGCTGGATGACAGACTTTTTTTTTCGAGCGGACCGCTGCAGCGAGCTAACGGGGAAATCATGGGGAGGCGGAGTGTGCATTTACGTGAGTAAAAGTTGGTGCACGAACTGTACTGTTGTAAATAGCTCATGCTCGAAGGCTTTGGAGCAAACAACAGTGAAATGTCGGCCACATTATCTACCCCGCGAGTTCACGGTGACTTTCATCTCTGTTGTTTACATTCCTCCGGACGCTAATGCTAATGAATCACTGCAGGAGCTTCATGATATCATCAGCTCGCTGCAGAGCAAACACACCAAGGTTCTTTACGTTGTAGCCTGAGACTTTAACCACGTGAATCTAAAGGACTGTCTCCCAAGCTTTAATCAACATGTGGCGATTCCGACACGTGGAGACAAGACGCTGGACCGTGTTTACACGAACGTAAAAAATGCATACAAATCCAAACCCCGCCCCCACCTAGGTCTGTCAGACCACATCTCAATCTTCCTGGCTCCTGCTTACATGCCCCCGCTGAGACGCTCCAGACCGGTACAAAAGAAAGTTAAATGTTGGATCCAGGACAGTGGCCCCATACTGAGAGATTGTTTTGATCGAACAGACTGGCAGGTTTTCAGAGAAGCTTCTGAAAATGGAGGTTTGCTTGATCTTGACCAATACACATCCTCAGTTCTTGGTTACATTAGTACATGTACTGAAACCGTCTCCACTATCAGAAATGTTAAAAGCTACCCAAACAGAAAACCTTGGCTGAATGCAGAGGTGCGTACCCTGCTGGAAGCCAGGAACACTGCCTTCAGGTCTGGAAACTCACAGGAGCTGAGTAAGACAAGAAAAGAGCTGGTTGCTGGTATTAAGAAGGCCAAGGCCACATATGCACAGAGGATCGAGGGTCAATTCATCTCACAAGACCCTCGGAGCATGTGGAGGGGCAATAAGTGCATAACAGATTATAAAGGAAGGAGCGAACAATGCCCCAAAGACCCATCTCTGCCTGATGCCCTCAACAAGTTCTATGCACGCTTTGAAAACCCGAACAGACCACCCAGCACCAGACTCGCCTCACCACCGGATGAAGAGCATCTCAGCGTGACCTCAGCAGAAGTAAGGAGTACTTTCAGGAGGATTAATCCGCACAAAGCAACTAGCCCAGACAACATCCCCGGAAAAGTGTTGAAGGAATGTGCTGATCAGCTCTGTGAGGTGCTGGCAGACATCTTTAACACCTCACTTACCCTGGAGACAGTTCCCACCTGCCTGAAGACTGCCACCATCATCCCAGTCCCAAAAAGCTCTACAGTGACTGGTCTGAATGACTATCGGCCAGTGGCCCTCACCCCGATAGTCGCTAAATGCTTCGAAAAACTGGTCATGACTCACATCAAAACAACCATCAACATGAACGTGGACCCTCATCAGTATGCATACCGTGAGAACCGATCAACAGAGGATGCAATCTCCTCTGTGGTCCACACTGCGCTCAACCACCTGGAGCAGACAAACTCTTAAGTCTGTATGCTCTTTGTGGACTTCACATCCGCCTTCAACACCATGATCCCCCAAACCCTGATGGACAAACTATCCACACTAGGACTAAGCCCCTCCATTTGCAACTGGGTACTAGACTTTTTAACAAACAGACCACAGTTAGTGAGGATCCACAACTTATCCTCCTCCACCATAACCCTCAGCACTGGCTCTCCTCAGGGATGTGTGTTGAGCCTAGGGTTGTACATCTCTGTGTGATAGACGATTCGATTCGCATCTAGATACAAAGGTTACGATTCGATTCAAAAACGATTTATTTTAAAAACAGAACGATTTGATTCGATTCGATACAGTGGAAGAGCGATTCGGTTCGATTCGATTCAACTTTATATAATTCTACAGTTTAACATTTGTTGAATGTAGACAAATATTAATTATGAACAAAAAGGGCCATTTCTATGAATGTGACATTCTTACATTATTTTTAAATTTGTAAAAGTTTACATATATCATATCTAAAAGCGTGCAGTAAGGCACTGGCAAAAATAAAGTAAAAAGCCAAACAACAGAATCACATGTCAAATGTGTTTATTTTTAGACATGGACCTAAAAAGACCAGCTAAAAGAATATTTCTTTGTTTGATGGGATCAGTATAAAATGAGAAAATAAAGAAAAATTATAAAATGCACAAATGATTACAGCAGCATGTAATAAAAAAAAATAAAAAAAAATAGGAATAAGCTTCAGTAAGCACAAAGCACCTGTGCAATAACCTGTCACATACCCTGCGTAGTTTGGTAGTTATGTGCAATATATATCATGTGCATTTTAGCTTATATTACATTACTACCTTGAAATACTTATTCACACAAATTCATTCTGCTTCACTGTAAAAATTCTACAGTGTTGTTGTTTACCATTTTTCTCTTCAGAAACTTTGTAAATATTATAATTACTTTTTCACTTTTTGGTAGTTTATTTTGTACCCTTATTGCATGCTTTAGTATTTCTTGTTTGCTTGTTTTTTGTTTTTTAGCAAGTCAAATCGGTTCTTCTCATCCTGAACATTTCATTGTGTTAACCTTGCATATGACAAATAAACACAACTTGAGCTTGAACTTAATAATACAAAAACATAATGCAAGAACAGTACGCCTAACAACAGCAGCACGAACATGAGTTTGTGTGAGCAGGTGGGCACAGATTAATATAACATCATGTCATTTAAACAGCAGCATGAGATCAGATCAGCAGCATGGATAATCAGCAGCACATATCAACAGTCAAAGTGCCGATTACATGTATAAAAGAAATCAAACTGCAGCTTTCTGACCTGGTGAGGTAGTCTGAACAAAAGTAATGTCCTGCATTTCTACATTCACGTCAGGTTCAATCTGAACTCAAACACAGTGAAGTAGTTCACTTCCTTATGTTTGTATGTTTACCTACATTATATTTTTATTCGTCATAATCACTGTCCTCATCTTTTTTTTGCAGCAGATTTTTCTTAAGGAAAATCAGCTGATCCACATGCTCATGTTTGAGTAGACTGCGTTTTGTGGAAACAGTATCTCCTGCAGTGCTGAAAACTCTCTCAGATGTCACACTGGTGGCCGGTATGCACAGATACATTTTAGCCACAGATGACAGCAGTGGCAAGTCCTGTTGCTCTTTCCACCACTGTAGTGGGGTTTTTGTTCAGGGGCAAAGGATCACGCTCTCTGTACCTCTTGACTTCTTCATTGGCCTGGTCCCTCACAGATCTAGATGCCGTCCTTACTTGAAAGTCTTCTCCCAACAGCTGGTCCAGGCTGACATTTTCTTCTTTTTACAAGGAGGTTTATCATCTGAAATAGAAAACAAGTACCATATATTACTGGCTATGTTTGCCATGAAGTTTTTTAATTGACTACCATTTTATGTATAAATCTTCATTTGATGTTCAGAATTTATTTATGTAAGGACTCGTGTACATATGTAAAATATGTATCATTATCATCATCATTATTATTTAACTCTTTCTTTGCATGTAGATCCTCTCATTATAGTGAATGTGTTTTATACTGATACTATGACTGCAGCACAAGTTTAAGACAAAGACTTCTCGTTCTTGATCACAAGTTATAAAACACACAAACCTTTATGCTCATCTTGGGTCTGGGGTACATCAATGCAGACGTCCGGATCTCCATTTGCAGGTTCACTCTGACATGGATCAGTCTGCACTGGACCTCTCTGAACTGAACCCCCCGTTACCTAGAAATAAAACATGAAATAACATTTAGTGTACAGTATGGTTAAATGCAGTGTAAAGAATCAAATAAACAGTAGTCAGAATAAATCTAATGACAGCAACAAAACACAGCAGACTGTAAGTGAATGTACTGTAATATGTATTTTGTCAGTGTGTTGGGGGATTTACCTTGTGATGCAGGGATGCTGCTTCTGCTGATATGCTTGTGAATGTCCTCTCTGCATCATGGTTACTGAGGAAGGGCAGGGACTTAAAACGGGGGTCCAGAGCTGCTGCAGTGTGGAAGAGATGTTCAAGGCCTGTGTAGCGTTTCTCCAAGTCATTCTTGAACGCCTGCTTCATCTCTCTGATTAACACTGAGTCTTCATCTGATGGTTCAAAGTTCTTTTTAAGCTTTGCTTTTACAGGAAGAATCATTGAGAGTGTGGGTCGCTTGTCTTCAGACATGCTGGTAGTCACAAGTTTGACCGGCGCCATCAGTTTGACAATGTCTTCAATGTCGCAGAAGTCTTTGTGCTTGAGAGTATTCACCTCTTCTCCTTTTCTGAGGTCCCTGGACATGAGTGCTGCAGAAATCGCAGGATGTTGCTCAAAAAAGCGTTCAAGCATGTCATGGGAGCTATTCCACCGCGTGGATACATCTTGGATGAGTTTGTGGGAAGGCAAGGCTAGTTGTTTCTGTTTCTCTTGAAGGATTTCTGCTGCCCTCACACTACGATGAAAAAAGGCAACGGCTTTCCTCACTCTCCCCAGCAACCTTGCTACTGTGTCAACTTTAAAGGCTTTCTGTGTGGCGAGATTAATAGTGTGTGCAAAGCACATGAGGTGAGGGGTCATCTCTGCTTCCACTCCAGCTAATACCATGTTTGTGGCATTGTCTGTCACCAGGGCTGGATCTTTATCAAGAAGGTTCCAGTCAACACATGCCTGTTTTAGCAGAGCACCAATGTTTTTCCCAGTGTGGGATCCTTTGAATGCCCTGGTTTGTAACACATGCACATTTAACTTCCAGTCTGGAGAGATGTAGTGGACAGTGATGGTCACGTAAGACTCAGTGGAGCATGACGTCCAGGCATCGGTTGTAATAGCAACTCGCTCTGCATGTGCCAATTCTTTTTCAACTTGGCTCTTCACTTGGGCATACAACGCTGGCATGCATGTGTTTGTGATATGCTGCCGGGACGGAATCTTATATCTGGGCTCTAACGTATGAATCAAATCCTGAAATCCTTCCCCCTCCACTATATTGTATGGCCATAAGCCCTTAGCTATGAAACGGGTTATTGATGCCGTTATATCCTTAGCTCGTGATGAACTGTCGCCGAGTTGCCCGTAAAATTTAGTGATAACGTTACCCGTCGCTGTCTGTGTGGCAGCTGCCTGCTCCTGCTCGTTGTTATGGGGCTTGAGAAGTTCGCCATACTCCTCTCTGTGTTTTCTCGTTGCATGTTGATCAAGGTTTGTTGTGCTACCAGTGTACTTCAGAGGTGCTCTGCATAGCTTACAAATAGCGTGGTTTTTGTCGAGTTTTCCGTCCTTCTTGTAAAACCCGAAAACGTTCCACACTTTAGACTTTTGTCTGGCTGCTGTATTGAAAATCTTTCTCGGTGACCCGCTAACGCTGCTACTATTTACATCCATTCTCGTTGTCTTGGTGAGCTACGGAGCATGCGTGAGAATAGCTTCGCGGGCATTTCCGACTCTCGCGTTGTTTTATAAACGCACTGTCAACCGAGCTAGTCTCGCGATACCCGGTTCATGTCTCTTCAACCGGTTCATCTCAGCATTTGTGGCTGGTTGCTGTCGATTTATACGGCTGCTACCGACACAACCATATCGCTAGCTTGTCAAACCGGATATCCGGTCGTATCGGTTTATCTATAACAACCCTAGTTGAGCCCCCTCCTGTTTACTCTGCTCACGTATGATTGTGCAGCTACCCATCCAGGCTGTCACATTGTAAAGTTTGCAGATGATACAGCGGTGGTGGGATGCATCACAAACAATGATGAGTCCAGCTACAGGCAGGAGGTGGAACACCTGGAGAGCTGGTGCAAAGAGAATAACCTTAACATGTCAGCCTCCATTGTAGGGACGAATCACGTCCACCTGAGAAGAGCCGAGCCGAGTGGAGCCACACTTACCAACGGCAAATCATCATTAGTGACCTCGGTCCATCAGGACTCAGAAGGTGTTGGAGTAAAGCTCCAAACTTTAGTGCCACCAGCAGAACAACTGGTCTGGCTGCCTATCACAATGCCCCCCTGCTGGCGGCCTGTTGACGCCCCCTGTGAGGGGCTGCTGATCATCAAAGAAGGAAGTTAAGCCTCCAGTATACTTGTGCATACGTGGGTCCGCGGAGGTCCGCGCATACCGGATTAGAGTATAAGTGGACGCCCGCAGGGCATGTCCATGCAAAGCTTAATTTTTACGACCTCGTATGCGTACTCTGTGTCGCACAATAAACTGCCTGGCAACAGACTGTTTTGTATGTGACACCAATGTATTAGAATTAGATTTCCCTTCTTCATGCCTGATCTGGACTTTTTTTTGTTTGT
>NC_056509.1:49632213-49636877 GCF_014905685.2 Nematolebias whitei
TTTTTTTTTTTTTTTCCCCCCCCCCCCCCCCCCCCCCCCCAAGAGGCAAGCGATGTCTTCCTCCTCCTCCGTTGATACCATGATTGAAATGGTGAGAAATGAATATCCTGATGCATGGGTGAGAAATGAAGGAATTTGTCACCAGCAAATTAAAATCAGGTCCAGGTCTGGAGATTTCCTGGTGGGCTGGTTTGATGTGTGGGCTGCAGGGCCAGCTCTCTGTTTTTTTTTTTGTTTTTTTTTTTAGAACTTTTTATTAACAACATATAAACACAGAACACCGCTGAGGCTGGGGCTGCCATTTCTTTTTTTTTTTTTTTTGCGACCTGTCAATCAATCCAGTAGGTGTGTCAGCAAATGACCAATCGGCACTCTCAATTTGTCCTGAAGGTAAATGCCCCTTGTCTGTGGAGCTGACAGCAGCTGCTCAGGGTGGACATTTGAGTATGAAGTCTGAACCCTCTGCGGACAGTGCACTCAGTTTCCGTGCGACTGACAGGACGCGCGAGTATACTGGAGCCTTTAACTTTAGGTTCAACCCTCTTCAGGGAGAACTACCCCCCACCCTCTTTTATGAAAGGCAGCTACTGTGTCTAGTAGGCCACTCCATAGTCTCATTACTGGCTTCTGTCTCCCCCAACACAAATCACATGGCCCCCATCCCCAGCACTCCTACAAAGACCCAGTGGTGAATACTGACGGAGGATTGGTCTCTGTGAGAGTGTTGTCTATACAAAAGAACTTGTTTCTGTGGGGGGTGTCTCTGTAAAAACTCTTAGATGTGAAAACAGCAGTTCATCATGGAATGTCCATCTTTCAGTGACCAGTTTAATCTCTGGGGGCGGGGGTGTTTGTGTTTCAAAGTTCATACTCAATAATCCAGGTTAAAAAAAATCCAACATGTCCAAAGAGGACAGACTTCAATCCTGATAGAACTGGACCAGTGCCAGTTGAACAAGGTGCTTCAGTTATTATGAATGAGCACAACTGAAATTATATTGTTTCAACCCAAAAAGTCCATGCTCAATAATCCAGGTATACAATCCAACATTTTTCAGTCAGGTCATCTGGACAGTTTCTTTTTTTTCTGCTGAAACGTTTCACCTTCCATCGGAAAGTCTTCATCAGTCAAGGAAACACACAACACAAAACTGATTCTTCAGTTTTGTGTTGTGTGTTTCCTTGACTGATGAAGCCCTCCGGATGGAAGGTGAAACGTTTCAGCCAAAAAAAAAAAAAAAAACTATTTAGATGACCTGACTGAAAATTGTTAGGGTATATTGTTTCAAATTTGTTTGAAAACATGTACTGTATTACTTGCCTGTTGGACTGTTGGTCCAGAGGTTGGACTTCTGGAATGTTTCTGTAGCAGCTGATGAAGAAATGACTGTTGAGGTTCTGTTGGAGTCCAAAGTTCCTGAACTCAGTGGGCTGTAATCTGCATGAGTAGCTAGGCCGCAGCATGTTTTCAGGATTTAATCCTTTATTAGCTTGTGTGTGCTGCAGACGGGGGCTCTGTGCACATTCAGATCATTGTTAGTTAAAGACATTGACAGGTTTCCTCTTGTAATTCAGTCTTTTGAATCTTGGCGCTGCCGATGACGAGAAGAAGAGTTCTAATTGGACTCCAACTGGGTGGTCCACTTGAAGAGATAATCAAACATGAAACCAAATGAGACAGAGCCAACAGCCTGCTGGGAGTTTCCTGCTCTGATGTTATGCTCCTCCAACACTGAGGAGGCCCACTTCAGATCCACATCAGGACCTCTGATGGTTGAATGCTCCTGTTGTCTTGTGCAGATGAACTGACATTTACGAGCTGCTGACATGAATGTGAATGAATTAACTGTTATGGACAGACCAACCCAGAAGTTCCCTGTCTTAGCTTTCTCCAAGGAAGACGTTCCAATGAGATTGAGAAGGTCCCCCAGAAGAATAAATTAGTCCACAGCTGGAGCACCTTCCAACACCTCCGCTAAGGGCTCCAACAAGACCGGATACAGTAGTCCCTCGTTGATCGCGGGGGTTCTGTTCCCAGACCCCCAGCAATAAATGAAAAACCACACAGTAGGAATAGTAATACAAATAGTAGTAGTTTATTTTAGTATTTCGCTACTCCGCGGTTCGTTGCGCGGTTTTTCAAAATAAATTTGGACATGACACACAACTGGCTGATGGATGGATGAGCTGCATGATTGGCATGACATTTTTATTTAAAATAAATCATTTTAAAATGTTTAGCACCTGATGCTCTTTTGCGCATCCCAGAGCTGCAGAAAAAGCTTCCTTTTGCAGCTTTGTGCAGCTCACACTGCAGGATAAACTTCCTGCTGCAACTGTTCTACGTGCAGAGCTGAGAAGTGGGCGTGGCCAAGAGCGCTTGCAGGTGGCAAAGAGCAGAGAAGGCAGGAAGCTTAAATCATGACATCTCTGCTCTTTTAGAGCTTTACAGTTTAGAAACATTGTTTAGAATATTGCAAGTGTGTGGGGAGGTTTTAAAACTCCTTATTATATATACAAATAATAAAATAAACTAATTATACTACTAGTCAAGTCAAGTCACATTTATTTATATATCACATTTAAAACAGTAACTGTTATCAAAGTGCTTACCAAAAAAGATCACAGGATCAAATATTAATAACAAGATATTACAGCAGCATGAATAAAAACATGAAATATAATGAGAAACAATGAAATACTAAATCAAATCACCCTGCGTTAAATGTCAGGGAGTAAAAGTAAAATGGATGAACACAATCATCAACAACGAAATACCATACAATTCCTACTTCACGGTTTTTCACTTATCGCGCGGCTTCAGGGTACGGATCCCCCATGATAAAGGAGGGACTACTATATATATAAAGACATTTTAAACTCTTCCCACTCTCTTGCAATATTCTAAACAATGTTTCTAAACTCTAAATGCTCTAAGAGAGCACAGAATGTCATGCTCTCTGCCACCTGCCACGCCCACTTTTCCACTGCAATCTGCAGGAGGGAGATTCTCCCTGCAGCTGTGGGCTGCAGACAAATGCTAAATAATTTAAAATATATTTTTTTAAATAAACAATCCATGCCAATTGTGTGACTCATCCATCAATCAGCCAATTTGTGTGTCATGTCCAATATTACTTTGAAAAAACGCCAAAGAAACCGCAAAGTAGTGAGGGACTACTGTACGCTGAACTGACATTTGGCGCGTAGGACTCTCTCTTAGAGATAGGGTGAGAAGTTAATTTATCAGGAGAGACTTGGAGTTGGCTTTACGCCAAGATGGCTGCACTCCTGGAAGCAGCAGCTTTGCTGGCTCCCGATGAGATCCCAGTTTTCAGCAATTTTGAAATAGACTCCGAGCCTGACTCCGCATGCTTGTGAATTATAACTGAACCGAATTGATGAGAATAAGAGATGATTTACCACGGAATACAGCAGTGATCAGAAGCTATCTCAAAGCTACGCTCCACAGAATGCAGCTCTTGAACATCAGCGTGGAAGCTTCAGCAGGTGCGTTCAAATGGGAAGAGGAGATGCTGTTTCCGGCTAAAGAAGAGAGGCTGCCGGGCGGGGATGTTAGCAGTGGCGTATTGCCTATAGTGGGTGCTAGCCGCCCCACTTCTCACCACATAACCTTGATTAAAACATAATGAAAATGAAAATATTTCGAAATATATGTATATATTATTTTAGTTGTGTAAGAAATATTTTGTAGTTAATGGGTAAAGTTGTTTCATTCATTGACATTGTCTGATTGCGTATTTCTGCCCTGGGGCACAAAAATCTTTGCCCATTGACTCTCATTAAAGGGCGTACTTGCACAGTTAGCTCCTCTTCAATACAAGATATAGGACTGTTCTGGAGCACATCTCTCCTGCGCTCATAGCTGAATGCATGGTACGAATCGTGCTTCCAGAACAGATTGTGCAGTGACACTCACAACCAGGCTATGTGTAAGAAAGGCTAGGCTAGCTGCTACAGGTAGGCTTTAAGCCATTGAAAGCCCTTTATCTAATGCCTATGTTGCCATTTCTGACTGATATGCCTCTCAACTTTTAGATCAGAGATTCTTTATTGCCATTCGCACCACATGTACTACAAACCAGATTCCAAAAAAGTTGGGACACTAAACAAATTGTGAATAAAAACTGAATGCAATGATGTGGAGATGGCAAATGTCTATTTTATTCATAATATAACATAGATGACAGATCAAAAGTTTAATCTGAGTAAATGTAACAGTTTAAAGGAAAAATATGTTGATTAAAAATTTGGTAAGTGGATCACCAATTCCACCATTGTTGCGCAGAAAGATAGTGCAGCAATACCAGAATGGTGTTATCCAGCATAAAATAGCAAAGACTTTTAAGTTATCATCATCAACCGTGCATAACATCATCAAAAGATTCACATAATCTGGAACAATCGCTGTGCATAAGGGTCAAGGCCGTAAAACTTTACTGGATGCTCGTGATCTCCGGGCCCTTATACGTCACTGCACCTCAAACAGGAATGCCACTGTCAAGGAAATAACAGAATGGGCTCAGGAATACTTCCAGAAAGCATTGTCAGTGAACACAATCCACTGTGCCATCTGCCGTTGCCAGCTGAAACTCTACAGTGCAAAGAGGAAGCCATTTCTAAGCAAGCTCCACAAGCTCAGA
>NC_056509.1:49636887-49637319 GCF_014905685.2 Nematolebias whitei
ATACCATTTTCTTTCATTTATTCTTCTCAATTTGTATGCTTTCCTTTAAGATTGTCTACTTTTGTCTTTGTTGTCCACTTTTGTATTTCTTGTCTACTGTTGTCCACTGTTGTCCACTGTCATCTTTGTTGTCTATTGTTATCTACTGTTGTCTTTGTTGTCTACTGTTGTATTTGTTGTCCTCTGTTGTCTACTGTTGTCCACTGTTGTCTTTGCTGTCTTCTGTTGTCTTTGTTTTCCACTGTTGTCTTTGTTGTCCTCTGTTGTCTACTGTTGTCTTTGTTGTCTATTGTTGTCCACTGTTGTCTTTGCCGTCTACTGTTGTTTTTGTTTTTTACTGTTGTCCACTGTTGTCTTTGCTGTCTACTGTTGTCTTTGTTTTCTACTGTTGTCTACTGTTGTCTTTGTTGTCCTCTATTGTCTGCTGTTGTT
>NC_056509.1:49637419-49649802 GCF_014905685.2 Nematolebias whitei
TCTACTGTTGTCTTTGTCTTCCTCTGTTGTCTACTGTTGTTTTTGTTGTCCTCTGTTGTCTTTGTTGTCTACTGTTGTTCACTGTTGTCTTTGTTTTCCTCTGTTGTCCACTGTTGTCTTTGCTGTCTACTTTTGTCTTTGTTTTCTACTGTTGTCTTTGTTGTCTACTGTTGTCCACTGTTGTTCACTTTTGTCTTTGTTGTCTACTGTTGTCCACTGTTGTCTTTGTTGTCTACTGTTGTCCACTGCTGTCTTTGTTGTCTACTGTTGTCTTTGTTGTCTACTGTTGTCTTTGTTGTCTACTGTTATCTTTGTTGTCTACTGTTGTCCACTGTTGTCTTTGTTGTCTACTGTTGTCCACTGTTGTCTTTGTTGTCTACTGTTGTCCACTGTTGTCTTTGCTGTCTACTGTTGTCTTTGTTTTCTACTGTTGTCCACTGTTGTCTTTGTTGTCCTCTATTGTCTGCTGTTGTTCACTGTTGTCTTTGTTTTCCACTGTTGTCCACTGTTGTCTTTGCTGTCTACTGTTGTCTTTGTTTTCTACTGTTGTCTTTGTTGTCCACTGTTGTC
Source organism: Nematolebias whitei (assembly GCF_014905685.2). Classification (NCBI taxonomy): domain Eukaryota; kingdom Metazoa; phylum Chordata; class Actinopteri; order Cyprinodontiformes; family Rivulidae; genus Nematolebias; species Nematolebias whitei. Next base: position 49,637,990 of record NC_056509.1, read on the forward strand.
TTTGTTATTTACTTTTGTCTTTGTTGTTTACTGTTGTCCACTGTTGTCTTTGCTGTCTACTGTTGTCTTTGTTTTCTACTGTTGTCCACTGTTGTCTTTGCTGTCTACTGTTGTCTTTGTTGTCTACTGTTGTCTACTGTTGTCTACTGTTGTCGTTGTTGTCCTCTGTTGTCTACTGTTGTCTTTGTTGTCTACTGTTGTCCACTGTTGTCTTTGCTGTCTACTGTTGTCTTTGTTTTCTACTATTGTTTACTGTTGTGTTTGTTGTCCTCTGTTGTCTACTGTTGTCTTTGTCTTCCTCTGTTGTCTACTGTTGTTTTTGTTGTCCTCTGTTGTCTTTGTTGTCTACTGTTGTTCACTGTTGTCTTTGTTTTCCTCTGTTGTCCACTGTTGTCTTTGCTGTCTACTTTTGTCTTTGTTTTCTACTGTTGTCTTTGTTGTCCACTTTTGTCTTTGTTGTGTACTGTTGTCTTTGTTGTTTACTGTTGTCCACTGTTGTCTTTGCTGTCTACTGTTGTCTTTGTTTTCTACTGTTGTCCACTGTTGTCTTTGCTGTCTCCTGTTGTCTACTGTTGTCCTTGTTATCCTCTGTTGTCTACTGTTGTCTTTGTTGTCTACTGTTGTCCACTGTTGTCTTTGCTGTCTACTGTTGTCTTTGTTTTCTACTATTGTCTACTGTTGTTTGTTGTCCTCTGTTGTCTTTGTTTGTCCTCTGTTGTCTTTGTTGTCCTCTGTTGTCGTCATTCTTTGTTAAAGAAATCAGGTCTCTGTTGTAAATGAGTTCCTGAGGCTCAATGGGATTCACCTGTAGAAATAATGGTTGAATGTTGAGACCGGTTCATGGGACCACAGCAGGTCTGATCGTACCCAATAGAACCAACAGGTCAGGAGTTTTCATCCAAAGGTTCTGTGGTCCAGTTCAGTAAAGCTTTCAGAACCAGAACTTGTTCCTTCAACAGCTGACAGCTGGTTCTGATCCATTCTTTAGGTCTGGGTTCTGTGGACACATTCTGGATATTTCGCAATAAAAGTACAATACTGAGCCTTGACAAGAGACCAGAACTAGCACCTCCTCCAGATGGGTCTGAAATGACCCAGGAACCAGAACCATCTCGGGGTTAGGGGCGCCTGAAGTCCAGATTCTGAAGTCCAGATCAGAGTCTGAACAATGATCCTGAATTTGACCCAACCTGTTTGGACTTTAACCTAAACCTGGTTCTGTATTTGGATCAGCAGTCTTCAGAACTCTCAGTGGTTTTATTCTGACACGTTTCAGACCCACCCTACACTCAGAACCCCCATTAGCCAAGAGGTCTGCAGCAGGTCGTCACCATGGCAACAGTGTTCTGTGTTTCTGGGAAGGACTATGGACTCGAGGTACTTGAGTCATCCACAAAGCTGCCTGCTGGTTCTGAACACAAAGTGCTAATGAGTTGCTATCACCCCAGAACCTGGTGCTGGGAAACAGGGTCAGAACCACAGTTCAGGTGGACAGAATCAGCACCTGTCTGGGTTCAGTAGACTGCAGGGTTTAAACTGGACTTCCAGCCCAACAGAACCACTCCTGAGCGTGTTCTTTGTTCTGTGCAGGTCCCAGGCAGAACCCGATCCTGACAGCACCGCCCTTCTTCAGCCCCCAGCCTCCGTTTCAGAGGTGAGTTTTGATTCCAGCAACAGCGCCGGTCCAATCAACCATCATTGGACCATGAAGAAGAGGTTCTGATGAACGGCCCGGACCGGTTCTCAGAGGTTTCCTAAGTAGTCTTCAGCTTTTAGAGCTAGTCCAGACTTGGACTGTCATGATCTGGTTTATGTATTTTTTTTTGTATAACTATATATATACAGCGTATTTTCTGCCTACACGTCGCTCCGCCCTATGGTAAATGGTAAATGGACTGTACTTGTATAGCGCCTTTCTATCTGATCAAGATACTCAAAGCGCTTAACAACAATCTGTGCCTCATTTACCCGTTCAAACAGCACTCTACTAGCTCTCTACAAAGCTAATTGAACAAGTCATTCTAAAGAGACTAGTCAGTGCTTTTTCACATTCATACACTGATGGGACACACATCGGAGGCAATGAGGGGTTCAGTGTCTTGCCTAGGGACACTTCGGCATGTGACTGCTGGTGGATTCGAACTCCAACTCTTGCATTGGACGACGACTGCTCTAACCACTCAGCCACAGCCGCCATATAAGTCGCATCCGTTCATATTTGTCTAATAAAGTAGATAAATCCATAAATGTTGCTTCACCATATACGTTGCATCTATTATGCGTCACCAATGACGTGTCGCATTTGTTACGTGTCACCGCTGACATCCGGGAAATGTGGGCTGGTGTTGTGCCAAAAATTGATGGGCTGCCAAATGGCAGCCGTGGGAGCGTTCACGGTAGGACCTTAAGAAGAATTTAACAAGATTAACACTTAAAAACAATTGTTTGTTTGCTCGAAATTATAGTAAATGTGTGTCTCAGTCTAACTTTGACTTAATAAATGCACTTTAATGGTCAAATTAGCTGCATTTCACCGGGGCAGTGCAGCAAAATGAATTGACGGTTGCTCCAAGCAGTGAGCAGAACGAAGGTGACAGGCTGTGGCAAGCCGATTGTGTCATTAATAGCTAATGAAGATTCTCAGTCATCCAGGACATGGTAAATTCAAAAAAGTTTGACAAAAACAATAAATTCTAAAGTTTAATAAATAAAGTCCAGTTGTTTTTATCTTGAACTTTTTGGAATTTGTCATTATAGCCACTTTTACCTATTACATGATACAACAGCATACCTTACTACTTTGGTGCCATCTAGTGGCTGAAAATGGTAGTGTTCAAATTTTCCAGTCTCACTGAATGAAAACAATCATATCTCAGCCAAAAATTAGTTTATAAATATTGGGAAAAAAAATCCATAAATATGTCGCTTCGGCCTATAGCACAAAAAATACGATATACACACCCTTTCCAAAAAAATTGAATATCTTGGAAATGTTGTTTAACCTCCATAATTCCATTCAAAAAAGTTAATCTTTAATAGATGATAGATTCAGGGCCCACAATTTGAAATATTTCAAGTTTTTATTTGTTTATTTTTACATAATTTGGGCTTTCAGCTCATGAAACCCACTCTCTGTCCTCTGGTGGAACCAGATGTCTCTCCCTGTCTCTCCCCACCCGCTTCCCTGCTGTACTCTTGTCCTGTGAACCCTTAAAAAACTTCCTTTTTGTTTTTTTTCTGTATTCAATTCAGTTCAATTCAGTTTATTTATATAGCACCAAATCACAACAAAGTTGTCTCAGGGCACTTTACAGAAACATTCACATACATAAAAGCCAATTAGTAAAGTTCTCTATCTAAGGAATGCATACCTCTTAACTCGAAGGATCAGCTGGTCTCTCAACAAAATTGATCAACTTCTCCTGAGAGGAGTCTTACCTCAACGGAAACAAATTGGATTCATGATGACAACTGTTTTTTTTTTGTTTTGTTTTTTTTTGCTGTTTGGCTGGTGAATTCTGGATTGTCTAAATTTCTGTGGATGTGTCGAAGCTCGACAGTTCTCAGACTGAATTTGGGGAGCTGCAGCAGGGAGCTGGAGCAGGCTGTTATCAGGACTGTGAACTTTTCTGGCAGCACTCATGAATGGTGGGAATAATCTTGGAGAAGCTGTGAGCTCGACTTTTGGCATAAAGGATCAATTCGGCTGTTTTGGAGTTCCATCAGAGGAATATATACCAGCGAGATTTTAAAAAGGCAGAAACAACAATTCACGAGTTCTGCCTGACCCAAACTGTGGCCTTGATGCCAGACTTATCTCAACTCATCCTGGAATGTTTTGAAAACAACAAAGATGCTTTGACTGTCTCCTCACCCCTCCCTTCCCCAAGGCCGTGGACATGTGACAGAACCTCAACTGAGCTGATGATGAATGTCACCTCATATCTGGACAATGGCTGGGGGGGGGGGGGGGCTCTAGACTATGCTACGACTTTCCCTTAAAAATTCAATGTTTTCACCGGCCTATATGTGCATGTATAACGTCTATTTATGTTGCTTTGCTGTGGTAGGTTTTTTTTTTATGCCTCAAATCGTGCCCTGTCTAGGACACGGCGTGAGAGATCGTTTTTTATACCGTCTCTCCTCATGTTTTCTTCCCTTTTCTCATCTAAGCAAAATATTATTCTGAATAAGAATAAGAGGGCCGCGCTATTTATAGCCGCAGCTTCGTGCGCTCCGCCCATCTTTTGGACAACTGTACGTACATGTTCTCGTATCTTGGTGCATTGCCAATAAAGTTTATTCTGATTCTGAAAACAGGATTTCAAAAAATTAAAATACTGTGAAGAAATCAGCCCAAATTTTACAGAGCATGAATGTTTTAAAATGAGTGTGACACACTAATCATCTACTAAACTCAATTAACCTGCACAGGTTTCCCCAAGTGTCATTAAATTGCTTCAGTTTGGTTCAATTGTCTGTTTGGTTCAATATGGGGAAGACTGCAGACAACAACTGGCCAGAAGATCATCATTGATACCCTCCATAGGATGGGTAAGCTACAAAAGTTCATAGCTAGGGAGGCTGGCTGTTCACAGAGTGCAGTGTCCAAGCATATCAATGGAAAGTCTAGTGGAAGGGCAAAATGTGGCATGAGAAGATGCACCAGCAAAAGAGATGACCGTGGGCTATAGCGGATTATCAAACAGGAGATTCCAGAATCTGGCAGAGATCCAGAAAGAGTGGAATGAGGTGGGAGTCACAGCTTCAAAAACCACCACATTCAGACGCATCTGGGAGATAGGCTACAACTGTTAGGTTCATCGGTCCTCTTTTCCAAAATTGTGCCTTTCATTCAGAAATCAAGGTCCAAGGGTTTGAAAGAAGAAGGGTGAGGAACAGAACCATACTGCTTGAGGTCCAGTGTGAAATACTCACAGTCAGACATGATCTGGAGTGCAATGTCCCGTGCAGCTGTTGGTAAACTCTGCTTTCTTAATTCCAAGGTCACCGCAACATTCTACCAGAATGTTTTAGAGGACTTAATGATTCCTTCTGCTGAAGATCTGTCTGAAGATGCAGATTTCATCTTCCAACAGGACCTGGCCCCTGCCCATGCCGCCAGAAGCACCAAACACCAATTTGATGCCCATGCCACAGTGCTTGACTAGCCAGCCAACTCATCTGAGCTAAACCCCATTGAGAATCTATGGGGTATTCTCAAGAGGAAAATGAGGGGCACCAGACCCAACAACAAAGAAGAGCTGACCACAAGCATCAAGGAAATCTGGGCTTCTATAACTCCCAGGCAATGCCACAGGATGATTGCCTCAATGCCACGTCTTATCGAGGCAGTGATTAAGGCAAAGGGATTCACAACCCCAACCAACCCCTCCCTGGGCTGCCACCTTACTGTGGTAAGGTGGGGTTTGAGTGTTCCATTGATCCTAGGAGCTATGCTGTCAGGGGCTTCATGCCCCTAGTAGGGTCACTCAAGGCAGATAAGTCCTAGGTGATGGATCAGACAAAGTGCAGTCCAAAGACCCCTTATGATGAGTACAATCAATGGAACCAATGTTCGCTCACCCAGACGTGGGTCACCGGGGCCCCACTCTAGAGCTGGGCCTGGAGGTGGGGCATGCTGGTGAGCGCCTGGTGGTTGGGCTTTTACCCATGGAGCCCAACCAGGCACAGCCCGAAGAAGAGACGTGGGTTCCCCATTTCATGGGCTCACCATCTGTGGGATGAGCCAAATGGGTCGGGTGCAATGTGGGATGGGTGGTGGCCAAGGTTGGGGACCCTGGCGGTCTGATCCTCTGCTACAGAATCTGGCTATTGGGGCGTGGAATGTCATCTCTGGTGGGGAAGGAGCCTGAGCTGGTGTGTGAGGTTGAGGTTCCGGCTAGAAATAGTCGGACTCACCTTAACGCATAGTTCTGGCTCTGGAACCAATTTCCTTGAGAGGGGTTGGACACTCTTCCACTCTGGAGTTGCCCCTGGTGAGAGGCACCGAGCAGGAGTGGGCAAACCTGTTGCCCCTTATCTTGGTGTCTGTACATTGGGGTTCACCCGGGTGAATGAGAGGGTAGCCTCCCTCCGCCTACGTGTGGGGGGACGGGTTCTGACTGTTGTTTGTGCTAATGCGTCAAACAGCAGTTCAGATTACCCACCTTTTTTGGAGTCCTTGGAGGGGGTACTGGAGAGTGCACCTCCTGGGGACTCCGTTGTTCTACTGGGGGACTTCAATGCTCACATGAGCAATGACGGTGAGATCAGGAGGGGTGTGGTAGGGAGGAACGGCCCCCCTGATCCGAACCCGAGTGGTGTTCTGTTATTGGACTTCTGTGCTCATCATGGATTGTCTATAACGAACACCATGTTCAAGCATAAGGGTGTCCATATGGGCTCTTGGCACCAGGACACCCTAGGCTGCAGTTTGATGATGGACTTTGTTGTCGTCTCATCTGATCTGCGGCCGCATGTCTTGGACACTTGAGTGAAGATGGGGCGGAGCTGTCCACGTACCACTACCTGGTGGTGAGTTGGCTCCGATAGTGGGGGAGGATGCCGGTCAGACCTGGCAGACCCAAACGTATTGTGAGGGTCTGCTGGGAACATCTGGCAGAGTCTCCCGTGAGATGGAGCTGTAACTCCCATCTCCGGAGACCTCAATCCCACTGGCATGTCTTCCACTGAGGAAGCGGAGCCTGGGGACTTTGGGTCGGGCTGTCCAGTCTCTGGTGCTGAGGTCACCGAGGTGGTTAAAATCTTCCTCGGTGGCAGGGCCACAGGGGTGGATGAGATTTGCCCGGAGCTCCTTCAGGCTCTTGATGTTGTGGGTTTGTGTTGGCTTACACGTCTCTGCAATATTGCGTGGTCATCGGGGGCAGTTCCCTTGGATTGGCAAACTGGGGTGGTGGTCCTCTTATTCAAAAAGGGGGCCCGTAGTGTTTGTTTCAACTACAGGGGGATCACGCTCTTAAGCCTCCCTGGTAACATCTATTCGGGGGTTCTGGAGAGGAGGTTCCATCATAGTCGAACCTCGGATTCAGGAGGAGCAGTGTGGTTTTTGTCCTGGTCGTGGAACACTGGACCAGCTCTACACTCTCAGCAGGGTCCTGGAGTGTGCATGGGAGTTTGCCCAACTGGTCTACATGTGCTTTGTGGACTTGGAGAAGGCATTCATCCGCGTCCCTCGGAGAACCCTGTGGGGGGTACTCCAGGAGTATGGGGTACCAGGCCCTTTGATACAGGCTGTTAGGTCCCTGTACGACCGGTGTCGGAGCATGGTCCGCATTGCTGTGAGTAAGTCGGGCTCGTTCCCAGTGAGAGTTGGACTCCGCCAAGGTTGCCCTTTGTCACCGATTCTGTTCATAACTTTTATGGACAGAATTTCTAGGCGCAGCCAAAGTGTTGAGGGGATCCGTTTTGGTGGCCTTAGGATGGCTTCCCTGTTTTTTGCAGATGATGTGGTCCTATTGTCTTCGTCAGGTCATGATCTACAGCGTTCGCTGGAGCGGTTTGCAGCCGAGTGTGACGAGGCCGGGATAAGGATCAGTTCCTCCAAATTTGAGGCCATGGTCTTGAGCCGGAAACAAGTAGAGTGCCCTCTCCAGATCAGGGCGGAGGTCTTGCCCCAAATGGAGGAATTTAAGTATCTTGGAGTCTTGTTCACGAATGAGGGAAAAATGAAGCGTGAGATCGATAGGCGGATAGGTGCAGTGTCTGCAGTGAAGAGGGGAGCTGTACAGGTCTGTCATGGTGAAGAGAGAGCTTGGTCAAAAGGCGAAGCTCTCAATCTACCAATCGATCTACGTTCCTACCCCTAACCCTCTGCCCAGTCACTTGGGCCAGCTCCTCATCTATGTTCAAGTACTTTTGGTTGTGACCAAAAGAACGAGATCATGGAGACAGGCGGCCGAATTTAGTTTTCTACGCAGGGTGTCTGGGCTCTCCCTTATATATAGGGTGAGAAGCTCGGTCATCCAGGAGGGACTCAGAGTAAAGCCGCTGCTTCTCCACATAAAGAGGAGCCAGTTGAGGTGGCTCGGACATCTGGTTAGGATGCCTCCTGTACGCCTCTTTGGTGAGGTGTTCCGGGCATGTCCCAACATGAGGATACCCAGAGGAAGACCCAGGACACACTTGAGGGACTATGTTTCTTGGCTGGCCTGGGAACGCCGTGGGATTCCCCCAGAGGTTAGGTCTAAAAAAGTTAAGTCTGGTCCTCTGGACATTCACAAAACAAAGCAAAACAAACAAACAAAAAATGTAGAAACGTTTCATCTTTCATCGGTTAGACTTCTTCAGTCTGAGGTGCTATATTCAGCCCAGTCTTATAAAAAGCACCTTCTCAGAGTGGATCAACCAATTTGCTGCTGACAACCAGAACCAGCTGCTCCCGTGATCAAGAAGGACCATCAGCCTAGCGATGGATCATTAGCACCCTGATGGCTGTTTACTGTTCACAGAGGGCTGAGTGATACTAGCAATCACAGCATTGTAAGAGGGGGACAGTTGAACATGGAGGCCTCCACCCCTGTTTAATGATGGACAATTTCTTTACACAAAGATGGCCTCCTTTACTCCTCTCTCAAACCATCGTTCCTCTCTATCCAGGATGTGAACATCTTTATCCCTGAAAGAGTGACTGCTGGCCTGGAAATGAGTGTAGACCGCAGAGTCCTGGCCTGATGGTGTTGATCTTCTGTGCTGGGCCATCCTTTTGGCCAGTGGCTGTTTAGATTCCTCAATGTAAGACTGATCACAGCCCTCTGACACTGAACAGCATACACAATATTACTTTTTGTGCCAGGGGACTGGATCTTTGGGATGAACCAGCCTTTGCCATAATGTATTTTGGGGTTTAAAAGCCACTGGGACGTTGTGTTTAGAAAATAAACGTCTCAGTTTCTCTGATACTCCCACAACATACGGAATGACCACTGGTCTGGGCCTGGGTTCCTCCTTTTCACCTGATGGCTGACTGGAGTCCTGTTTGGGTTTCTTCTCTGCTTTCAGGAAGGCCCAGTTAGGATATCCTGAATTTTGCGGTTGCACCAAGTAAAATTCCTCTGCTGGAGATGATCACAGCCACAGATTCAGCCATCCGCAACAACAAAATTAAAGAGGGTGCCGCAGAACAACTCAGAATCAAAGTTTCATCCTGCCTCAGCAATGCCAAACCACCACCTTCCAACATCAGTAGAGAGGAGAGGGATGCACTCACCACTCTTAGCAAGGACAAAAACATAATTCTCCCAGCAGACAAAGGAAGGTGCACAATGATTTTGAACCAGAAAGACTATCATGAGAAAGTTATGACACTCCTTAGTGACTTAAACACTTAAGAACCTCTGAAAAGAGATCCAGGAAGTGGTTACAAGAAGAAGTTGATTGTGTTGCGGGAGTATCAGAGAAACTGAGACGTTTATTTTTTTAACACAACATCCCAGTGGCTTTTAAACCCCAAAATACATTAAAGACTGGTTCATCCCAAAGATCCAGTCCCCCGGCACAGAGTAATATTGTGTATGTTGTTCAGTGTCAGGAGGGTGATCAGTCTTACATCGGGGAAACTTAACAGCCACTGGCCAAAAGGATGGACCAGCACAGAAGATCAACATCATCAGGCCAGGACTCTGTGGTCTACACTCATCTCCAGGCCAGAGGTCACTCTTTCAAGGATGAAGATGTTCACATCCTGGACAGAGAGGAACGATGGTTTGAGAGAGGAGTAAAGGAGGCCATCTTTGTGAAAAGAAACCGTCCATCATTAAACAGAGGTGGAGCCTCCAGGTTCAACTGTCCCCCTCTTACAATGTTGTGATTGCTAGTATCACTCAGCCCTCTGTGAGTAGTAAACAGCCATCAGGTGCTAATGATCCATTGTTAGGCTGATGGTCCTTCTTGAGCATGTGAGCAGCTGGTTCTGGTTGTCAGCAGCAAACTGGTTGATCCACTCTGAGAAGGTGCTATTTAAGAGACTGAGCTGAATACAGCACCTCAGACTGAAGAAGTCTTTCGGATGAAAAACGAAACGTTTCTACTTTTTTTTTTTGGAATGGCCAGAGGACCAGGCTTAACTTTTTAAGATTTTTCTACCTGGACTATTGAGCATGCATCAGGAGGTTAGGGATAGGCATCAATCACTTTACAAATTAAGCCCTGCTCCCCAGGCTGTGGTTATCTCTATTGATTGTACGCTTTTTTCCACCACATGGTTTCCTTCCCTTCACCTCTCTATTAATATGCTTGGACACAGAGCTCTGTGAACAGCCAGCCTCATTAGCAATGACCTTTTGTGTCTTGCTCTCCTTGTGCAAGGTGCCAGTGGTCGTCTTTTGGACAACTGTCAAGTCAGCAGTCTTCCCCATGATTGTGTAGCTACAGACTGAGACCATTTAAATACATTTGCAGGTGTTTTGAGTTAAATAGCTGATCAAAGTGTGGCCACCAGGTGTCGTCAATATTGAACCTGTTCACAATATTCTAATTTTCTGAGATATTAAATTTGGGGTTTTTATTAGTTGTCAGTTATAATCATAAACATTAAAAGAAATAAACATTTGAAATATGTCAGTGTGTGTGTGATGAATGAATATACAAGTTTCACTTTTTGAATGGAATTACTGAAATAAATCAACTTTTTCCATCATATTCTAATTTTATGACCAGCACCTGTACACACACACAGGCATGCGCGCACACGTATGTGTGTATGTATGTGTGTGTGTGTGTGTGTATAACCTGGTTCTGTCTCTGCTGATATGCATCACATCATAGAACCAGTTTTATCTGAACTGGACCTCAGGTTCTGAACCCGCTGTGTTCCTGCAGGCTCCAAGGCCAGGCCCACAGCACAGGTCAAGGCTGGGACCGGGTCATGCAAGCCCAGCCTGCAGCATACCAACAGAACCAGAACCGTGGAGGGGTGGGGCCAAGCAGCTACCAGCAGCAGCGCTACAATCAGCGCCAACCTGAGTGGTCCGATCGCCGTGACAACCGGGATCCTCAGGATCAGGTATGGACCAGATCATCCAAAGCTCACGCTGGTTCTGGTTCTGCTTCTTTAGTTTTTAACCTGTTTTCTGTTAAATTGACTGAACATTCAACAGAAAAAAAAAACTGTTGACTGTTCAGATGTTTCATTATAAAAATTGTTTCTTTAGTTTTTAGTCAACATTCTTTGCTTTTTGTTTTTAATTCAAAAGCTCAAACATTTGTTTCACTTTTGGATACAAAGTTTAGATTGAAATGTAAAAACTATTTAGATTTAAAGTACAAACAATAAACATGTTTTTGTTTCTCCTTTAAAATCACTATTTTATTTTTATTCATTAAGTTTTTATTTAAAGTAAATTTCTGACATCAATAAAAATAGATATTTGTTTGTTTGTGTCAGGCCTTCAGGTCCAGCAGAACCTACCCTCCTCCTCCTCCGACCCAGCGGTACCACTGGAACTGAACCCAAACCTTTTCTTCAGAACCGTTTAAATAAAATAAAAATCTGTTTTTATTTTTTTCATCTTTAAAAACGTTTTTTGTGATTTTTATTCAATGTTTTGTGTAGTTTCTGGTTCTGAGCAGAAATCCTCCAAAACGGGTCAGAACCAAATAAACAAGTTTATCCAACAGTTTGTGTGACTCTATTCATTGTGCAAGGGGCGGGGGACATCCTGGACATGTCTCCAGTCCAACACATGGACACATGGAGACAAAGAGAAACAACCATTCACTCTCACCTGGGATGATTCAGAGTCACCATCAGTCCAACACAGGGACACCTGGACAGGTCTCAGTCCAACACAGGG
>NC_056509.1:49649812-49651315 GCF_014905685.2 Nematolebias whitei
GTCCAACACAGGGACACCTGGACAGGTCTCAGTCCAACACAGGGACAAACAACCATTCACTCTCTCACACACACCTCGGGACAGTTTAGAGTTACCAATCAGCCTAACATGCATGTTTTTGGTCTGTGGGAGGAAACTGGAGCACCCGGAGAAAACCCACGCATGCACGGAGAGAACATGCAAACTCCACCCACAAAGACCCCCGGACCGGGATTTGAACCAGGGACCTGCTCGCTGAGAGGCAGCAGCTCTACCAGTTGTGCCACGTGCTGCCTGATCCAGAACTATTCACGTTTAAAGTTCTGGTTCTGATCAGATAAACTTCAAAGCGGTTCTGGGTTTTGGTCCAAAATTAAATAATTTATTTCCTGGAGCAGAAAAAGTTTTACATGCTTCGGTTCGGTTCGGTGCTGAAACCTGTAGGTATTTATGGGAAGCGCGTGCACGTCGTATATATATAAAAAACAGTTTGTTAAAATTAGGGTTCGGTCCACAAACCCAGTTCAGTTCTGTTCCGAACCTCTGAGTCCGACCAAACCCGGTGTGACCCAAAACTGTCCGGTCCGCTTCGGTACTGGTCCTACCAAGTCCTCCCGTACGGCAACCCGGACTCTCCGGACCCCATACAGTACTCTACGAGTCCTGGTTCCGATTGGGCCAGGCCCACCTGGGCCTGTAGACCCAATAGGGGACTACTCAGATCCTCCAGCTGATTCCGGTCCAGGAGCTGCGGGCGTTCCACTCCGGCCTCGGTAGGCCCGTTCTGCCTGGTTCCGGTCCGGACGGAGTCCCTGTGGGTCTTGGTTCGGAGCGGGGACCCAGAACCAGCGGCCTTGTCCTGCCGCTTCAGCTTGTAGCGGTGGTTCTGGAACCAGATCTTGACCTGGTTCGGGGTGAGGTGGATCCGAGCCGCCAGCTGCTCCCGCTCCGGACCCGACAGGTACCGCTGCTGTCGGAACCGCCGCTCCAGCTCCAGAACCTGGTTCTGAGAGAACAGCACACGCCGCTTCCTACGCAGGGCCGCGTGCACGGTCACCACAGACCCGGCTCTGGTTCTGGAGTCCAGACCCACCATCTCGACTGGACCGCCCACGAACCTGCAGACTGACAAAGACTTTCATCAGAACCGGACCGAACCGGTCCCACTTGGATCAAGAGAAAGGCCGCAACAAAACAATAAACAATAAATATTTATAAACAATAAATAATTATAAACAAAAATATTAGATAATTCTGAACAATAATAATTATGAACCATAATAATAAAGTAATTTTCCAGAATCATCAGAATTATTAAGAAGTTTACACAAAAAAAAACAACAAATTACAAAAATGTTGTTGTTTTATTCCAAAGAAACAAAATTAAAAAATTTATCAATAAAGTTTTATTTGGTTGTTTTGAGCCTTAGGGTTTTTATCATCATCATCTTCCTCTCTGGGTCAATGAGAGGCGGGAACACGTGGACAGGTCTCAGTCCAACAGGGACACGTGGACAGGTCTCA
>NC_056509.1:49651325-49669405 GCF_014905685.2 Nematolebias whitei
TCCAACAGGGACACGTGGACAGGTCTCAGTCCAACAGGGACACGTGGGGACAATTTAGAGTTACAAATCAGCCTAACATGTTTTTGATCTGTGGGAGGAAACTCACGCAGAACTGTGAGAACATGAAAACTCCAGAAAGGTTCCCAGTTGGGATTTGAACCACCGACCTATTGAGAGGCAGCAGCACCCACTCATCCACCAGGCTGCATTGTTTTTATTTTATTTCAGGAAATTTTTAACACATTTTAAATATTTTTGGGTGAAACTTTTCTGATTAGAAAAACAGTTTCAATAAAATTCTGTTTTTATTCAAGGATTCAAGATTCTTTTATTGTCACATGACATGTGGTACATGAGGTGGAACGAATCTGTGTACACAGGGTCCCAGTTACATCCAACAAAAATACAAATTGTAAAGAAAAACAGTATAAGATCCGAGACATGAACTAAGAATATACTAAACTAATACATAAGCACTAATAGTACAAAACAATGCGTCAAACAACAGCATCAGGATTTTATATTTATATTTATTGTATTTGTTAATTTTTATTATATTCATTTATTTTACTATAGTTGCCAATTTTGATTATATTCATTAATTTTATTATATCTGTTTATTTATTTTTGTATTTATTTCAATTTAAATGTTTGTTCAAATAAAATCATCTCAAGGCCTAAAAATAAAAACTAATCAAATTAAAATAAGCCATTAAAATTAAATTTACAAAATATTTTCGTTAAAAAATAAAAAATGAAATTATAATTTAACTGTTTCTTATTTATTTTATTTTAATAATAAATAAAAAAAATCTGAAAATCAAAAACTTTTAGCCTAATAATTTTTTTTCTTTGAGTTCTGTTCAGGTTCGAGTCCGGTTCGGATGCTCTGACGGGTTCTTACTCTGAGAGAATCTGGGCTCCGGACCGCCGTACCAGGCCGACCCGGCCCCGGGCTCATGGGACTGCAGTTCGGTTCCAGTGCCGCCGTTACAGAAACCCCCTACGGTTCCAAAAAACTGGGCCGCGTGGCCGGTTCCGGTGGGTCCAAGAGAAGCACAGGATGAAGGTAGGTGGTGGAGATGAGGCTGCTGATGGTTCTGGTGGTTCTGGATCCCTGTCTGCTGCTGCCGGTAGGCGCCCAGCGCGGTTCCGAGGTCCACCCCCCCAAACCTCCTGTAGCCGTCTTCAGCCGAACCCAAAAGGTCCGAGACTGAGAACCTAGACTGTTTTGGACTCAAGGACATGATGTCCCGGTCCGGCCCGATTCGGTCTGCTGGATGCGGTCTACCCCACCGTTCTGGTCTTCCTTCAGTCCTACGGTCCGGTCTGGTTCGGTCCGGTCCCTTTATGAAGCTGAAAAGTCCAGACCCGCCGGCCCTATCCCTCCGGGCCCCTGTGGGCGGGGCTTAGAGATGGAGGAGGACTGGAACCGAACAGGGTTCGGAACCAAAAGATGGACAGAAAAATAAAAACTTGATTTTAAATACAAAATAGTTTCAAACATTTTATGATTTAAAAAAATATATATTTTCCTATTTTTGTTTTTTGTTTTTCAGAAACATTTTAAAATGTTCTAATTTAAAGTTCTAGATCTGAACCGGTTAATGTTTGTTTGGTAAATAATCGTTTTTATAAGTTTGTCTGGTTTTGTTTGAAATAAAATCTTTCATAACTTTAATCAAATTTTAACTGAGAATTTAAAGTTTTATTTTTACTAGTTCTTGAAACAAAAGCTAAAATGTGGAAAACAAATTACCATAAAACTCTTTTGAACATTTTTGTTTTATTAGCTGGCACCACTGTTTCCATGGTTACTGTGGGTAATAAACTAAGACGTCGTAGTTTAAAATCACGCATGGCACGGAAGGTTCCCCTGCTTAAATCAGCACACGTCCAGGCCCGTCTGAAGTTTGACCATGACCATTTGGATGATCCAGAGGAGTCATGGGAGAAAGTTCTGTGGTCACATGAGACCAAAATAGAACTTTTTGGTCTTAATTCCACTCACCGTGTTTGGAGGACGAAGAATGATGAGCACCATCCCAAAAACACCATCCCTACTGTGAAGCATGGGGGTGGAAGCATCATGCTTTGGGGTGTTTTTCTGCACAAGAGACAGGACGACTGCACTGTATTAAGGAGAGGATGACCGGGGCCATGTGTTGAGAGATTTTAGGGAACAACCTCCTTCCCTCAGTGAGAGCATTGAAGATGAGTCGTGGCTGGGTCTTCCAACATGACAATGACCTGAAGCACACAGCCAGGAGAACCAAGGAGTGGCTCCGTAAGAAGCAGATCAAGGTTCTGGAGTGGCCTAGCCAGTCTCCAGACCTAAACCCTATAGAAAGTTTTTGGAGGGAGCTCAAACTCCATCTTTCTCAGTGACAGCCCAGAAGCCTGGCTGATCTAGAGAAGATGTGTGGAGGAATGGATCAAAATCTCTGCTGCAGTGTGTGCACACCTGGTGACTAACTACAGGAAACATTTGACCTCTGTAACTGCAAACAAAGATACTGTACCATTGACTTTCACAGGTGTTCAAATACTTATTTGCAACAGTAACACACAAATAAATTATTTAAAAAAATATATACATTGTGATTTCTGGATTTTTTTTTAGATTATGTCTCTCACAGTGGACATGCACCTATGAAAGATTCAGACCCTCCATGATTTCTAAGTGGGAGAACTTGCAAAGTCGCAGGGTGTTCAAATACTTGTTTTCCTCGCTGTGTATTTTTAAATTATGTCCACAGGGTCCCAGTTACATCCAACAATAAAATGTAAAAGAAAAACAGTAATAACATCTAAGATATGAACTAAGAAAAACATCAACTAAAAATACACTAAGCACTCATAACATAAAAACAATACATCGAACAGCAGCATGAACATGAGTCTGTGAGCAGATGAGCACGAATGAACACATCAACATGAAACAGATCAGCAGCAACATGAAACAGATCAGCAGCAACATGATGTGATTTTTCACAGTGATTATTCTGGTTAGAGATTCATGAGTCTAACACTTCGGGTTCGATTCCCAAATAGCCTTTTTTCCTTCAGCCATTTAGGAGCCAGTGAGGCCCAGTTCTTAAAGGTACGCCTATACTCACTGTACTTAAAAACGTTCTATTTCAGTTCAGTTCAGTTTATTTCTAAAGCTCCAAGTCACAACAGAAGTCGTCTCAGGGACTGAAAAGAAATATTCAATAACTTGACATTATTTATCTGAGGAGCAGCTTTGAGTTTAACTCCATCACTGAACTCTCATCTTGAACAAGCATGAAGGCGACAGTAGAAAGGAAAAACTCCCTGATGAGGAAGAAACCTTTAGCAGAACCAGGATCAGGCAGTGGTTTAGTCTACACTTTTTAGTGGGTATACTGTACTTAGAAACCAAAGTACAGTGATTCCTCACTTATCGCAGGGGTTACGTTTCAGAGACCCCCGCAGTAGGTAAAAATCTGCAAAGTAGCGGCGTTATAGTTATTTTATTATTTCTATATATTTAAGGCACCTTCTCACACTCTTATTAACTTTTCCCACTCTCTTATTAACACTTTGTATGCTCTTAAACACTTTGGCGATTGTGATGAAGATGATGACCATGAGATGAATGTGCAAAGCATGTACAGGACACACAATATAAAAAAATGGGTTTAAACAACCCGTGACATAGTGAAGCCTCAAAAAGTGAACTGCAATATAGTGAGGGACTACAGTACAATGTAATCATCAATTTCTAAAACAGTTGTCAGGTCCTCTGGACAGGTTCAAAAAATAAAATGGTAGAAATGTTTTGTCTTTAATCCGAGTTGTACTAAGCTCAGTCTTTTAAATAGAACCTTCTCATAGTGGATCAACCAGTTTGTTGTTGACATTGAAACTAGCTGTTCACATGATCAATCCATTATGAGAAGGTGTTATTTATAAGGCTGAGCTTAGTACAGCTCCTCAGACTGAAGAAGTCTTTCAGATGAAAGACGGAACATTTCTACATTTTTTTGTTTTTGAACCCGTCCAGAGGACCTGACTTAACTCTTTTAGATTTTTCTACCTGGATTATTGAGCAGCATCAGAATAATCATAAATTTATTTTGATTTTTAAACATAATGAACATTTCAAAATGTCTCTGATGCTTATATTTGAATAAATGTACAACAAATGTTGTACAACAGTTCGCTTTGCATTAAAAACATGTTATAGAATTTACAAAACAGTATCAAAGGAAGACATGTTCAAGTATCTTGTGTGAGCAGGGAAACAACACATTGGTAGACAGTCAGGGAAACAGAAAAATGGGTGAAGAATTTGTCCAACAGACCACCCAGCCAGAGACAGAGATCATTGCCAGGGGGACTGAACTTTATAATTGTGCCAAGAAGAATTCCTCTGGTGGAGATGATCACAGCCACAGAATCAGACACCCACAACAACAAAATTAGTTATCTGAGTAGATGGAGACATGCCTTGGCCTGTATTTAAATCACATGTCTTTAAATGTGCATCTAAACTTCCACTACAGGAATGTGTTGGATCCTGCAAATAAAATGTGACATTATCTGCATAACTCAATTCAATGCAGTTTATTTATATAGTGCCAAATCACAACAAAGTTGTCTCAGGGACTTTACAGGAACATTCACATAAAAGCCAATTAGTAAAGTTCTCTATCTAAGGAATCCAGCAGACAAGTTGAATCTTGGCTTCGTTGCAGTCTCCTCTTAGTTACCTAATGGAAGCATATATAAAGTAACGAGTATTGGCCCAAGCACTGAGCCCTGAGGAACTCCATGACTAACTTTGGTGTATGAAGAAGATTTATTATTTACATTTACAAACTGGAATCTATCAGATAGATATGATTTAAACCATTGTAGAGCTGTTCCTGTAATCCCAACATCATATTCAAGCCTCTGTAGTAAAATATTGTGATCAACTGTATCAAATGCAGCACTGAGGTCTAACAGGACCAGTAGAGACACAAGTCCATTGTCTGAGGCCATGAGAATATCATTAGTTACTTTTACTAGTGCTGTTTCTGTGCTATGATGAGCTCTAAACCCTGACTGAAACTCTTCAAACAGATTATTTCTTTGTAGATGTTCACGCAACTGACCTGCAACTAGTTTCTCTAGAATTTTTTAGATGAAAGATAGATTAGATATAGGTCTATAGTTGGCCAGAATTTCTGAATCAAGGTCAGACTTCTTAAGTAAAGGTTTAATTACAGCAACCTTAAAGTTCTGTGGTACTTAACCATCCATTAAAGACAAATTAAGTAGATCCAAAATGTGGACATTAATTAGTGGAAATACCTCTTTAAACAGTCTGGTTGGGATGGGATCTAGCAGGCATGTGGATGGTTTGGATGAGGTTATTATTTTTGACAATTCAGAGCTCAACAGGACAAAAACTGTCCAAATATAAATCAGGCTCTAGTGAAATTTTTAAAGTTGTCTCATTTGACAGGGGACTAGAGATAGTAGAAGGAAGGATGGTTTGAATTTTCTCTCTAATTGAAATAATTTTATTTATAAAGAATCTCATGAAGTCATCACTACTTATAGTTGTAGGGACACATGGTTCAACAGAAATGGGACTTTTAATTAGTCTAGCAGTAGTACTAAACAGAAACCTAGGGTTATTTTTATTCTCCTCTATTAAAGATGAATAATATAAAGTTCTAGCTTTACGGAGAGCTTTTTTATATGTTAGCAGACTATCTTTACTAAGTTAAATAAAATTCTTCAACATTAGTAGAGCGCCATTTTCTCTCCTGGTTTCTAGATGCCTGCTTTAAAGTACATAACTCAGAATTGAACCAAGGAGCCAGTTTCCTCTGATTGATTACTTTCTTTTTCATTGGATCAATTTTATCAAGTGAAGTTTGCATTGAAGTTGTAAGATGATCAACTAGATGATCTAAGTCACTGTTCTCTGATGCATTACATTGCAAGACAGAGGAAACATTGATGGAAGAGATTGTTTAAATTTGGTTACAGCATTTTCTGATAAGCACCTGCTGAGATGAAATTTACTCTCAGTGACTGTGTAGTCATTTAATGTAAACTCAAAGTTATTAAAAAATGGTCGGACAGGATAGGATTTTGAGGAACTATTACCAAGTCCTTAATCTCTACACCATAGGTCAGAACTAAATCAAGAGTGTGATGATAAGAATGAGTAGATGTGCAGACGTTTTGGGTAAAATCAAATGTGTCTAATAAATTATTAAAGGCTATGCTTAAACTATCACTTTCAACATCTACATGAATATTGAAATCACCAATTATGATGACTTTTTCAGTATTTAATAGTTAGTCAGTTAAGAATTCTGATAATTCAGACAAAAACAGAGTAAGCGCCTGGTGGACGATGTATAACAACTAGTAAAAGTGGCTTTTCTGATTTCCATTTTGGAAGAGAAAGACTGAGGGACAGTGATTCAAAAGATTCATAACTAATAACTGATTTGGCATTAATCAATAATCCTGACTGAAAAATAGAAGCTACTCCTCCACCTCGGCCAGTTGTTCTAGGAACATGAACATTTAAATAATTAACAGGAGTGGATTCATTTATACCAACAAAATCCTCCTGTTGTAGCCAAGTTTCTGTCAGACAGAATAAATCAATATGATGATCAGTTATCATTCTAATTCACAATGATCGGAAAAGCCAACATCGAAGGATCAAAAAGCGACGTTGCTATGAATGCTTGGCTGCCACAAGCCAGTTATCCCTGTGGTAGCTTTTCTGACACCTCCTGCTTAAAACCCAAAAGCTCAGAAGGGTCGTGAGGCCCTGCTTTCACAGTCTGTACTCATACTGAAAATCAAGATCAAGCAAGCTTTTGCCCTTCTGCTCCATGGGAGGTTTCTGTCCTCCCTGAGCTCGCCTTGGGACACCTGCATTACCATTTGATAGGTGTACCACCCTGGTCCAACTCCTCACCTGCCACTGTCCCCGGAGCAGATCGCGCCTGGAGCGGATCGTGCCAGGCGCAACGCCAGAACCGAGAGCCCACTCGGGGCTCACCTCGCCGCCTCACTGGGTAAGTAAAAACACAATGAGTAGTGGTATTTTACCGGCAGACTCTTGTTGGCCTCCCACTTATTGTACACGTCTCATCTCTTCACAGTGCCAGACTAGATTCAAGCTCAACAGGGTATTCTTTCCCTGCTGATTCTGCCAAGCCCATTCCCTTGGCTGTGGTTTCACTAGATCAGAGGTAGGGACAGTGGGAATCTCATTCATGCGCATCATTAATTAGATGACGAGACATTTGGCTACTTTACCAGGGTCCTCTTCACTGCAATTTATCCTCCGCACTCGTTGAACACCAGCATTGGTACTCGAGGCATGGGTAGTGTCACCCCCGTACAACCTGTGCACGATGGCATCTCCAGTTGGGTGAGTCTAAAGGGATGCAATGCTCTCCCTTCCACCAGGAAGAGTCCCTTTATGGTATGGTATGGTATAAAGTTTATCATTTTAAAAATACAAAACAGTTTCCTAACTATATAAAAAATACAAGATTTAAAATGAAAGGCAGCAGAAATAAGAAAAAAATCTTATATCTGCCCCTTTTTTCAAACAATTAGTTCAGTCATAATAATCTTCAAGTGACAGAACAAAATGAATAACTCTTTCTAATTTTTCTAATTCTAATACAAAACACACTAAGCTACTTCATATATATATATTAACAATTCAGCTTTGATCTTTTTCTTAAATGTACACATTGACTTGGCATTTTTCACATCACTCTCTAGACCAGGGGTGTCAAACTCACTTACAAAAGGGGGCCAAAATTAAAACCTTTTTCAAACTAAGGGCCAGTTTCAGAAACTACATTAACTTAAATTAGATACCCAACGTCTTTTCTTGGTGGAGGTTCCTCAAAAAGAGTTTGATTTGTCTCATTTGATGTTCTCTGTTGCACTTTTGACATCATAATCAAAGATTACTGAAAAAATTCAAGTGAAAAAAGTATTTTACATTTCAAATATCATCTTGGGGGCCAGGTAAGATGTCAACGAGGGCCACATTTGGCCCTTGGGCCTTGAGTTTGACACATATGCTCTAGACCATTCCACAATCCAATTCCTTGGATTGAGGTAGACCTTCCCTTCAGACTAGTTCTGAATTTTGGTTTGACAAATATCTCTATCCCCTTAAGATTATAACAACTTTGCCTTTTAACAAAATTTCTTTGGATATTTAATGGTAATGTGTTATTTTGAGCCCTATACATAACTGATAAAATACTGTAATCTACCAAATCATGGAACTTTAATAAGTTCAGTTGATAAAATAATGTGCTTGATGGGTGACAGTAATGCTTTCTGGTGATAATTCTTATAGCTCTTTTCTGTAAAATAAAAATAGGCTTTGTAAATGTTTTACACGCTTTCCCCCAAACACCAATGCAATAGATTAAATGTGGAACAATGAATGTGTTATACAACATGTACAGAGCTTTATCATTTAATAATTCCCTGACTTTGTATAGTACTGCAATAGATTTAGATATTTTTGTTCTTACAGAATTGATGTGATTTTTCCATGTTAGCTGTTCATCAATGATTACACCCAAAAATTTCATCTCATTAACTCTACAAATCTCAACACCCTCAATTTTAAATGGATCATCAACAATTCTCTTTTTGTTACTAAATATCATGTATTTAGTTTTATCTAAATTTAATGATAATTTATTAAGTTTAAACCAAGTTTGTATTTTATCAAATTCTGTCTTCATCAATTCCAACATCCGTTTTGCATCTTTACCCAAACAAAAAAATATGGTGTCATCTGCAAAAAGGACACATTTGAGGAGTCCTGATACATTCACTAAGTCATTCACATATAAAATAAATAACTTTGGTCCAAGCACAGAGCCTTGAGGAACCCCACATGTGATATTACAGAGGTCAGATCTTACACCATTTATTTATACAAACTGTTTCCTATCTTTCAAATAGCTAGATACCCATGCTGGTCCTCTTATACCATATTTATTCAGTTTTTCAAGGAGAATAGTGTGGTCAATAGTATTGAATCATTTTTTTAAATCAACAAAAATACTAACACAATACTGTTTTTGATCGACAGCAGTAGTTATTTGTTCTATTAATTCCATGAGAGCCATTGATGTAGAGTTTTTTGCTCTAAACCCATACTGACTGCTACTTAGAATGTTTTGTTCAGTAATAAATTTATCTAATCTGGTCACAAATAATTTTTCTAGAATTTTTGAGAACTGTGGTAATAAGGATATTGGCCTATAATTATTGAACACACATTTATCACCATTTTTAAAGAGAGGAACTACCTTAGCTACTTTCATATTGTCTGGAAATATTCCTTTTGAAAATGATAAATTACATATATATGTAAATGGCTCGATAACATAACTCATTATGTCCTTTACAAACATCATATCCATGTCCACCCAGTCTTTTGATCTCTTATCTGTAAGAATTTTTACTACATTCATTATTTCTTCGTCAGTTCCATTAGAAAAAATACTGTTGTCACAACTTATAACTGAATGGTTCACATTATTGTCTACTTTTGGTATTTTAGCTACAAGGCTTGATCCAACGTTCACAAAATAATGATTAAATCCATTTACAATTTTGTTTTCATCATGGATCTCATTGTCCTCCTCCAAAAAATATTGTGAAATACCTGTTTTTGCTTTATGACTTTTCAGAACACTATTTATTACTTGCCATGTAGCTTTCATATCACCATTACTTTTATTCAATAAATCACTATAATATTCCTTCTTGTGTTTCCTTATAATCCCTACTAATTTATTTTTATACTTCTTATATTTCTCTTTGGCCTCTTGTGTTTTCAATTTCAAGAAAAATGTATACAAATTGTGGGAGTGGTGGCGTAGAGGTTAGAGAGGTGGGCTTGTGATCCGAAGATCAATGGTTCACGCCCCGGCCCCGACAACATCAAAATTGTGTGTGGGGTAGGTGAAGCACCCACACTTGCCCCCACCCTCATTCGCCCCACCTTGGGCCTATGAGCAAGGTAACCCCCCATCTGCTCCCTAAACAGGTCTCTCTTGAAAATGAGTTCTCGTGGCTCAATGAGACTACCTGTATAAATAAAGGCTAAATGAAAATGAAAAAAAATTCTTTTTTTTTTTACAAGCATTTCTCAACCCTTTCGTCATCCATGGTTGGTCAACAACATTTCTCTTTGTATAATTATTTTGCACACAATTCTTTTCATACAGAGCTCCTAAAATATTCATTAACTCATCATATGATATGTTCACTTCATCAACGTACACATCTTTCCAGTTTAGTTTATGTAAATCATCTTTTAATTTGTCCAATGCTTTTTTTTTATGTGTTTATTGTATTTATTCTTATTCTTTATGTATTTTTACAAAATAAATTACAATTATGGAAAACTTTTCTAACACCTCCTGCTTAAAACCCAAATCTCAGAAGGATCTGTGAGGCCCTGCTTTCACAGTCTGTACTCATACTTAAAATAAAGATCAAGCAAGCTTTTGCCCTTCTGCTCCACAAGAGGTTTCTGTCCTCCCTGAGCTCACCTTAGGACATCTGCATTATCGTTTGACAGGTGTACTGCCCCAGTCAAACTCCCCACCTGCCACTGTCCCCAAAGCAGATTGCGCTGGGCGCGTACCCGGTGCATGCCAGGTGCTCGCCAGGTATGCGCCGGGTACTTCATTCCAGAACTGAGAGCCCACTCGGGGCTCACCTCGCTGCCTCACTGGGTAAGTGAAAACATGATAAAAATAGTGGTATTTCACCAGCGGACCCTCGCGGGCCTCCCACCTTTTCTACACCTCTCATGTCTCTTCACAGTGCCATATCAGAGTCCAGCTCAACAGAGTCTCCTTTCCCCGGTCATTCTGCCAAGCCTGTTCCTTTGGCTGTGGTTTCGCTAGATAGGAGGTAAAGACAGTGGAAATCTTGTTAATCCATTCATGCGCGTTACTAATTAGATGACGAAGCATTTGGCTCACTTAAGAGAGTCATAGTTATTCCTGCCATTTACCTGTGCTTCATTGAATTTCTTCACTTTGACATTCAGAGCACTGGGCAGAAATCACATTGCATCAACACCCGGCGTGGGCCTTTGCGATGCTTTGTTTTAATTAAACAGTCGGATTCCCCTGGTCCACACCAGTTCTTAGTCAGCTACTAAGTGCCAGCCGAGGCCACCCGCTGGGGCACCCCGCTTGTGTGGGACCCTGGCAAGTGCCACAGTTGGGGAGATCTGTGAAAAGTGCCCGGCGCACATCCAGAGTTGCCGCCACCCGCCGCGTCGCATCCGCCACGTCGCATCCGCCACGTCGCATCCGCCACGTTGCATCCACCACATTCGCTACATTTGCCGCATTTGCCACATTCACCGCATTCGCCAAATCTGCCGCATCTGCCGCATCTGCCTGCTGGCCCACCTTTATGCTAGGTGCAAACACTGTGCTTGGAACACCTGACCCCCCTGGGCCACCAGTGCGTGCGATGCACATCCTTGACCACGGAGACGGGCGCCTGGGACGTGGGCCACACCCTGACCTTCTGGCGGCAGCGTGCGAAGGGCAATGACGAGGACCACTCCCCCAGTTGCGGCACGTGCGTAGCCCTGCTTCTCACCGAGCCCGACCGACCCAGCCCTCAGAGCCAATCCATCTCCCAAAGTTACGGCTCTGACTTGCTGACTTCCCTTATCTCCTTTCTTCCAACGCCAGAGGCTGTTCACATTAGAGAACTGCTGCGGATATAGGTATGGCCCAGTGTGACATTTAAACTGTCTCCCCCAAATTTTCAAGGGCCAGCGATAGCTCACCGGACACTGCCGAAACCACAATGCTTTCCAGGGTGCGGGCCCCTCTCTCAGGGCAAACCCATTCTAGGGTGCCCTGCCCTTCATGAAGAAAAGAGAACTCTCTCTGGGGCTCCCGCTGGCTTCTCTGGGTTCGCTTGCATTACCACACCAGATGCCTTGCAGCATTCATCTCCGCCACTCTGGGTTCGGGGATCTGAACCCGACTCCCTTTCAATTCAATTCAGTTTCTTTATATAGTGTCAAATCACAACAAAGTTGTTTCAGGGCACTTTACAGGAACATTCACATACATAAAAGCCAATTAGTAAATTTATCTATCTAAGGAATCCAGCAGACAAGTTGAATCTTGGCTTCGTCACAGTCTCCCATCCTGAGCAAGCACAGTGGCAACAGTGGAAAGGAAAAAACTCCCTTTTAAAAGGAAGAAACTTCCAGCAGAACCAGGCTCAGGACAAGCGGCCATCTGCTTTTACCAGCTGGTTGAGAGTACATAAAGGAGAGACAACCGAACACTGAATGGTAGGTCCAGGTATAGGTCCAGGTGTATCTGAAAGACAAAAAAACACATATTAAGGATAGAAAAAAATTACAAATACAAACCAGGTTGAACAGAGTAAGTAAAGACAGTAGCAGAGTGAAAATTGTGGTCAGTTTGTCCTCCAGCAGTCTAAGTCTATAGCAGCATAACTAAGGGACAGCTCAGGAAACCCAAGCCAACCCTAACTATAGGATTTAACAAAAAGGAAATTCTTAAGCCTAGTTTTAAAACTGGACAATGTGTCAGCCTCACGGACAGAGATTGGAAGTTGGTTCCACAAGAGAGGAGCCTGATAACTGAAGGATCTGCCTCCCATTCTGTTTACCTGTTTCGATCGGCTGAGGGCGACTGAGGCCATTGCCCTGCACTTACAAATGGCATTCGCCCATCTCTTAGGACTGATTGACTCATGTTCAACTGCTGTCCACATGGAGCCCTTCTCCACTTTGGCCTTCAAAGCTCTTGTTTGAATATTTGCTACTACCACGAAGATCTGCGCCTGCGGTGGCTCCACCTGGGCTCACGTCCCAGGCTTCTACGCTCACCGTTGCAGCCCTCCTACTCATCGTGGCATAGCCCTTGTGGCTCCTGTCACCGGCGATGGCTGGGTGTGGGCCCAACGCTCCAGCACCATCCATTTTCAGGGTTAGTTGATTCGGCAGGTAAGTTGTTACACACTCAATCAATCAATCAACCTTTATTTATACAGGTAAATCCCATTGAGCCTCGAGGACTCATTTACAAGAGAGACCTGATTTCAACAAAGAAAGATGACAACAATGGACAACAGCAACAACAATAAACAGTTATAAAAAAGCATACTACAGTTTTTTTTTTTTTAACAAATAGGATGGCTAAAAGGAAAAGGTAACAAAACAAAAAACAGCTAGATTCCAAGACAAATGTAGAAAACTAAAAACAGGAACATGTCAGCATTGGACCCTGCCAGGTGTCCAACAGATTCTTAAAGACACTTAGAGAGGTCAAGGTCGAGAGCTTCAAATCTTTTTGTAAGATATTCCAGGAAACAGGAGCAGAATAGGAGAAGGCCCTTTTGCCTACTTCAGTCCTCATTGAGGGAACACTGCAGGTAATAATGTCCTGAGAGCGCACTCCGTAGCTGCACTCACGCAGAGACATGTAGGAGGAGATGTATGAAGGCAACAGACCAAGAAGTGATTTAAAGATGAAAATATACCAGTGAGAGAGTCTGCGTGAAGTTAATGATGTCCAGTTAACCAGTGAATACAGTGTGCAGTGGTGGGTATGATAATCACAGCCAGTTATGAATCTTAGTGCACCATGATAGACAGCATCCAACATCTGCAGGGTTCTTGTAGGAGCGTTCATGTAAATAATATCACCATAATCAATTGAGGGAAGGAAAGTCACAGATACAAGGCGTTTTCTAGCATTCAGGGTTAGACAGGATCTGTTTCTGAAAAAGAAACCCAGTTTAACTTTCAGTTTCTTTATCAAGTTTTCCACATGGAGCTTAAAAGAGAGATGTGAGTCGACCAAGATACCCAAATATTTATAGGAATCAACAAACTCAATGGGGACACCATTTGAGGATAAAATCGGAGGAAGAACTGCTGGGACCAACTTCCTATTTGAAAAAAGCATCCCTTTGGTTTTGTCGGCATTTAGGACAAGTTTGAGGCGAAACAAATCAGTCTGGATGATGTTGAATGCAGATTTAAAAAGCTGGAAAGCCTTAGCAACAGTTTTAGCTCGACAATAAACAACTGTGTCGTCAGCATAGAAATGTATGGATGCATTAGGGATGTTTTTACCTACATTATGTATGTAGATTGTAAAGAGGGTGGGTCCTAAGACTGAGCCTTGTGGTACACCATTGTTGACTGTTAAATAACTGGAGGAAGTACCATTATGTTGAACACATTGCCTCCGGTCTGAAAGATAGTTAGAGAACCAACCAATGGTGTGATCTGAGAAACCGATATCTGAGAGTTTATGACACAAGATGTTCTGATCCACAGTGTCAAAATCTTTAGACAGGTCTAAGAAAAGTGCAGCACAATAATCCTTAGCATCCAGTGCTTCAACAACATCATTAAGAATCTTCAGTGAAGCAGTGGTTGTGCTGTGTTGTTTCCTGAAACCAGAATGATTTTGAGGTAAGATGTCCAGGTAATTTTTGATTTGAGAGTTTATCAGTTTTTTTAGAACCTTGGCTAAAATGCAGAGTTTAGAGATTGGTCAATAGTTGTTCAGTGAGGTGGGGTCTCCTCCCTTCAGCAAAGGAAGAACAAAGGCTGTTTTCCAAGTGTCTGGGATGGAGTTTTGTCTTATGGAGAGATTGAAGATGTGGGTCACAGGGACTGTGATGATATGAGCAGCCAGCCTTAAGAAATAAGGTGGAAGTTCATCTGGACCTGCAGATTTTTTAGGGTCAAGATCTTTTAACAGTTTATTGACCTCACTGACTGAGAATGGAGAAAAAGAGAAGTTGTGATTAACTGAGGATTGACTTGTAGGAGGGATTTGATTTGTAGAAGTTTGGTTATTAAGTGAAGTGGCTGATCTTCCATTAGTAACTGTGTCAAATAAAGAACCAGAAGCAACAAAATGTTTGTTGAAACAGTTCAGGATCTCGTGCTTATTTGACACAGGAACAGAGTTAATGAGAAGTTGTGATGGGAGGTCAGATGATTGGGGGGTGCCTGAGAGAGATTTGATGGTTTTCCAGAATCTGTTAGGGTCATTTAGATTTTCGGAGGTCTGAGATAAGAAATAGTTGCGTTTTGCTGCTTTGACAGCTGTTGTGCATTTATTCCTCATCTGTCGAAAACTCAACCAATCAGTGTCTGAGCCAGATTTTCTCGCTGCAGCCCAAAGATGATCTCTCCTGTGTAGGAGGTCAGCTAGCTCTGGAGTAAACCAGGGGCTGTCTCGTCCCTTTATTCTGAACTGACGAAAAGGAGCATGTATGTTCAGGAAATAAATGAAATTATTATGGAAATAGTTCCAAGCAGAGTTCACGTCATCAGTTAACAGAATACGATGCCATTCAAAGTGAGACAGATCCCAGAGGAATGACTGTTCACAAAAACGTTTCAGATCCCTTTTTTGAATTAATCTGGGCTTAGAAGGTGGAAGTTTAATATCTCTCAAAGCAGCTGTCACACAGTGATCACTCAAAAGATCAGCGAATACACATGTACCAGGGAATTTGTGAGGCATATTAGTTAGAAACAGGTCTAAGATGGAGGAATTTTCAGGATGGTTTATATTTAATTTAGTGGGAGAATTGATAAATTGGGTAAGATTAAAAGTCAAGCAACATTCCTTGAATTTATCACAGAGGGGGGTCGACTTACACCAATCAATGTTGAGATCTCCAGCCAAAAAGATCTCTTTGAATTTTAAATTAACAAGAAATTCCTTCATGGCAGTTAATGCCTCAGGTGAAGCTGTGGGGGGGCGATAGCAGCAGACTAAAGTTAAAATCTAGCCTCCATTCAAGGTGATGTTTACAGATAAGGCTTCAAACTGGTTTGGAATTCTTTTGGAAGTCACAAGAGTAGAAACCAGAGAATCTCTAATGTAAATAATGACTCCACCCCCCCTTTTTTGACGATCACAATGGTAGATGTTAAATCCATGTTAAATCCATTGATTGCCACGTCATTATTCATTACAGATTTGTTGAGCCAGGATTCAGAAATA
This sequence comes from Nematolebias whitei, assembly GCF_014905685.2. Classification (NCBI taxonomy): domain Eukaryota; kingdom Metazoa; phylum Chordata; class Actinopteri; order Cyprinodontiformes; family Rivulidae; genus Nematolebias; species Nematolebias whitei. Next base: position 49,667,420 of record NC_056509.1, read on the forward strand.
AAGATAACATCTGCCCCAGAAGAACTGACCAGGATTTTCAAAGCATCAAGATTTTTCAGAAGGCTACGAGCGTTTACATGCAGAAAATGAAGCCCAGAGGCATTTTTAAAGTCATTTGGTGTGCTGTAATTAGTGGGGGGTCCAGGGTTGGGCTGAATCCCTGAGAGCAGTAACAACATTATTATCAGACATTTTCTTGAGTTTTTTGTGACTGATGTGTAATTACAGGAGTTAACAGTGTGACAATTAGCCCCCATAATCGAACCATGAGAAACATTAATGAAGACGCGATCATTCAGAACCCAAAAACAGTGAAAGTTACAGTGATGGACAGATTCAGGTGTATTAACAAGATTCAGTGACTCCAGATAATCTGAGAACTGAAAATAGTGACAGTAATATGAATGATGCAGAAAAGTTTCAGACTATAAAATGTCACAGTTCAAATGGGCAAACAAACCCGACGAGTTGGCCCAACTGCAGTTTGAGTTGGGCTGAGGGGGGCTCTGGCCCCCCAGTGAAGAAGGATGGATGGATGGATGGATGCTCCCATGGGAAACAGAAGCTGGATCCAGAACCAACAGGCCAAAACAGAAACAGATCATTCGCAGCAAATAGCAGAGCGAGCTGCCAGAAAATCTTCCTGAAGTGAAAGGCATGATCCAAGCTCGTTTCAGGTCAACAGGGGCCAACAGCGTGATCCGAAATAAAATTAATTATTATCCAGGTGATTTTGGATGGAGGCCTGCAGCAACTCCGATACAAACTCCAAACTTCTCTCAAGCACCATGCAGACCCGCTCCTTCACGCTGCTCCTCCGCTTCTCAGCACCCGACAGCACGGGGCACCCCCGGTGAAAAACGAGACTGACCGGAGAGGCTGAGGCTGAAGTCGGCAACTGGGCCGGTCCGGTTCTGCTCCAGTTCGGCTCCGGCGCTCCAAGCACGAGAGATGAAAAGGCTGAAGATATCCCTGGCCCGGTTCTGCTCCGGTCCGGTGGCCCAGTCCGGCGGCGCGGTTCTGCTCCGGTCCGGCGGCCCAGTCTGGCGGCCCGGTTCTGCTCTGGTCTGGCGGCCCAGTCCGGCGGCGCGGTTCTGCTCCGGTCCGGCGGCCCAGTCCGGCGGCGCGGTTCTGCTCCGGTCCGGCGGCGCTTCAAAGCACCGGAGCGTCTCCTCCAGGTAAACACAACGACTCCACGGAGGTGGATCGTCCTTCGGTAAAAGTAACGGGCTGCTCACTGAAGCTGAGACCGGCTCTGTTGAAGACGAATTCCCCCACAGCCACCTCGGTTCGGTTCTGGTCCAGTTCGAGGGACACAGGTACACTTCCCCCACACCTATAGAGACACCACGAGGGCCAGTCCAGCTGAAAACGAGCGAAATACCACCCGGCGATATTTGTCAGAACCAGGTAGAACCACAAAGGACCAGATAAGAGTTCATTGAGGTCCAGAGAGAGAGAAAAAAAAACACCGGACCTTCGTGCGTCGACTCCCCAGCTCGAGGGGTCACCTGGCCGGCAGGGTGCGCTCAGAGTGACCGATGGTGGGGAGCGGCCGATTGGTCCTGGGCCAAAATATTTTTTTTTTGGACAGTCCCGTCCGGCTCTCTGAGTCACTGAACACCGAATTCGGTTGGAAGGAGGACCAGCTTTAGTCCGGTTCGAAAAACGGGTCAGTTTGATGATAAAAGACTGCAGAGAAGCTGGAGGGAGCTGCCGTTAGGGTTAGGGAATGTTGGGTCATTGTCTCACAAATTCTACTTCAGCGCTGTGCAAGCGGCATGTTTGCGGCAAAATGTGTGGGGTATGGCCCGATAAGGACAAGGCCTTGCACGTGCTTCCTGATTAGGCCTCACATGTGCTTAAAGGTTTTATTTAAGGTTTGTCAGTGTGCTAATTTTTCTCGACCGTTTATTTCAACATGCTAATCCCACCCGCTGACAGGACAGGAGCTCCCAGGCTGGGTACGGTTCCTCCAGGCTCCCC
>NC_056510.1:0-3665 GCF_014905685.2 Nematolebias whitei
CTCAGCCCTCTGTGAGTAGTAAACAGCCATCAGTGTGCTAATGACCCATTGTTAGGCTGATGGTCCTTCTTGAGCATGTGATCAGCTGGTTTTGGTTGTCAGCAGCAAACTGGTTGATCCACCCTGAGAAGGTGCTATTTAAGAGACTGAGCTGAAAACAGCACCTCAGACTGAGGAAGTCTCTTGGATGAGAGACGAAACGTTTCTAGATTTTTTTGCTTTGTTTTTTTTTTTTTGAATGTCCAGAGGACCAGATTGAACTTTTTTGGATTTTTCTACCTGGATTATTGAGCATGCATCAGGAAGGTTATAGAATATTTATCTTTTTAACTCTCTTGCTGTCCTTGGGACAAAATAGCCCTTGAGGCCTCAGTTTTAACTGGAAATGCTCTTCTGGAGGTGTGGAAGTTCTGCAAAGTGCTTTACAGTTTTTCTCATTCATCCACCCATTCTGGGACAGAGCTACCAACAACCCAGACCGGCCTGCAGTGGGACCCCACACTGATGTGTGAGGTTCAGATATCACCACATCTTATAAAAAGTTCTAGACATCCTGAAGACTGTGGTATAAACACACAAACACACACACACACCAGGACAGAAGTGTTTAAACTTGTTTATGTCAGTGGTACTGACCGACAGACCCGGTACCGTCAATGATAGCAGTGACAGTAGACAACGCTCTGGCATTGCCCTTCAGGCTTTTGTGGGTCCCCTAAATATAAAAACAGGGGAAAAGAAAAAGGTAGGACAGGGTCATAAAATCAATAAAGCAATAATTTCTAAATGGTTCAAACAAACTAGACCAGAATCAGATTGCTTACCAAATCAGCAGACACTGCAGTAGTGATGAGAGCATACGGTCCATTTACCAGTCCGCCACAAACCAACAGCATCACTGAAGACACAAAGAGGAGACATTCTGTTGGCATACAGCATGAATGTCAACTTCATCACACACACACACACACACACACACACACACACACACACACACACACACACACACACACACACACACACACACACACACACACACACACACACACACACACACACACACACACACACACACGTCATAAATTTAGAATATCATGAAAAAAACATTTCAGTAATTCCATTCAAAAAGTGGAACTTGTATATTATATTCATTCATTACACACAGACTGATGCGTTTCAGATGTTTGTTTTTTATGTTGATTATAACTGACAACTAATGAAAACACCAAATTCAGTATCTCAGAAAATTTGAATATTGTGAAAAGGTTCAATATTGAAGACACCCGGTGCCACACTAATTAGCTAATTAACTCAACACTTCTGCAAAGGCCTTTAAATGGTCTCAGTCTAGTTCTGTAGGCTACACAATCATGGGCAAGACTGCTGACTTGACAGTTGTCCAAAAGACAACCATTGATACCTTGCACAAGGAGGGCAAAACACAAAAGGTCATTGCTAAAGAGGCTGGCTATTCCCATAGCTCTGTGTCCAAGCACATTAAAAAAGAGGGGAAGGGAAGGCAAAGATGTGGTAGGAAAAAAGTGTACAAGAAATAGGGATAACCGCACCCTGAAGAGGATTGTGAAATGAAACCCATTCCAAAATGTGGGAGAGATTCACCAAAAGTGGACTGCAGCTGAAGTCTGTGCTTCAAGAACCACTGCGCAGACGTTTGCAAGACATGGGTTTCAGCTGTCACATTCTGTTAACTGATGACATACCAGTGGAGGTTTGGAAAGGTCTTGGAGAGATGACAGTGAGGTTTTTGATTAAAATATTCAATGTAATACTTGAGTGTGAGAAAATGCCTGAGGAATGGAGAAGAAGTGTGCTGGTGGTCATTTTAAAGAGCAAGGGTGATGTACAGAGTTGTAGCAACTACAGGGGAATTGAGTTGATGAGTCACACGTTGAAGATCAGGAGAGAGAGAGTTGTGGAAGCTAGACTTAGATGAGAGGTGACTGTGAGCAGTAGTATGGTTTCATGCCAAGAAAGTGCACCACAGATCCATCTTTGCTTTGAGGATGCTGATGAAGAAGTACACAGAAGGTCAGAAAGAACTCCATTGTGTCGTTGTGGATTTAGAAAAAGCATATGACAGGGTGATGAGGGAGGAGGTGTGGTATTGCATGAGGAAATCTGAAATGGCAGAGAAGTATTTTAAACTGGTACAGGACATGTATGAGGACAGCAGGACAGTGGTGAGATAAGTTGTATGAATGACAGATAGCTTTAAGGGTGGGATTGCATCAAGGATCGGCTTTGAGCACCTTCTCGTTTGCTCTTGTGATGGACCGACTAACAGATGAGGTCAGGTAGGAATCCCCATGGACGATGTTTGCAAATGACATTGTGAGCTGTGGTAAGAACAGGGAACAGGTGGAAGAGAACTTGGAGATGTGGAGGTATGCACTTGAAAGAAGAGGAATGAAAGTCAGCCGTAGTAAAACAGAGTACGTGTGTGAATGAGAGGGAGGCCAGTGGAACAGTGAGGTTACAAGGAGCAGAGGTCACAAAGGTGCAGGACTTGAAGGACTTTGGGTCCGCTGTCCAGGAAAATAGAGTGTGGTAAAGAGGTGAAGAAGAGAGTGCAGGCAGGATGGAGTAGATGGCGAAAAGTTTCAGGAGTGATTTGCAACAAAAAGTTGTCAGCAAAGGTCAAAGGAAAAGTTTACAAGACAGTGGTGAGACCAGCTGTGTTGTATGATCTGCAGACAGCGACATTGACAAACAGACAGGAGACAGAACTGGAAGTGGCAGAAATGAAGATGTTGAGGTTCTCCTTAGGAGTGACAAGGATGGAGAAGATCAGGAATGAGATCATCAGAGGTACAGCACATGTTGAACAACTGGGAGATAAAGTTAAAGAGGACACACTGAGATTGTTTGGACATATCCAGAGGAGGGACAGTGGGTATATTGGTAGAAGGATGTTAGAAATGCAGCTGCCAGGAAAAAGACCAAAGTGGAGATATACGGATGCAGTTAGAGAGGACATGGAGGTAGGTGGAGTGAGGATAGAAGATGCAGAGGACAGAGTGAGATGGAAGACTCGCTATGGCGATCCCTGAAGAGGGAAAAGCGGAAAGAAGAAGATACACTATTAAATGGGTTTAGCTTGTTGCACGTGCTTTTAATGCATCACAACTCCTCTCCTCCCATCCTGAAAATCCCAGCAGACTGCTGGGTGGGTCCTGGTACCACCACAGACCTTAAGAAGTCTAATGAAGTCCATGCCTCAACAAGTTGTGGGTATTTTGGTGGAAAATTGCCTCAACCTTTAACAAGTGTAATGTTCGGTCATAATTAATTTATGAGTGAAGAATAAATGAAAATATTACTATTTTTAATGAGTGTTGGAAAATGTCATGATTGTAGATGCTAATATGTTATTCAGATAATTATAGCTGGCTGTTCCATATTAGGCCCTAAAATCCACCTGAGTGGATCTGTGTGGTCTGAGACAGCTGAAGGTTGGTAGCTGCTTCTCACCAATCGTTGGGCCCAGTCCGAACTCGCTGATCATAGAGAAACCATAGAGCTGGAGAACAAGAACAGAAACAATCAGAATTAATAATTGTCACTGGTCTGATCAAATGGTAAATGGACTGTACTTATACAGGTCCTTCTCAAAAAATTAGCATATTGTGATAAAGGTCATTATT
>NC_056510.1:3765-6265 GCF_014905685.2 Nematolebias whitei
TTACCGATAGATGCAGGAAAACGAGCTTCTGGCACCTGCTCCTCACAAGCAGATGCCCCGGTCGAGTCAGGGACGGCACACGCAGACGACGGGCCAGGCACATCCTCGTCTGAACGGGGGGACGGCGAGAAGGAGGTGGCTCCCGACACTTCATTTTCACAGTCGGCGTCCAAGCCCTCCACGGAGAGGCTGGAGGTCAGGGGAGGAGAAGGCTCCGTGTCCGCGAGAGCTTGGAGAAGCTCAATAGTCTTGGCCCTCCTCGCAGCGTCAAGCATTTTACCTTTCACGGCAGTACTTAACGCTGGGTGTGCCTTCAACAGGTGTTTATCCAGGCGGCCAGAACTGTAGGAGCATGCTTCAACTGGGCATTTGCCGTTCCTCACATTTACTCGTCCAGACGCCAAGTTCAACAACAGTTTTCTCTCTTCCACATTCTTGACCGAGTGCGTTCGCTGGAGATGGTTTGACATGGCATAATAAGTCTTCAAACAAATTGGACACGTGGCAGATCCACGACGGGGCGGCATAACTCTAAGCTTCTGAAAAAGAAGAAAACACAGTCAGGATGGATGGATGGATGGATGGATGGGTGGATGGATGGGTGGGTGGGTGGATGGATGGATGGATGGATGGGTGGATGGATGGGTGGATGGATGGGTGGGTCGGTGGATGGATGGATGGATGGATGGATGGATGGGTGGATGGATGGATGGATGGATGGATGGATGGATGGATGGATGGGTGGGTGGGTGGATGGATGGATGGATGGATGGGTGGATGGATGGGTGGGTGGGTGGATGGATGGATGGATGGATGGATGGATGGATGGGTGGGTGGGTGGATCTTACCTCTGCTGAGTCGTCTGGTGTGTCTCCTTCTCGTGCAGGCCACTGACTGAGTGTCAAATCCTGCCAGCTCTGCCTCTTATACAGTCACTAATTAAATTGCTAACAGCTGTGTGAGACAAGGCCGCACCCCTGAGCAGCTGTGTGAGACAAGGCCGCACCCCTGAGCACATGTGAGGCCTAATCAGGAAGCAGCTGTGTGAGACAAGGCCGCATGTGAGGCCTAATCAGGAAGCACGTGCAAGGCTTTGTCCTTATCGGGCCACACCCCAAACATTTTGCCACAAACATGCAGTTTGCACAACGCTAAAGTAGAATTTGTGAGACAATGGCCCAACATCCCCTAACCCTAACCCCACCTCGGGAATGCACGTTGTGTGGCCAGTGGCCTGTAAATTTGTCGGTGTGGCCAGTGTCCCAGTGTGAACGTGCAGCCAGCGGCCACACAAATGAACGGCTAATGTCTTTACATTGGATATGTCCCAGTTTTCATCACATGTGCTGATTCTCTGACTAAGTCCTGAGACTGGGCACTTTGTGTGGCCAGTGGCCTGTTAATTTGTATGTGTGGCCAGTGTCCCTGTGTGAACGTGCAGCCAGCGGCCACACAAATGAACTGCTAATGTGTTTACATTGGATATGTCCCAGTTTTCATCACATGTGCTGATTCTCTGACTAAGTGCTGAGACTGGCCACAGATCATGCAGCAGCCCCGGGGAGCCTGGAGGGACCGTACCCAGCCCGAGAGCTCCTGCCCTGGGCACTTTGTGTGGCCAGTGGCCCGTTAAGTTGTCGGTGTGGCCAGTGTCCCAGTGTGAACGTGCAGCCAGCGGCCACACAAATGAACTGCTAATGTGTTTACATTGGATATGTCCCAGTTTTCATCACATGTGCTGATTCTCTGACTAAGTGCTGAGACTGGGCACAGATCATGCAGCAGAACTTTTATTTTAAACAAAAAAAATACATGTTTTCATGATGGTCGAGCGACATTGGGCCTCACTGACGCCCATCTAGCCCGTCTCTGAATCACGGCTCTCCTGCCTGGGCCTCTGCGTTGGATGTCGACTGCTCGAAAAGCACTCTGATCTTTCTCGCTTGCTCAGCGGTGAGATGCATTGCGTAGAATCTGTCAGCGGTCGAGGTGTCATGACACATGAAGTTGGCCAATCTTCGGCGAACCTCAGCGCTGTGAAAGTTCTTTACCTGGGGAAAAAAAGAAAAGCGAAAATAAATAAATGTCGTTACAAAAGACCATCATGTTCACTATACTGAAACGTGAGGGTACATTAGCAGCAGGCACCGTACATGCGTAGCCACAGACGTTCTGATGTCTGTGAAGGAAGGTAATCCTGGAAGCCCCATCTCCTCCCACACCACCCGGAGATACTTGAGGAGAATCTTGCCCGGGCTGTTAGAAGTGGTGTGGAGAAACCTCCCCTCCGGCAGAGACAGAGCAGCCCGCATATTTAGCCACCGTTCAGCCCAGGAGAACTCCTCGTGGTTCAAGTAGATCTGTGCCATACCGAAGGCACCGTTTGTCTTGTGCTCCCTCACCTGTGGAAGGAGGCATGCAAAATTAGTTGGCTCACCTGCGTGCCACGCGTCGACCTAGTACCTCACTACGTACATTCACAACGAAGCCCAGAGACTCT
>NC_056510.1:11265-33688 GCF_014905685.2 Nematolebias whitei
ATGCAGAAGTCTAGGAACTTCTGATAAAAGAGGTAATCTCCAAAGTTCCCAACGGAGAGGAAAATACAGGGTTTTAATCACGTTACTTCCTGGTTCCCAAACGGACCGGAGGAACGAGACCGATTTTGGACCTGTCTGTTTTCAACAAGGCGATCATGGACAGACCGTTTCACATGTTGACAACCAGACAGCTGTTGGACAACATCCAGAGAAACGATTGGTTTGTTTCCGTCGACCTGAAAGATGCTTATTTTCACATACCAATCATCCCAAAACACAGAAAATTCCTGCGTTTCTCCTTTCAAGGGATGAAGCATCAGTACAAGAGGCTGCCGTTTGGGTATTCCCTTGCGCCTCGTACGTTCTCAAAGTATGTGGAGACGGACCTGCAACCGTTGCACAGGGCAGGGATGAGAGTTTTGTTTTACCTGGATGACTTGTTGCTGCAGTCACGCTCCAGACAGGAGGCAACGAGACAGGCCCAGGCGCTGACATCACACCTGTTAAATCTGGGCTTCACCATAAATTGGAAGAAAAGCTAAATTTTCCCGGCCCAGCCAATTGTTTATCTGGGAGTGGAGCTAAACTCAACCACCATGAGGGCTCGTTTATCACAAACGAGAATCGACACACTGAAAGACCAGCTCTGCCACGTAAGACCTGGCAGAGTAGTAACAGCTGTTTCCATCATGAAGCTGTTAGGGATTATGTCATCAGCTCACACAGTGGACGCCTCCAGAGGTGGTTTGCGCGTCTGTGTGTGGATCCAGTAAAACAAAAGAGACGGATGATCACTGTTCCTCCCTCCGTGAGAGCAGACCTCCGACACTGGGGAAACACCCTGGTTCTGTCAGAGGGAGTCCCCGTCAGCAGACCCACATCACATGTGTCAGTCTTCACAGAAGCGTTTCTGTCAGGTTGGGGGGGAACATGCCTATCTCAAGCTGTAGGGGCACTGTGGCGCCATCACACATCAACCCACATAAATGTTTTGGAGTGTCGCACGGTGCTGAACGTGATTCAACACTTTGCTCCTGTGCTACAGAATCAACACGTTTTGATTCACACAGACAACAAGGTTACTGCTGCGTACACAAACCAGCAGGGGGGGGGGGGGGGGCACTCAGCCCAGATACCATACCATACATAACAATTTATTTATAAAGCACTTTAAACAGTGACAAAGCACACCAAAGTGCTGTACAGGGACAAACAGAACAAGCACATAGCAACAGATTACATAACAGGACACCAAAAAGTAGAAACCGACAAAAACAATAATGGATATCAACAACAACCGCAACATGACTAACACAGTGTGATGCACACAGACTCAGCACAGATCACACAGTGCTGAAAGCCAGGGAATAGAAGCGTGTTTTTAAGCGAGATTTAAAAACTGTGAGGGAGGGGGCCTGTCTAACGAGCAGAGGTAACTCATTCCAAAGTCTTGGGCCTGCTACAGAGAAGGCCCTGTCACCTCTGCGCTTGAGACGGGTTCCTGAGCCTGTTAGGAGCAACTGGTCTGCTGATCTGAGAGAATGTGGTGGGACATACGGCTGGAGCAGATCAGTAAGATAGGAGGGGGCAGAGCTGTTAAGTGATTTATAGACATACAAGAGTATTTTGAATTTGATTCGAAGGTGAACCGGAAGCCAGTGTAGGGATGCCAAAACAGGTGTAATGTGCTCTCTTTTGCTTGTGCTGGTCAAAAAACGGGCTGCTGCATTTTGGACCAGTTGGAGTCTAGCTATGGAGGTCTGACTGATACCAAAAAGGAGTGAGTTGCAATAGTCGAGCCTGGATGTAATGAATGCATGAATTACTGTCTCCAGGTTATTTACAGATGTTACACACTGCGCAAAAACTACAGTGTTGGGCACACCAAAATCTGCTCTCCATCCGAGCAGTGTACAGTTCCGGTTTTCTGAACAAAGGGGCAGATGTGATGTCCAGGGGCGGCCCACATCACGGGGACTGGACTCTCCATCCGGACCTGATGGCCCAGACGTGGCAGGTATTTGGCAAGCAGCCGTGGACCCATTTGCGACACGAGAAAATGCTCAGTGTCAACTACGGTTTTCTCTGAGCCCGTGAGACGAACCACTGCTGGGGGTGGACGTGTTACCCACAGCCCATGGCCCAAAACGCTTCTTTATGCATTTCCTCCACCTCCTTTGATTTTACGGTTCTTGAACAGAGTTCAGGAGGAGGGATTGACAGCTCTCCTGGTGGCCCCCGAGCGCGTGGATGCAGCATGGTTCCCAGTCCTGCGACGCCTGCTATCTGGACGTCCGTGGAAACTGCCGTGAAGGGAGGACTCTCTCCTTCAGGCAGGAGGAGCGATCAGGAGTTACCCAGAAATAGGCCAGCACCTGTGGGTCTGGCCGCTGAGCGGACCCGCTTAGAAGGGATGGGTCTCCCACAGGATGTAGTGCGCACAATCCACGATTCACGTGTTGCATCTACCACAGCGCTGTACACATCAAAGTGGACAGTTTTTTCAGTGCTGGTGTACAGAGAAAGGTGTAGAGGCGACCTCATGTCCACTAGGCGACGTGCTGTCCTTTCTGCGACAGCTGATGGACAGAAATTTGACATCCAGCATGATTAACGTACACTGCAGCCATCTCTGCCTGCCACGAAGGGTTCGGAGACAGAACAGCCTTTAATCATCCGCTGATGAAGCGTTTTCTAAAAGGTGTAAAAAGACGCAAGCCTGTTTCACACCCACTTGCTCCACAGTGGGATTTAACGCTGGTCCTGCGAGCCCTGATCAAAGCTTCATTTGAGCCTCTGGATCAGGTTCCAATTAAATTCTTGTCTCTTAAAACAGCCCTGCTGTTGGCTTTAACATCTGCTAAGGGAGTGAGTGATTTATCTGCCCTCTCTGTCGCTCAGTCATGTCTCAGAATTCAGGCTGACGGAAGCTCAGCTGATTTAAGACCAAACCCAGCTTTTATGCCTAAAAACATCACAAGCTCTTTTAAATCAAAAGCGATATCGTTGGAGGGTTTTTTCCCTCCCCCCCACAGATCAAAAGAAGCAGCGTCTTTCCATCTTCTCTGTCCGGTGCGGGCATTGACCTGTTACATAGTGCGCACAGCTGCAATGCGTCAAACTCAACATTTGTTTGTGCATTATAAAGGTGCATCTGCAGGTCGCCTGTTATCCACCCAACGCTTGTCACACTGGCTGTGTGAGGCCATTTCTGAAGCCTACAGAGCATCAGATGTAGAGCCTCCTGTCAACCTCAGAGCACACTCGACCAGGGGTATCGCATCTTCGACTGCTTTGCATAATGGTATGGCAATGTAGGATATTTGCACTGCGGCCGCGTGGTCAACACCCTGCTCATTCATTCGCTTTTATCTACATAATGTGACGGCTCGTTCCATGACACATTCTGTCCTTAGTGTTTACAGAACGAATATTGTTGTTTCATGGAACTTCGTTTAACTCACATCTGTCTGCATGCATTACAGTGTGAGATGTTGTTATCGATCTCAAGTTGTGATTGTTATTTTGGTTCTATTGTCACTAATCAGTTCATGACTATTGTTACCAATCAGTTCATTTGATTAATAATCAGCTCTCCTGTTATTATTAATCTGTTCATACTGTTCAGCCGTAAACCGGTTGGTTCATGGCTCTTTTCAGTTTTTTTTTTCCCCTCCCCGTTGAAAGTTTTCCGGGGCGTTCATGCATTCAGAATGCACAGTTACACAACATGCGTCTGTGCATGGTACACATAATTACGCAATGCGTAATTACACACATGGGGAGCTGAGTGACAAGATGTTTTTTGGGCAAGCTTCTGCTTCATAAGGTGTTCGAATGGACCCAGTGAGGCGAGGACAACATCTGCTTTGCCCTTAACCCATCAGCGACAGCCTTAAAGGGCAAAGTCTATATGAAATAGAACGTTGGTTACGTACTGTAACCCCACATTCTATGAGTATAGGCGTAGCCCTTTAAGTGTCGGGCCTCACCGGCTCCTAAATGGCTGAAGAAAAAGCTATTTGGGAGCCGATTACCCGCTCTTAACGTAATTTATGTGGACCGGGTGGGGCCCACACAGCATGTGGGCGTGGACTAAATTTTTCAGTGCAATGCTTCGCATATCGGGATAAAACCCATCAGCGACAGCCTTAAAGGGCTACGCTTATACTCATAGAATCTGGGGTTACAGTACGTAACCAACGTTTTTCATTTTAGTATAGATTTTTACAATGAAGATGTATTAAAAATATCTTTACTTTTATTATTTAAAGATATGCACAAGGTTCATGTTAAAATCACAAAACACCACACTGTGCTGTAATCTTTGAAACTGCTTTTACAATAAGATACAGACTTGAAAACAATTACATTTTGTCATTAAATTTTAAAGGTTTGTCTTTCATTAAATTTAAAAACATAAATGTATTATTAATCTAAAAAAGTTAAGTCTGGTTCTCTAGACAGTCAAAAAACAAAAAAAAAAAACCCAAAAAAAACAACAACCATTGTTTATTACAAAAGTTATTGTTTTGTTTTGTGAATGTTCAGAGGACCAGACTTAACTTTTTTCGATTTTTCTACCTGGATTATTGAGCATGCATCAGGATATTACTTATTAAATAGTCAGTTGGTCTGCAAACACCATGGGGTCCTCCTAGAAGAGTTGAAGAGGTGGCTTGTTGATGTCTGTGCCTCCCTGGTAAAGCTGCTGCCCCCGCAACCCAGAAGAAGATGATGGATGGATGGATGGATGGTGAAGAAGGAGACCATCAAACAGCAGGCGTGCTCAGTTCAGTTGAACACCTGCCTGTTTGCTTCAGATCAGCTGCTCAAATCTCTGCAGGTTCAAATAAAAGGTGCACCAGGACTTTCAGCTGAATCTTTCGGGCCACAGTTGTACAGCCGATAAATGATAACTGATAACTGCTCTTTCTGATTTTTTTTACCATTTTTGTCTCACTTCATCCTAGAATAAAAAAATTACAACATAATAACAGTTGAGCAGATTCTGGTAATCTTTTCTTAGGATCCATTAAAGATCAAATGCAATTGGATTTTTTTCTCAACTTCCAGTATGAATTTAAACAAACACTATATGCACTTAACATTGTACAATTTGTTTAGGAAATTTAATGTTCAAGGACACCACTTAAGAAAAAAAATTGTTTAATAGGAAAAGTAACAAGTGAAAAATGTACAAAAATAAAAAATACTGCATCCAACTAATGATCGTCTTATCTTCATTCAACCTTTATTTAAACAGATAAATCACATTGAGCCTCGAAGACTCATTTACAAGTGCGACCTGTTTGGACAGACAAAAACAGTTGTTAACTGGACACATGTAGGAGCTGGAGGCGAAAAAAAGTCCTATCAGACTTTTTTTTTCTTGTCTGAGAAAAAACCCTCTAATATAAAAAAAAAACACCTCGCACAAACAAGCACATATTTACGTAGACATTCTGCAATCGGAGAAGAGAACGGTCAACAACGATAATAGATGCTCTCGAGGTCACTGTAATCAGTCAATGTCCTCCGGTGAGATCCATAAACATTCTCAAGGTATGTCGAGGAATGGCCAAGAATAACAACTATGAGAATCCAAGAGTGCTGAAATGATGACACAACGTTTATTCAGCTGGTTCATCTGGTTATCAGTTGGAAATTCCTCAGGGAAGGGGTGGTGAGCGTCAGATCACATTTTCTCCAGGCAAATTCAGATAAGGTAGCCTTCAGGAACAGCCAAGGGAACCAAAATTCAGATAAACACACAGTTGTTTTGGGGACAGGCAGGACTTGACATCTACCTTGAGTCTGTGTTGGTCAACTTGGTTCCGAAATGTCCAAAATAACATGGCCACACCGATGGAACGTGACTTTGTAAAATCCCCAAGATCTGATCCATTCAGCCCAAATCATTTGAGTCTGGGTACACGAGACACAAACCAAGCCATCAAAAGGCAAGCAGCGTGATCGGGTCCAAATTTGCTGCCGACGACTTCCTTGATTGTAGATAAAACCAGCCAGCCGAATCCAAAATAGCAGGAACCAGTTATCAAAAATCCTATTAAATATGCGTCCTTAAAATCCACAGATGGCAGCAGAGTAAGACACATCATCAAGTCTTCCAAGTCGATGAGATATCCAGCTGCGTGCGTGCCACCAAGGCAAATCGGCTCGCCTAAAGCCTGTCTTCTTTTTGAAGAAATGTTGTAAATTGAGTTGAAGGACCAACTGGTCAAAACAGTCCATAATTATGGTTCGGAAGATGCAAGAGAGACTCACAGCAATTTCACAGACAGACAGAGCAGCAAAGCAAAGCAAAGCAGAGAGGGAGGGAGGGAAGCATCCGATCTCGGCTAGAGCAAGTGGTTTGTGATTTATATGTAAGTAAGTAAGTAAGTAAAACTTTATTTATATAGCGCTTCTCAAGATAAAAAATAAAAAAAACGCTTCAACAAATCAGATAAACAAAAGCAAAAAAAACAAACAAATTCAGGCAAAAGCAGATTTATCAGTCTATCCCTTGTCTCACGGGCTTCATCCAGAAGAAGACACAAGTGTTGTTCCTGCTGTGTCCGGTTCAGTTCTTCATGTTCATTCAGTGCTGAAATAAGACTTTTCTTTACTGAACTCTTTTCTCTTTCTCTTGACTGGAAAGAAGAAAAAGGTGGTTAAGTCAAGCTACATACTGTTTTTGAATAAATGCATAAAACAAAAAAAAGGTGCAGCCAACAGCTATAATGATAATAATAAACTGATAAAATATGAAAATTAAAAATAGATTTAAAAATAATGAAAATAATATAATAATAACAATGGATATATGAATCAGAAAGTATTATACAGACACAGATATTCTTTAGTCATTCGCACCACATGTGGTACATGTGGTGGATCAAAATAATGTACACAGGGTCCCAGTTACATCCAACATTAAAATGTAAAAGAAAAACAGTAATAAGATCTAAGATATGAAATAAGAAAAACAACTAAAAATTTGCTAAGCACTCATAGTATAAAAACAATAAACACAATACACCGAACAGCAGCACGGACATGAGTCTGAACAGATGAGCACAAATTAACACAGCAACATGAAACAGATCATCAGTAACATGAAACTGATCAGCAGCAGCATGAAACTGATCAGCATAAACATGAAACAGATCATCAGTAACATGATGTGATTATCCTGGTTAGATATTCATGAGGCTGCACAAACTCAAGTTCATGTTGCTGTTTGACGTACTGTTTTGATTGTTTACTGCTATTAGTGCTTAATGTATTAGTAGATGTTTTTTAGTTTATATTTTTCTTAATTCATATCTTTGATCTTATTACTGTTTTTCTTTAACATTTTATTTTTGTCTGTAACTGGGACCCTGTGTACATAATTTCATCCCACCACATGTTCAACATGTAGTGCATATTCAGTATTTATTCAACATTTAAGTTTTTTTACTTCAAAAATAAAATAAAAGCAAGTCCTTATCGGCACAAAAAGTGATGTGGAACATGTTGCCTCTGTTCTTACCGAGCACAGGCTGCAGCGTTGTACTGCTCTGTGAGGTGCAGCTGGGCTGCGAGCCTGCGATGGAGCTCTGTCAGGTGCAGACTCCGCTGATGGAGCAGGGACAGAAGCCAGGAGGCTTGGAGGGTTTAATGTGGAGTTTAGAGACGAACCGTCAAAAGCTGAAATACGTTCTGGATAAAATACAGTGAGAAACGGGACCGGAGGACATTTAGCATTTATGCAAATTAGCTTAGCATCGTAGCACCGATGTTGTCCTATTATGGCGTCAGCCTCTTTTGTTAGTTAAAAATATGTTCAGAACCGATGGGATGAGTAACTTAAAATATGTTTAAAGTTAGAAAACACTCACCATCTTCTATAAATGATTCAAGTAGAGCAGTGACCGTGTCCCAACCACCCTCCAATCGCTCCATCTAGCTCGCGTTGACGTTTTTCGTCGGCCACCAAGCACAACACCACCTGCCCTTCTGCATTTGACCACGGCTTTGACATTGTTTTTTTTTATAGCTTCAAAATACTAAAAGATACGCTCCTTGAGTTATCACTAATGGCAGGCGGTAGAGAAAAATGGCGGATCGGGTTGTTTGGAAAGACTCCACATACTCCTCCCCCCGACCAATCAGTGACAGACAGTGTTCTGACATCACGGCTCGGCTCGCTTGGACCCTTTGAGAAGCCGGGCCAGAATTCTGGGAGGTGAGCCGGTCCCAAGAACCATGGAAAAGACCTCAAACACACGTCAAGCCGGAAATAGCCGACCCGCGCCGTGACAGTGGAAAAGGAGCATTACATATCGTGTTTAATCGGACAACTCATTTTGCTGTGGTCAAATTAAAAGTCTAGAAATTTTAAAAGAATGCGTATCACCCCTCATATTTCACTCTAGGCTGTTGTAAATGACATCCTGCACATTTCGTGCAATGCTGCTAGCATTCATGCTCAGAACACGTTGGGGGCGATGCTCAGTTTTTACCTGAAGATCTGAACATGTAACAGAGTTAATGTTTTTTGGTTTGCTAAGGTCAATTGGCTGAGCGTAAATTGTGTGAAATCAAACAGTTTTTACGTTATTAATTTTCAGATTTTTTCTTAATTTTGCTAATAGACATAGGTAGCTCTAGTAGTTAATGACAAAAGTTTGAAAAGCAGATTGTGTGATCAGATAGTCTTCAAAGTACGTTATAGAGATGACTGAGTCATTATCACGCAAACATTTTTCTTAATATTTGTAAATTGGACTGCTAAAACAAGGTTTGTGTTCCCTAAGGATGCTTAGCTATGGTGGCCATCTTGAATGTTATCGTTTCCAAAAGTGAATCAGTTGCAGATATACATCCAATTCTTACGTTCTGAAATATTTCATTAAATGTGCCTACTGGTTATAGACATAGGTATTTTACTAACAGACAAAATGAAAACATGCAAACAGACACAGGCAAAAACATAATTGCCCTTTTGCCTGTGGGCAATACAAAAAAGTTAATTATTCACAGTGAGGAAGGCTGTAAACAAACAAGCAGCACAAGTCTCAAAACAAAACTTCTTTTTTAATTCATTCAAGGATTATTGTCAAAAGGATTAATTTAAGACTAGACTCTTTAGAAACCAACAAGGCACTCAATGTTTCAAGTACTGATACAACATTCCATAGAAAGTATTTATCAAGTTTTTTTATTTTTTTAAACATGTTCCAAGAAAGAAAAAACAAAAGATCCCCTAGTTTCCATTAACAGGCTGTGGAGAGACAATAAATTAACAGAATCTAAAATAAAAATCTAAATCTTTGTGAAAAATGTGAATTGTAGCTTCATTTACATTTTTTCTAGAATGAAATTATCACAAGCGATTACAAACAAGAAAAAAATCTAATATTGCACCATAGTTTCAATATGTCCTTATGACACAAAAATACCTAAATTAATCAATCCAAGTCTCCCAGGTAAAGTTTCTAATATGACAAGTGCATTCACAAGAAATCAAATCCCAAAACCCACAAAGAAAAAATGTCAGCAGCTTAGAAAAACAGCTTGTTGCCTTCTTTACAACAATAAAACAAAAACAATAAATATGTGGTTCAAAACAAACCATTGTCTTTGGTTTGATAAGGCACCAACAAGGGAGGAGCCATAGTGGTCCACATTTACAGAACCTGAAACATCCCCAATATAAAAAGGAAAATATACAAACACCTGAAACACGTACAAAACATTTCAATCTAATCAACATTCAAGTGCAAAGTTTTTCCCCCCAGCAGAACTCTTGTCTAAACATGAACACAAGAGAACCGCCTCTGATCCAGGTGGACCTAGATGCGATTAACTGTGAGAAATGGGTCACAATATGTTCTGAAAAAAGATCTAAATTGCATCTTTTCAGACAGCATACCTGCCTCCATATCTTTAACGATGTTTTACTATTATAGAGGTATCATCCTGTCACAGTGGTGACATGGGTGTAAAAAAACCTGAAACCCTGTTCTGATGTATCCAAACAATTCAACGAGGTCCAAACAGGACCTTGTTTTGATCACACAGTCAACTGACTGTAGACTGAGTGTTAGAGCAGCTGTGAGGTTCCCCCTCCAGCTGTTTCAGTAAACCAAATCTTGACTTATGACAACATCAGGAAGAAATTTAGCCTGACCCATGAGGAGTCACAGCTGGTGGGTGCGCTGAGAAGTAAAAAACAAACTAAGCATCTCAGATGATCTCTGAAGGTCACAACAACACTCTGACATTCTTTTCATAAAAGCTGGGGTCTTCGAAGATTTCGTTCTTCTACTTGCATATGAATTAGTTTGTTTCCAGTTTCAGTTCAGCTGATGCTCGGTCTCTGTAAGACGTTTATTCAGCCTACAGAGACCAAACACCAGACCAAACTGAGCTACCTGAATTTAGAGAAAATTTTAAAAGCACTTGTCTGGAAAGAGAAAACACAAAGTTGACATATGTCCAGGTTGTTGACAGTTGGAATGTGTTCTTAAACTGAAACTTCACTAGTTTGTGACCAGAGTTCAATAGTTTGTAGTTAGGAGAAGATCAGAGGTTAAGTAA
The DNA here is from genome assembly GCF_014905685.2 of Nematolebias whitei. NCBI lineage: Eukaryota > Metazoa > Chordata > Actinopteri > Cyprinodontiformes > Rivulidae > Nematolebias > Nematolebias whitei. The sequence continues at coordinate 21,859 of NC_056510.1, forward strand.
TCACAACTGGGGCTTCACTTCTTCAGAGTTGAGTTTCCTTATCCAAGACGGTCCAAGTTCTGGGAGAGCCACCGTGCATGTCCGACATAAATTAAATAAGTGCTTTCAATGCATGAATGTGTGTTTGACTGGGTGCACGGTGGAAGTGCGTTCAGTGCTCAATGCTCCTTTAACCTGCCAAAAAGAAAGAAACATGAACAGAAACACTCAACTTTGCACTCATTTAAAGATTTCAGGACAAATGTTTGGTTCCTGTCTTCACAGAATTTCATGCAGAGACAAACTTTAAATCAGACTTGTGTGTTTGTTCACATTAATGTTAGAGAGACAAGTGTTCAGTTATGTTGGTCAGAAGGAAAAGTCGCCATGAATAAAATTATATGAGTTTGTTCACTTACAAACAAATCAAGTCTCTCACTTTATGCTTGTTTTAAGAAAGGGAGACAAAAACATTACCAAAAAAACAGAAAAAATATCTGTGCATTCATTTTGTATATATAATAGTTATTATATAAATGGCCTTAGAGGAGTTGACGGGGGAGAGGGCAGGCCCTGGAGGCCATCTTATTACCAGATATATTCTTTCCTCATTTAGAACATTGAAAATAGGTCAACAATGGGTTTTTCTGTAGGACAATGACCCAAAACATATTCCCAAGATAATAAAGAAGTGACTAAAGAAGAAGCACATTTCATTAACAAAGTTGTCGATCCGGTTTCCAGATGTCAGTTCTTTAGGAAATCAGTGGAGGGAATTGAAGCTTTGAGTTACCAAAAGACATCCAGGATTTAAACCATTTCTGTATTAAGGAATAGGACATCAGTTTTTATTTTAGTTTGGACTATCTTCAATCAAATAAAATGAAAATCAACATAAAAAGATGTTACTGTCGTTACACAACTTGCAGAATAAGCAGAAGAAATATGTTCACCATAGTTTCCACAATTTCCAAAAACAAATGTTTGTAGAAAACATGACAATCCATCAGTAGCACAGTTTGATGTGAGAACTGAAGCCTGTAAGTGGATTAGTTAGTGACAGATGAAGACAAAAACAGGACTTACTCTACAGCAGAGATGGGACGGGACTTAGATGAGGCCAGCTCCTTCATCACAAGCTGTAACAAGAGCTACACACACAGAGAGAGATAAATATACTGTGTGATTGGTATATTCTGTTTTGAGTGGTTTGCTCTCTGCTGGTTGAGCAGATGAGCTATGGGACATTTAAGAAACTTGGCAGGCATTACTAAAGTGGGGACTGGAGACAAAAGGCAGGAGATGTGAAGCAATGTTCTCTGCAGTCCTACAACTCTGACGTAGTGATAGAACTTGTGCTATTCTTGTAGAGAATGTTTTTTATGAATGTTTTTGGTGTTAAGGCTCTCACCAGCAGGGCGAGGAAGTCAGCAGCCATCAGCATGTAGAAGACTTTATCCCAGCCTCGTGCAGATAACAGCCCTGCCAGCAGGGGGCCCACAGCTGCACCTACAGCAAAAAACACAAAGGTTTGTTTGAGATCATCTAAAGACACTGATCTTCCAGCAAGCAGCAGTTATTGGTGCAGCTGTTATCAGGACTGTGAACTCTCTAGCAGCACACATGAAGGTGGGAATAATCTTGGAGAAGCTGTGATCTTGGCTTTAAGGAATCAATTCGGCTGTTTGGAGTTTCCATCAGAAGAATTTATACCAGCGAGACTTTAAAAGGCAGAAACAGTATTTCATGAGTTCTGCCTGACCCAAAACTGTGGCCTTGACGGCGGACTTACCTCAACTCCTCCTGGCATGCTTAGAAAAAACAAAGATGCTTTGTCTGTCTCCTCACCCCTCCCTTCCCCAAGGCTGTGGACATGTGACTGAACCTCAACCGAGCTGGGGGCTCCTCCCCCAGAAAATTTTGAATATAGTAGATGTCATTTCCTGCATTGTGGTGTATTTTAACAGGTTGCTAAACATCTAAGTTTACCTACAGATGTAAACATTTGATTCAATAATTATTTTATAGACATCTAACAAATCTGTTAGACGTCTGTTATTTTTTTAAAATCTGTCCTCTGGATAAATTTTAAAAAAAAGTTGAAATTATTGAGCATGCATCAAGATATTTTAGAGACACCTCATTCAACTAGTCCATATGCATCATCCTGTTTTTAAACTCACTCCTATGGCTAAGATATTAATGTGACACAATTTATCATTCTTTTTCATTCTTCCTCTATTTCTACAGGTAAATCCCATTGAGCCTCGAGGACTCATTTACAAGAGAGACCTGATTTCAACAAAGAAAGATGACAACAATGGACAACAGCAACAACAATAAACAGTTATAAAAAGTCATACTCCATCATAATGACTTTAGGGGTGCACTTGACTTTAATTTTGTTTATTTTTTTATTTAGTTTTATTTGTAACACAACATCATGATGTGATAAGCAATGGTGACACTGAACTGCATGTTTAAAAATAAGAATTTTAACTTTACCCAATGAACATTTTAATATCCACCAACAATTCAATTCAATTCAGTTCAGTTTATTTATACAGTGCCAAGTCACAACAGAAGTCATCTCAGGGCACTGAACAGAAACATTTATATATAAAAAATATTAAGTTAACACTGTTTATCTGAGGAGCAAACGGCTTTGAACAGTGAATTTAGGGGACTTTTTACCGTTTTCTGATTAAGTAAAAGACCTCCTTATAACAAAAATTGACCTGGCATCATGCAGCCATCACAACACTAAATTACATTGTGTCAAGCAACAGTGACACACACACACACACACACACACACACACACACACAACGTTGGTTACGTACTGTAACCCCAGATTCTATGAGTATAGGCGCAGCCCTTTAAGGCTATCGCTAGTGGGTTTATCCCTTCGCGCACAGCACAGCACAGAAAATCTTTAGTCCACGTCCACCTGCTGTGTGGGCCTCACCCCCGGTCCGTAAAAAATATGGTGAGACCGGGTAATTGGCTCCCAAATAGCTTTTTTCTTCAGCCATTTAGGAACCAGTGAGGCCCAGAGTTTAAAGGGCTGCGCCTATACTCATAGAAACTGGGGTTACAGTACGTAACCAACGTTCTATTTCGTAAAGGCTTCGCCCTTTTAGGCTATTGCTAGTGGGTTAAAAGGCGAAGCAGGATGTAGTCTATGCCTCACTGGGTCCATTCAGACACAATATGAAGCGCCCGCTTGCACCAAAGAACATTTCATCACTCAGACTTCTGTGTGCGTAATTACGCGCTGCATAATTACGTGTTCCATGCACAGGAGCGCCCCGGAGAGAAAAGATCTCCAATGGGGAAAAAGGGACAGCTGAAACGCAGTCCTGTTGCTGAGAATGGAAAAAACAAAAGGTTACGAATTGTAACCGATTAACGATGAATAGCACAGGTCAACAGCTCTTCAATATGAACTGATTAATACCAAAATTAACTGATTGGTAACAGCAGTCATGAACTGATTAGTAACAATAAAATCAGCAGACATGAACTTGTGACTGATAATAAATGTTGCATACTGTAATTGCATGCATCCCCTTCATGGGCTGCCACCTTACCGTGGTGGAGGGGTTTGAGTGTCCCAATGATCCTAGGAGCTACGCTGTCAGGGGCTTTATGCCCCTAGTAGTGTCACCCAAGGCAGACAGGTCCTAGGTGAGGGACCGGACAAAGTGCAACCCAAACACCCCTATGATGAATAAAATAATTGGACTTAATGTTCCCTTGCCCGGATATGGGTCACCGGGGTCCCACTCTGGAGCCAGGCCTGGAGGTGGGGCACGCGGGCGAGCGCCTGATGGCCGGGCTTTTACCCATGGAGCTCGGCCGGGCACAGCCCGAAGAGGAGGCGTGGGTCCCCCTTCTCATGGACTCACCACCTGTGGGAGGGGCCAAAGGGGTTGGGTGCAATGTGGGATGGGTGGTGGCCGAGGGCGGGGACCCTGGCGGTCTGATCCTCGGCTACAGAAGCTGTCTATTGGTACGTGGAATGCCACCTCACTGGTGGGGAAGGAGCCTGAGCTGGTGTGCGAGGTTGAGAGGTTCTGGATAGAAATTGTTGGACTCACCTCTACGCATGGCTCTGGAACCAGTTTCCTTGAGAGGGGTTGGACACTTTTCCACTCTGGAGTTGCCCCTGGTGAGAGGCGCCGAGCAAGAGTGGGCATACTTATTGCCCCCCATCTTGGTGCCTGTGTGTTGGGGTTCACCCCGGTGAATGAGAGGGTGGCCTCCCTTTGTCTACGTGTGGGGGGACGGGTTCCGACTGTCGTTTGTGCTTATGCACCAAACAGCAGTTCAGATTTTCTGCCCTTTTTGGAGTTCTTGGAGGGGGTACTGGAAAGTGCACCTCCTGGGGACTCCTTTGTTCTGCTGGAGGACTTCAATGCTCATGTGGGCAATGACAGTGAGACCTGGAGGGGTGTGATTGGGAGGGATCTGAACCCGAGTGGTGTTCTGTTGTTGGACTTCTGTGCTCGTCATGGATTGTCCATAACGAACACCATGTTCAAGCATAAGGGTGTCCATATGTGCTCTTGGCACCAGGACACCCTAGGCCGCAGTTAGATGATCAACTTTGTCATCGTCTCATCTGATCTGCGGCCACATGTCTTGGACACTCGTATGAAGAGAGGGGCGGAGCTGTCCATTGATCACTACCTGGTGGTGAGTTGGCTCCGATGGTGGGGGAGGATGCCGGTCAGACCTGGCAGACCCAAATGTATTGTGAGGGTTTGCTGGGAACATCTGGCAGTCTCCTGTGAGACGGAGCTTTAACTCCCACCTCCGGGCCCACTTTGAACATGTTCCGTGGGAGGTGGGGGACATTGAGTCCAAGTGGGCATTGTTCCGTGCCTATATTGTCGAGGCGGCTTACCAAAGCTGCGGCCGCAAGGTTGTCGGTGCCTGTTGAGGCGGCAACCCCGAACCCGATGGTGGACACCGTCGGTGAGGGATGCTGTCAGGCTGAAGGAGTCGTCCTATTGGGCCTTTTTGGCCTGTGGGACCCCGGAAGCAGCTGATGGGTACAGGCAGTCCAAGCAACATGCGGCTTGGATGGTTGCTGAGGCAAAAACTCTGGCATGGGAGGAGTTCAGAGAGGCCATGGAGAATGACTTCCACACGGCTTTGAGGCGATTCTGGTCCACCATCCGGCGTCTCGGGGGGGGGGGGGGGTACGGCACCAACACTATTTATATTGGGGGTGGTGTGCTACTGACCTCCACTCAGGATGTCGTGGGTCGGTGGGCAGAATACTTTGAAGACCTCCTCAATCCCACTGGCACGTCTTCCACTGAGGAAGCGGAGCCTGGGGACTTTGGGTCAGGCCCTCCAATCTCTGGTGCTGAGGTCACCAAGGTGGTTAAAAAGCTCCTCAGTGGCAGGGCCCCAGGGGTGGATGAGACTCGCCCGGAGTTCCTTAAGGCTCTGGATGTTGTAGGGTTGTGTTGGCTTACGCGACTCTACAATATTGCGTGGACATCAAGGGAAGTTCCCCTGGATTGGCAGACTGGGGTGGTGGTTCCCCTATTCAAAAAGGGAGTGTAGAGTATAGTGTGTTCTAACTACAGGGGGGTCACGCTCTTAAGCCTCCCTAGTAAGGTCTATTCGGGGGTTCTGGAGAGGAGGGTCCATCGGATAGTCGAACCTCGGATTCAGGAGGAGCAGTGCGGTTTTCGTCCTGGTCGTGGAACACTGCACCAGCTCTACACTCTCAGCAGGGTCCTGGAGGGTGCGTGGGAGTTTGCCCAACCGGTCTACATGTGCTTTGTGGACTTGGCGAAGGCATTCGACTGCGTCTCTCGAGGAACTCTGTGGGAGGTACTCGGAGTATGGGGTACCGGGCCCTTTGATACGGGCTGTTAGGTCCCTGTATGACCGGTGTCAGAGCCTGGTTCACATTGCCGGCAGTAAGTTGGACTTGTTCCTAGGTGAGTTGGACTCCGCCAAGGTTGCCCCTTTGTCACAGATTCTGTTCATAACTTTTATGGACAGAATTTCTAAGTGCAGCCAAGGTGTTGAGGGGATCCGTTTAGGTGGCCTTAGGATTACGTCTCTGCCTTTTGCAGATGATGTGGTCATGTTGGCTTCATCAGATCGTGATCTACAGCTTTTGCTGGAGCGGTTCGCAGCAGAGTGCAACACAGCCGGGATGAGGATCAGTTCCTCCAAATCCGAGGTCATGGTCTTGAGCCGGAAAAGGGTAGAGTGCCCTCTCCGGGTCAGGGAGGAGGTCCTGCCCCAAGTGGAAGAGTTCAAGTATCTTGGGGTCTTGTTCATGAATGAGGGAAAAATGGAACTTGAGATCAAAAGGCGGATAGGTGCAGCATCTGCAGTGAAGCAGGCACTGTACAGGTCTGTTGTGGTGAAGAGAACTGAGTCAAAAGGCGAAGCTCTCAATTTACCAATCAATCTATGTTCCTACCCTCATCTATGGTCATGAGCTTTGGGTTGTGACCGAAAGAACGAGATCTCGGATACAAGCGGCCAAAATGAATTTTCTCCGCAGGGTGTCTGGGCTCTCACTTAGAGATAGGGTGAGAAGCTCGATCATCCGGGAGAGACTCAGAATAGAGTCGCTGCTTCTCCACGTCGAGAGGAGCCAGTTGAGGTGGCTCGGGCATCTGTTTAGGATGTCTCCAGGACGCCTCCCTGAAGTGTTCCGGACACGTCCCACCGGGAAGAGACCCAGAGTTAGACCCAGGACACGCTGGAGGGACTATGTTTCTCAGCTGGCCTGGGAACGCCTCAGGATTCCCCCAGAGGAGCTGGACCAAGTAGCTGGGGAGAGGGAAGTCTGGGCCTCCCTACTTAGGCTGCTACCCCCGCGACCCGACCCCGGATAAGCGGAAGAAAATGAATGGATGGATGGATGGATGTAATTGCATGCAGTCAGATGTGAGCTTAAAACGAAATTCCATGAAACAAGTAAAAATCATTCTGTTAGAACACTGAGAACAGAATGAGTCATGGAGAAGACAGAGACATCATGTACATAGAAGCGAATAAATGAACAAGGCGATGACCAAGCGGCCGCCGTACAAATGTCCTCCACTGTCATCCCTCCATGCAAAGCTGTAAAGGATGAAATCCTTCTGGTGGAATGAGCTCTGAGATTCTCTTTAGAGTCCAGTTATGATGCTCAGTAAGCTTCAGAAATAGCCTCACACAGCCAGTGTGAGAGGCACTGAGTGGATAAAGGGAGACCTGCAGAGGTGTCCCTGTAATGCACAAACAGATGCTGATAAAGCAGTGGGGTCATGCGTGCTATATAACATGCAAGTGTGCGCACGGGACAGAGGCGGTAAGATGATGCTTCCTCCTCTGAATTGTGAGGAGGAGGATAAAACCCCTCCAAGGTTATCACTCTCGATTTAAATGAGCTTGTGATGTTTTTTGGTATGAAAGCTGGGTTAGGTCTCAGCGCAGCTGAGCTGTCATTAGCTTGAATCCTGAGGCATGACGGGGCAGCAGAGAGCGCAGATAAATCATTCACTCTCTTTGCTGATGTCAAAGCCAACAGCAGGGCTGTTTTAAGCGACAGGAATTTAAGTGAAACCTGATCTAAAGGCTCAAAAAGGAGTTTTGATTAGAGCGCGCAGAACCATTGTTAGGTCCCACTGTGGAGCTAGTGGGCGTGACACCAGTCTGTGTCTCTGTACACCTTTCAGGAAACGCTTTATCAACGGGTGATTAAAAGCTGTTCTATCACCGAAGCCCATCTGTCCATCAACATTCGACAGGCCACCTCAGTCTCTATTTTTAAATCTCTCCTCAAAACACATCTGTACTCTTTGGCATTTAACACAGTGTGATCTCATTTGGTATTTCGTTGTTGATGATTGTGTTCATCCATTTTGCTTTTACTCCCTCACATTTAACGCAGGATGATTTGATTTAGTATTTCATTGTTTCTCATTATATTTCATGTTTTTATGCTTTTATTCATGTTGCTGTAATATGTTGTTATTAATATTTGATGCTGTGATCTTATTTGGTAAGCACTTTGATAACAGTTACTGTTTTAAATGTGCTATATAAATAAATGTGACTTGACTCGACTTGTGACGGGAAGAAATAGATGCAGCATAAGTCTTAACTGTGCTGAACGCTAGATTTCTGTCCATCAGCTGCTGCAGAAAGGACAGCATGCCACCTCGTGGACATGAGATGGCCTCTACACCTTTTTCCATGCACCAGCGCTGAAAGGCGGTCCACTTTGATATAAGCATATAAAGGAGCATTTTTGGCCACAGGCTGTGAACGAAGGCATCCACTCCTAATGGTGGGTCATCTTGTGGGCTCAGTAAGAACCATAATTGACACTGGGCGTTCTCCCATGTGGTGGACAGATCCACTGCTGCTCAGCCGAACCTGCTCCAAATCTGAGAGATCAACTTGGGATGGAGGCTCCAGTCTCTGTGGCAGGGACCGCCCCTCGACATGATATCCGCTCTCCTGTTCAGGATGCTGGGAATATACACTGCTCTGATGGAGAGCAGGTTTTTGTGTGCCCAACACAACAGCTGTTTCATGATACGTAACAGTTAGGCTGAGCGCACGTCTCCCTGACGGTTTATGTAAACTGCCGTCACTTTGTTGTCTGTGTGGATCAGAACATGCTGATCCTGCAGAATGGGGCCAAAATACTGAGTCACGTTTCAGACCATGAAAACATTCTAGCACATTTATGTGAAGTGACATGTGGTCCAGCCACTGTGCTCCCACTGCCTGGGACAGACGCATTCCTCCCAGCTTGACAGGAACGCGTCTGTGAAAACTGAGACGTGTGACATAGGCCTGCTGATGGGAACTCCCTCTGACAGAATGAGAGGGTTTCCCCAGTGATTCAGATCGGTTCTCACAGAGGGGGGCACAAAGATAATCCACCTCTTCTGGTGCACAGTATCTATGTGTAGGCGTGCAAACCATCTCTGAAGGTGTCTCATGTGAAGTAGGCCCAGCGGAACCACGATGTGGGCTGTTGATATTGTCCCAAGAGTTGCATGACAGGCATAACTGTCACTATGCTGCAGGGTGTTACATGGCAGAGCTGGGTTTGACATGGCGGAGCTGAGCTGACAGAGCTTCGGCTCTCAGCTGTGATAAAGGGGCTCTCGTTGTGGTTGAGTTTAGCTCCACTTCCAGATAAACAATCATCTGGGACGGACGAACGGAACGGTTTCCCAGTTTATAGAAAACCCCAGATTTAGCAGGTGTAACACTAGCGTTTTGGTCTGTGCGACTGCTTACTATCTGGACCGAGCTAATAAGAGCAGATCGTCCAGATAAAAATAATTCTCGTTCCTGCCATGTGTAACGACTGCAGAGCCGTCTCCACGCATTTCGAGAACATGCGTGGGATGTATCAGAATGATGAAAAATGTGAAAATACGCGCTCTTCAGATCTATGGAGGTGAAAACCAGTCGTTCTGGTGAAGTTCTCTAGCAGCTGTTTGTCAGCATGTGGAATTGTCTCCCCATGATCGAATTGTTGAACATGAACAGGTCGAGAATGGATCTCATCCCTTCGTTTTTTTTTCAGAACCAGGAAGTAGTGGGAGGAAAAAATACGTATTTTCCTCGCTGTTGGGAACTCTGGAAATCACGTTTTTCGTCAGAAATTCCTGATTGGAGAGACGAGCTCTGTTCTGGAGAAAACAGAACCGTCTCTATAATCCCTCTTAACGGTTTGGGTTGAGCTGCGAAATACAGCGTGTAACCCTGCTGACCAGACAGTCTGTCCATCTATCAAGGGAACACACTCGCTGCCACTCTGAGTAATGCTTGGAGAGCGGGCACGCATTTTGTGTTGCGTCATGTTTCTCATGAACATCAATAAGACTAAAAAACCCTTACTGCCATCACCTGCTCTGGAGATTCTCCGGGGGTAACCCAAGGGGGGCTCTGACAGAAAAAAGGCTGTATGTGTGCCTCTGTGCTGAGCCCAGGCTGCGGTCTCACATGAGCCAGCACGCACTGAGAGGAGGCGTGAGCGCTTTCTGAGTGAGACGCCATTTCGGTGGAGGCCGCAGCTGTCGTGGAGAAAACACGTTTACTCCTGCTGCGCTGAGAGTGGGCAGAAAACAGCATAAATTAAAAACAGTCTCTGGTTGAAAACGAGGGATTTTATCAGACTCTGTCTGCTGAAAAAACATCACTTTAGCTGACGTGGCAGGCAAGTGTTTTGTGATATTTAATGAACTGCAGTGCCATTTAAAATGCTGTTTAGAGGTTACCAGCTCGTTCTGTGTGGGGAATGTGTGAAGAGAGGCAGCTGTGAGATCAGCTGATCTAACAGTCTCAGATGAAACTTTACTTTCAGAGATGTTTCTGTTTTATTTCAAAACATACATAGTCAAAATACACACACATTCCCCTCAAGGAGCTGTTACCTGGTGGAGGGGGCCGGTGGAAGAGCGGACTGTGAAGTCGCTGCCGCAGCTGTGAACCACCTCTGATGCTGTACAAGGCGGCCCTCCAGCAGCTTCAGGGGCGGGAGGAGGACTGTGACATCACCAGATAATGTACAGTCTCTGAGACCTTCTTGTACCTCTGAGATTTCTCAAGGATGGTTCTGAAGTTGGCCCCGAACAGCACTTCTGGGTGATGGGGCCTTCCAGCAGGTCTTTGTGCAGCCTCTCGGACAAGGATGAAGTAAAGGAGGCCATCTTTGTGAAAAGAAATCGTCCATCATTAAACAGGGGTGGAGGCCTCCGGGTTCAACTGTCCCCCTCTTACAATGCTGTGATTGCTAGTATCACTCAGCCCTCTGTGAGTAGTAAACAGCCATCAGTGTGCTAATGACCCTTTGTTAGGCTGATGGTCCTTCTTGAGCATGTGATCAGCTGGTTTTGGTTGTCAGCAGCAAACTGGTTGATCCACTCTGGGAAGGTGCTATTTAAGAGACTGAGCTGAAAACAGCACCTCAGACTGAGGAAGTCTCTTGGATGAGAGACGACATGTTTCTAGATTTTTTTGCTTTGTTTTGTTTTTTGCTTTTTTGAATGTCCAGAGGACCAGATTGAACTTTTTTGGATTTTTCTACCTGGATTATTGAGCATGCATCAGGATATTTATATGAGCGGTTGGGTGAGGTGGCCACAGCGCCCCTATAGCTCGGGATAGGCATGTTCCCCCCCAACCTGACAGGGACGCGTCCGTGAAGACTGACACGTGTGACATGGTCTGCTGACAGGGACTCCCTCCACCAGAACCAGGGGGTTTCCCCAGTGTCGGAGGTCTGTTCTCTCGGAAGGAGGTACAGCGATCATCCGTCTCTTCTGCTTTACTGGATCCACACGCAGACGAGCAAACCATCTCTGAAGGCGTTGCATGTGGAGTAAGCCCAGCGGAACCACTGTGTGAGCTGACGACATCATTCCTAACAGCTTCATGACGGAAATGGCTGTTACTACTCTGCCAGGCCTTACGTGGTGGAGCTGGCCTTTTAGAGTTTTGATTCTCGTCTGTGATAAACAAGCCTTCATGGTGATCGAGTTTAGCTCCACTCCCAGATAAACGGTCGTCTGGGCCGGGAGAATCGAGCTTTTCTCCCAATTTATGCCGAAGGTAATGAGGTGTTCAGTGTCTTGCCCAGGGACACTTCAACAAGTGACAGCTGGTAGAGTCGAACCCCCAACTCATGCATTGGAGGACAACTGCTCTAACCAGTCAGCCACAGCTGCCCTTGAATATTTGTGTTGTAGTGTTGTTTGTATGTATGTGTGTGTGTGTGTGTGTGTGTGTGTGTGTGTGTGTGTGTGTGTGTGTGTGTGTGTGTGTGTGTGTGTGTGTGTGTGTGTGTGTGTGTGTG
>NC_056510.1:43688-55132 GCF_014905685.2 Nematolebias whitei
TATCATGTTGCTGCTGATCTGTTTCATGTTGCTGCTGATCTGTTTCAGTGTTGATGTGTTCATGCGTGCACATCTGCTCACAGACTCATGTTCATGTTTGTGCTGATGTTCAATGTTTTATGTTATGAGTGCTTAGTGTATATTTAGTTGATGTTTTTCTTAGTTCATATCTTAGATGTTATTACTGTTTTTCTTATACATTTTATTGTTGGATGTAACTGGGACCTTGTGTACATAATTTCGCTCCACCACATGTACCACATGAGGTGCGAATGACAATAAAGAAACTCTGACTCTGACTCTGATAAAACACATTCACTATAATAAGAGGATCTGCATGCAAAGAAAGAGTTAAATAATAATGATGATGATAATGATACATATTTTACATATGTACACGAGTCCTTACATAAATAAATTCTGAACATCAAATGAAGATTTATACATAAAATGGTAGTCAATTAAAAAACTTCATGGCAAACATAGCCAGTAATATATGGTTCTTGTTTTCTATTTCAGATGATAAACCTCCTTGTAAAAAGAAGAACATGTCAGCCTGGACCAGCTGTTGGGAGAAGACTTTCAAGTAAGGACGGCATCTAGATCTGTGAGGGACCAGGCCAATGAAGAAGTCAAGAGGTACAGAGAGCGTGATCCTTTGCCCCTGAACAAAAACCCACTACAGTGGTGGAAAGAGCAACAGGACTTGCCACTGCTGTCATCTGTGGCTAAAATGTATCTGTGCATACCGGCCACCAGTGTGGCATCTGAGAGAGTTTTCAGCACTGCAGGAGATATTGTTTCCACAAAACGCAGTCTACTCAAACATGAGCATGTGGATCAGCTGATTTTCCTTAAGAAAAATCTGCCGAAAAAAAAGATGAGGACAGTGATTATGATGAATAAAAATATACTGTAGGTAAACATACAAACATAAGGAAGTGAACTACTTCACTGTGTTTGAGTTCAGATTGAACCTGACGTGAATGTAGAAATGTAGGACATTACTTTTGTTCAGACTACCTCACCAGGTCAAAAAGCTGCACTTTGATTTCTTTTATACATGTAATCGGCACTTTGACTGTTGATATGTGCTGCTGATTATCCATGCTGCTGATCTGATCTCATGCTGCTGTTTAAATGACATGATGTTATATTAATCTGTGCCCACCTGCTCACACAAACTCATGTTCGTGCTGCTGTTGTTAGGCGTACTGTTCTTGCATTATGTTTTTGTATTATTAAGTTCAAGTTCAAATTGTGTTTATTTGTCATATGCAAGGTTAACACGATGAAATGTTCAGGATGAGAAGAACCAATTTGACTTGATAAAAAACAAAAAACAAGCAAACAAGAAATACTAAAGCATGCAATAAGGGTACAAAATAAACTACCAACAAGTGAAAAAGTAATTATAATATTTACAAAGTTTCTGAAGAGAAAAATGGTAAACAACAACATTGTAGAATTTTTACAGTGAAGCAGAATGAATTTGTGTGAATAAGTATTTCAAGGTAGTAATGTAATATAAGCTAAAATGCACATGATATATATTGCACATAACTACCAAACTACACAGGGTGTGTGACAGGTTATTGCACAGGTGCTTTGTGCTTACTGTAGCTTATTACTATTTTTTTTTTATTATATGCTGCTGTAATCATTTGTGCATTTTATAATTTTTCTTTATTTTCTCATTTTATACTGATCCCATCAAACAAAGAAATATTCTTTTAGCTGGTCTTTTTAGGTCCATGTCTAAAAATAAACACATTTGACATGTGATTCTGTTGTTTGGCTTTTTACTTTATTTTTGCCAGTGCCTTACTGCACGCTTTTAGATATGATATATGTAGACTTTTACAAATTTAAAAATAATGTAAGAATGTCACATTTATAGAAATGGCCCTTTTTGTTCATAATTAATATTTGTCTACATTCAAAAAATGTTAAACTGTAGAATTAAATAAAGTTGAATCGAATCGAACCGAATCGCTCTTCCACTGTATTGAATCGAATCAAATCGTTGTTTTTAAAATAAATCGTTTTTGAATCGAATCGTAACCTTTGTATCTAGATGCGAATCGAATTGTCTATCACACAGAGATGTACAACCCTATCAATTACCTTTCTTTTTTTTTTTTTTCATTGACCCTTTATTTCTACAGGTAGTCTCATTGAGCCACGAGAACTCATTTTCAAGAGAGACCTGTTTAGGGAGCAGATGGTGGTTAAGGGCCTTGCTCATGGGCCCAGAGTGGGACGAATGAGGGTGGTGGCAGGTGTGGGTGCTTCACCTAGCCCACCCACATTTTTGATTTTGTTGGTACTGGGGCTTGAACCGGCGATCTTCCGATCACAGACCCACCTTCTCTAACCTCTGCGCCACCACTCTCCCAATTTCAATTTTGAGTTGCCAATTGGTCCACAACAGTTGCAGCCCTGTGAAATCCTATATGTATGGATAGTGTGCTAGTGTACAGCACTTTGGCTATTGGTGTTGCTTTTAAACTGCTTTATAAGAGTTGAATTTATCCAGAAGAACTGAGGGAACTCACCATAGGAGCTGCCAGCAGTAACATGACGGCACAGGTAGTGGCTCTCTTTCCCAGTTTATCAGAGATCACTCCAGCCAAGATCCCCCCTATTTCAACATGTAACACACACACACACACACACACACACACACACACACACACACACACACACACACATACACACATGTATTTAGGTGACATTAATAAACACAAGTGCTATGTGTTGTCATCATTGTATGCTCCCATACAATGGTGAAATTAGTTCTCTGCATTTAACCCACTGCACCTGGGATACACCCAGGTGGAGCAGTGGGCAGCTATGTAAACACCCAGGGAGCAGTTGGGGATTAGTGTGTTGCTCAGGAACACCACAACATGTTGGAAAGGTTGGGGATCAAACTTGGGACTTTCGGGTCTCAAGTCGGCTGCCCTACTACCACATCTCAGCCCCTCAAATTATAAAGCACTCAAATGATTGTGAGTCAAGTCAAATGTTAAACATGGACATGCTTCAGTTCAATAAAAGTGAGACAATAAAGCCAGTAGACTATCTTGCAGTCCATCTGTAATCTTAATACATAAAATGTACTGAAAGAAGGAACATGTAACACAAAGTGTACAACATGCCTCAATATGACAAGTAAAAAAAGAAAGCTCCTACCAACAATTCCTCCAACATCAAACAGTGTGGAGAGATCTCCAGCTTTCTTTGCATCCAGATGAGCTGAAAAACACAAACGGAAATATATATATATATATATATATATATATATATATATATATATATATATATGTGTGTGGCAATCATCCAGTTATTTGTAACTGTTGAATGAAGCCAATCTCTTCATGAGCATGAAGCCTTAAGCAGGAAGTCTGAATCAGTGTTGAAATAACTCAAACTCACCCATACATACACTTTGAGCATCTTCAGTACAGATAAAACATCCTCTCTGAACTTTATTTCTAACCTCTCACTTGACACTACTTTGTTCACGCTACTGATAGATATTAGAGGTAAGCAGGTGTTTTCAGTGAGTTCCCCCACCTGCTTTGGTGATGTAAAGAGGCAGCCAGAATAGGAAAGTATAACTGACCAGCTTGGCAAACAGCAGACAGAGAGAGAACTCAATGACTCCCTGCAAGCAAAGAATCATTTTGTTAGCAAAATTACACAAAGATTCTGGATTATTGAGCATGCATCAGGATACACAAAGACAGTTCAATAATAATAAAGTTTTGACACAAACGTGTTCTAACAATCTGGTCTGAATTAAAGACCTGGCAGACTTTGAATGAATGATTGCTAGAATACACCAAGATCATTTTATGTCAAGTGGTTCTGGTTAAACCTTGTAAATGACATCATGCATGAACTCGCACAACACCGTGCGTTCTCACCAGATGTCGTAGAGTATGTGTGCAGAGTGATTACCACACCAAACTTTAGCTCAATATTTGTAAGATTGTGTTTCCTAAGGTCAATGAGCTGTGGTGGCCATCTTGAGTTCAGATAAGCTCAGAAGTTTGTGAGATTTAGTTGGACATCCAACCATTACATTAGTGATTTTAATGAAACTCTCAAAGTGGTTCATGTGATATTTTACAAGCACACACAGAGATAAATCAATTTTTTTTAGCACTAGTAAAAGCAAACTGTGGTTTTAAATGTCTGCTAGATGAAGAACTGACAGGGATTCGTAGAGCTCCCATGAAGCTGATGGCAGATGGTTCTGACTCGCTCTTCACCACCACAACGGGCTGAACAGGAACACACACCGAGTCCCGAGGCAACAGCAGCTCCATGTCAGAACTCTGAACCAGGAGGAAAAAGAAAAACAGGTAAAAACAGACCAACGTTGTTGTCTAATAAACTAAAAAAAAGACAATAAAAAACAAGTGACTGTGTTTTAAACCCTGAACAAATATATATATATATATATATATATATTTTTTTTTTTTTTCATTTAGCCTTTATTTATACAGGTAGTCTCATTGAGCCACGAGAACTCATTTTCAAGAGAGACCTGTTTTATGGAGCAGATGGTGGGGGTTAAGGGCCTTGCTCATGGGCCCAGGGTGGGGCGAATGAGGGTGGGGGCAAGTGTGAGTGTTTCACCTACCCCACCCACAATTTTTTTGATGTTGTCGGGGCCGGGGCGTGAACCGGCGATCTTCGGATCACAGGCCCACCTCTAACCTCTGCGCCACCACTCCCCCATAATGATTTAGATGACCGTGATCGGTCCATTCAGCTCAGGTTCGAACAATTTGTGTTAAGCATCAGTGAAAATACAAAGTTGGCCAATTTATTTTTAATAGATTTAATATGATATCCTGTTTACCTGCCTTAGGAAATAGAAATTAATAAGTGACTAAATGCACAATGGAGCACAGTGTTGTCTTGTAAGAACAGTGTGATATGTTTACCTAAACTGGATATATACTCTTAGAATTACAAAAATAATAATCTGCTCCTTCTGACACGAGACAAAAATCATCTCGTTCTCCAATGCCCCTTTTGCACTGCCCCTAATAAGCTCCAATTCTGGGTAGACCGCCACAGAAAGAACCCTTTTGCACCAGTACATTAGTATTTTTAGCTGATTCAGGACTTCTTTTCGTCCCTGCTTCTCTGGTGGGACCGAGCGAGCTCAGCTGAGCTGAGTCAGACCGAAACGTGAATGCAGGACTCTGATTGGTCAGGGGGAGGAGTCACTGGATCTCAAACTTTTCACTGAGCCACCATTTGCAATTTCTCTGGATGCAGAGCAGCAGCTGGATCTATTTTTAAGATTTTAAAAACAATAATGACAACGTCGTGTTCAATTCTGAAGTCCAGGCATTTTTTGTGTTTGGTGACCGACTATAAAATTTGAGCGAGCGGTGTCACCGCGGAGGATCATACGAGCTGTCGAGCCGTTGCAGCCCGCGAGGCCGAACCCCGAGCCCCGGCCTCGCCTGCTCACAAAGGCCGGATTCGAGCCCTGGCAGGCGGGAGGACCGGGAGGGACGGAGGGTGAAAAAGTTTTTTTTTTTTTTTTTTTTTAATTCATTTACCTGGAGCTTCCTGCCTGTACCTCCTGCCTGTAGCTGAACTCATCATTGTTTGTGATTGCCATTATTAACAGCAGTTTGGCTACAGGTGTGGTCCCCGATGTTTTAAAACATGCAGTGGTAACTCCATTAATTAAAAAACCCAGACTTGAACCTGCAGCTTGTTCAAACTGCAGGCCAATCTCAAAACTTCCATTTCTTTCTAAAATCTTGGAGAAAATAGTTTTTAGTCAACTAACCAAGTTTTTGAATGTAAATGGAATTTTTGAGATTTTTCAATCAGGATTTAAACAACTGCACAGCACCGAGACAGCTTTAGTAAGGGTCTGTAATGACATTCTGCTAGCGAATGACTGGTCAGTCTGTGATCCTGGTACTCCTCGACCTTACCGCTGCATTTGACACTGTTGATCACAGCATCCTTATGTCACGGCTAGAACACTGGGTTGGGATTACAGGGGTGGCGCTAGAATGGTTCCGTTCGTATCTGGGTGACAGGAGTTTCTGTGTTAACTTTGACAATCCTTTTTCTGCTTCTGTCCTCTTTCCTGTGGGGTCCCACAAGGCTCCATTCTTGGACCCATTCTGTTCTCATTGTATCTGCTCCCCTTGGGGCCTATCCTGAGGAAACGGTATTTCATTTCATTGTTATGCCGATGATTCTCAAATTTATCTGCTCTTAAAACCCAACAGTTCCTGTTCCATCCACCCTTTGTTAAAATGTCTTGATGACAGCAAGACTTGGATGGCTGCAAACTTCTTGAGTTTTAATGATCAGAAGACTGAGGTCATTGTGTTTAACCCAAGCTCTACCACTGTCACTGATCCTGTAAACCTGCACTCCCTTCAGCCACAGCTAAAGCAGTCGGTTACCAAGCTCGGGGTAGTGTTAGACTCGGACTTTAAGTTTAATAAACAGATAAACTCTGTTCTACAAAAAAGCTTTTTTCAGCTAAGGCAAATAGCAAAGCTTAAGTCCGTTCTGTCCAGATCCGACCTTGAAAAACTAGTCCATGCATTTATTACAACCCGGCTGGACTACTGTAACTCACTTTATGTTGGGGTTAGTCAGGCTTCACTTTCACGTCTCCAGCTCGTACAAAATGCTGCAGCTCGGCTACTAACAGGAACTCGGAGGTTTGAGCAAATTACTCCGGTTCTGTCCTCTCTTCACTGACTTCCTGTGCGTGTCAGAATCAATTTTAAAATTCTCCTGCTGACATTCAAGTGCATTAACGACCTCACACCATCATACCTCTCCGACCTCCTTCATCCTTATACTCCTTCTCGGGCCTTGAGATCATCAGATCAGCTGCTTTTGGCCGTACCAAAAACCAGCTGAAGCTCAGAGGAGATCGAGCATTTTCAGTCGTGGGCGCTAAACTTTGGAACAATCTGCCCATCAACATTCGACAGGCCACCTCAGTCTCTGCTTTTAAATCTCTCCTAAAAACACATCTGTACTCAATGACATTTAACACAGGGTGATTGGATTTAGATTTAGTTTTTCATTGATGCCGATTCTGTTTATGCTTTTGTTATTATTCCTATTTAACACAAGGTCATCAGATCTGATTTAATATTTCATTGTTTCTGACTGAGTTTATGCTTTTTGTTATTTCCTTGACTTTTGACACAACATGATCTGATTTAGTATTTCATTGTTTCTAATTATGTTTTCGGTTTTATATTTTTATTCCATGTGCTGTAAATATATCTTGCTACTTTTTATTTGATGTTGTGATATATTTTTAAGCACTTTGTTAACAGTTTTTGTTTTAAATGTGCTCTATAAATAAATCTGACTTGACTTGACTATTGTTTCACCGTCCACAGCTGGCACCTCAACAACATTATCTGAACGGTTCTCGTCTGCGGGGTTCACGGTGGTGGAGGTTTCCCTCGCAGCAAAGGGCATCTCCGCCACCCTGCCCGGACAGGACACACCTCCCCCCTGTTCGGTACCGGCAGGTTGTTTAACCGCATCGGACGGGGTTGGCCCGGTTCTGTTGGGGCACATTTTTCTGATGAGTCTCTCCTGGCTGCATCCAAAACACTTCATGTTGGAAGAGGTGGTGTATAAAACGTAGAAGAAGAAGACGACAAACTGAAATAGTAAAAATGAATATAAAGTGCATCTGCAAAGTATTAACAGTGATTCACTTTTTCCACATTTTGTTCTTTTATAGCCTTATTCCAAATTGTATGGCGATTTTTACAAATTTATTAGAAACTGAAAAGTAAGAAATCACATTTGCGCAAGTACTTTTGCCATGAAGCTCAAATTGAGATCAGATGCATACCGCTTCCACTGATCATCCTTTAGATGTTTCAACAACTTAAATGAAGTCTCATGCCCATAGAGTGCACTAATTGCAATTTTATGGCCGATCTCCGATCACTGATTTCTAAAAAGTCTGACCTGCCGATACAGATTTTGTTTTATAAGCGACACAGTCAGGCATTATAAGGTCACAATGCACCTTCAATTTTCCAGTATTATTTTATTGAAAAACAGACCCTTGAACAATACCCTAGAAACAATACCAACTTGTTTCAACTGGCCATGAGGTAGAGGTCTGAAATATAAATGAAGTTCAGACAATTGTTGTTAAAAAATAAAAAAATAAAAAAATAAAAAAATCGGTAAAATCGGTTTCTCATTCATCGGCCGATTTACCAAAATGAGGGAAATAGGGGCCCACCCCTAGTAATAATATGTTTCTTCAACAGTCTGCATCTTCTCTTTGCTCTTGTTTCTGTATTATTTTCATAGACATAACCGTTTTCATGTCAGGGTTAGGAAATAGAAAATTAAATGAAAGGAAGCAGTATTAGACATTCATTCACACACAGTGAGACAAACAAACCTGCTTTGTGCTGTCCTTGTACTGCAGATAAACCTCTGAGTGTCCATTTGCTCCATTCCATCTCTTAAATGAAACCTGATAAAACAGATTGTTAAAAATTACACACAACAACTTGTGGAAACAAATTTTATAATCAAATAATTCAACTCACACTCTTGGATGGAGAAAGATTCTGAGCATACACACTTTTCAGGTCATTTGGATCTGGAGGGAGAAACACAACATATGAAACGTGTCTATTTTGAGCTGTCTAATGCTGGACAAAGCATCAACCAAGAAACCAACAGCCTGCATAAATGACTGAACAAAACACGAAAAACAGAAAGTAAAGGAAAAATACATTCAAAAGAAGGATGAGCTTACGTTCAATGAGGAAGAGGTAGCAGATCACACCCATAGCTGCAATGATAAGGCCTGGAACAATGAAGGAAAGGCCCCAGTTGGAAGAGACCCAGTAGCCAGCTATCAGAGAGCCCAAGATGTTTCCTACTGAGGTGTGGGAGTTCCACAGGCCCATGATGAGTCCACGTCTGACAGGTTCACCAGGTGGCAGCAACACAACAAAACATTTATTAACAACTGGAATCATCCCTCATCCAGCCCAAGTTCTTCTGACTTTGTATGTCAGCTTTGATCAAACTTTTGATAAAAAGTCGACTGCAGTTTAGAATTGTTCCTCCTTACCTTCCCTTTCCAAACCAATTCCCTATGCAAGTCACCACACTGGGCCAGCCAGTGGTTTGGACCAAGCCGTTGGCCACCTACAACATCATAAAGAAAGATTTTACTGCCCATTCTTTAAACTCATATTTACTCTGCCTCCAATGGAAACTTGGACATTCATATACAGCATAACAACTGGATTGAGAAGGTGTCGTCTAACTCAGATAAGAGACTCAACTCAAGACATGAAATATGTCACTACTACTGAAAAGTGAAAGATGGCACCATTCAATCTGACCCAAAATTAATGAACGCTTCCTTTTCATCTTTTTCTCAGGAATTATACAAGTCAGAAAGCAATCTAAACAAACATACCTGCAATAAATTCTTAAACAACATTAAAATATCTCACCTTAGTAAAGATATCTCCTTAACACTAGATGTCCCTATTACATTGCAGAAGTGTGAGGCAGCCATCAAGGACATGCGTAAAGGTAAATCACCGGGGCCAGATGGTATTCCACCCAAATTTTACCCCACTTTTTGGCCTTTGATTGGTCCACTGCTATTGGACATAATTCAATATTCCATCAAGTAGGGCTCTTTTTCTAGAGATGTTAACTCTGCCTTAATTTCACAACTTCTAAAAAAGGGAAAGGACCTGGTAAAATGATCCAGCTATAGGCTACTTTCACTTTTAAAATGCAGATTTAAAGATTTATGTGAAATTACTCGCCCGGCAGCTTCAAGGCCATATGACTAAGTTGGTTCAAAGTGACCAGACAGGGTTTATAAAATCCAGACTGGCTACAGACAACGTTAGAAGATTACTGCATGTTATAAATGGTGCTCAAAACCTAAGTTCCCCTGCTGCTGTCCTTTCACTAGACACACTGAAGGCCTTTGACTGCCTTGAGTGGCCTTTTTTGTGGTCAGTGCTTGAGCTTATGGGGTTTGGGTCACCATTCATTAATATGATTAGAGTTATGTACAAAAACCCAACAGCTGTAGTATTTGCAGGCAAAACTAGCTCTCCACCTTTTCCTATTTTGAGATGGTGAAGACAAGGATGCCCCCTCAGTCCACTGCTATTTGCCCTTTCACTTGAACCACTGGCACAGACTACACGCAGGTCACCCACAATTTCTCCAGTTTCCATTAACAATACACTCATCATATTTTGTTATATGCTGACGACATTTTATTGTATTTAAACAATGCTGTGCAACGCATCCCACGTTTTGTCAACTTTTGAGCATTATGGTATGCTTTCTGGTTTTAAAATAAACTGGCAGAAATCAGTGTTAATGCCTTTAAATCAGGCCATGTGTGATGACCCCATCCATGCATCTATCCCAGTCACTAAAAACTTTATCTGGGGGTGGACATTTGTTCCTCCATACAGAAAATATCTACGAACATTTTTTCCTAACACACTAAAAGTTATAGTAGATCTGGAGAAATGGTCTAAATTGCCAAATTCACTCCACGGTAGGGTAACTATAATTAAAATGAATATTTGCAAATTCAATTCAAATTCAAAAATATTTTATTAATCCCAAAGGGAGATGATTTGTTGTTGTAAGTCGTTAGTTTCAGGATCTCAGTGGTCAGGCACTCGAGCACAGCTGGCAGGTAGATGAGAATGCGTCCACAGAACATCCTTTCAACTCATTTGAGATTTGGGGCTGTAGTTGAGATATTATTTGAGCTTTTGAGATGTTAATCAGCTGCTGGTTGTAGAAAACTGCCTTGTTGTCATGGTTACGCATCATAACAAATGTCCAAAACTAAAAAAGTTTCAGTAAAAATCCTTCCAGCTGCACAGCATCTGATACCAGAGGAAACAATCATCCAAAAAACGTGATTTACAACCAGAAAAAGCGGAAATAATTTTTCCAAAAGCAAAATCTCAATGAAAGTAACAGAGCTCCAACATGCAACCACCTGGAGCGGTGCAATTCTAGAACATACAGGTCCTTCTCAAAAAATTAGCATATTGTGATAAAGGTCATTATTTTCCATAATGTAATGATAAAAATGAAACTTTCATATATTTCAGATTCATTGCACACCAACTGAAATATTTCAGGTCTTTAATTGTTTTAATACTGATGATTATGGCATACAGCTCATGAAAACCCAAAATGCCTGTCCCAAAAAATTAGCACATCATGAAAAGTTTCTCTAAAAAAGCTAATAACCCAACCATCTGAATCAACAACGTAACTCTAAACACCTGCAAAAGATTCCTGAGGCTTTTAAAAACTCCCAGCCTTGTTCATTACTCAAAACCGCAATCATGGGTAAGACTGCCGAC
>NC_056510.1:65132-90485 GCF_014905685.2 Nematolebias whitei
CAGAAGCACCTGACCTGGGCTACAGAGAAGCAGCACTGGACTGTTGCTCAGTGGTCCAAAGTACTTTTTTCGGATGAAAGCAAATTTTGCATGTCATTCGGAAATCAAGGTGCCAGAGTCTGGAGTAAGACTGGGGAGAAGGAAATGCCAAAATGCCAGAAGTCCAGTGTGAAGCACACACAGTCAGTGATGGTCTGAAGTGCCATGTCAGCTGCTGGTGTTGGTCCACTGTGTTTTATCAAGGGTAGGGTCAATGCAGCTAGCTATCAGGAGATTTTGGAGCACTTCATGCTTCCATCTGCTGAAAAGCTTTATGGAGATGAAGATTTCATTTTTCAGCACGACCTGGCACCTGCTCACAGTGCCAAAACCACTGGTAAATGGTTTACTGACCATGGTATTACTGTGCTCAATTGGCCTGCCAACTCTCCTGACCTGAACCCCATAGATAACCTGTGGGATATTGTGAAGAGAAAGTTGAGAGACGCAAGACCCAACACTCTGGATGAGCTTAAGGCTGCTATTGAAGCATCCTGGGCCTCCATAACACCTCAGCAGTGCCACAGGCTGATTGCCTCCATGCCACGCCGCATTGAAGCAGTCATTCATGCAAAAGGATTCCCGACCAAGTATTGAGTGCATAACTGAACATGAAGAATCTGTTGGACACCTGGCAGGGACCAATGCAGACATGTTCCTGTTGTTAGTTTTCTACATTTGTCTTGGAATCTAGCCGTTTTTTGTTTTGTTACCTTTTCCTTTTAGCCATCCTATTTGTTAAAAAAAAACAAAAAAAAAACTGTAGTATGCTTTTTTTATAACTGTTTATTGTTGTTGCTGTTGTCCATTGTTGTCATCTTTCTTTGTTGAAATCAGGTCTCTCTTGTAAATGAGTCCTCGAGGCTCAATGGGATTTACCTGTATAAATAAAGGTTGATTGATTGATTGATTATTTGAAGGTTGGCGTTTTTTATATTAAAAACACATCTTTCATTGGTGGGATGAAATATGCTAATTTTTTGTGACAGGCATTTTGGGTTTTCATGAGCTGTATGCCATAATCATCAGTATTAAAACAATTAAAGACCTGAAATATTTCAGTTGGTGTGCAATGAATCTGAAATATATGAAAGTTTCATTTTTATCATTACATTATGGAAAATAATGACCTTTATCACAATATGCTAATTTTTTTAGAAGGACCTGTATACCCTGAATATGAGGATTATTCCTAATCAGTTCAGCCAATGGCTTTATATTGAGTGCAAATAACGAGGGTGACAACGCATCCCCCTGTCGAGTACCACGTCCCAATGGAAAAAACTCAGAGCAGTGGCTATTTAGAATGTGTTCTAGAATTGCGCTGCTCAAGGTGGCTGCATGTTGGAGCAGCTCTGTTACATTCATTTTGAGATTTTGCTTTTGGAAACTTTATTTCCTCTTTTTCTGGATATAAATCACATTTTTCGGATGGTTGTTTCCTCTGGTATCAGATGCTGTGCAGCTGGAAAGATTTTTACTGAAACTTTTTTAGTTTTGGACATTTGTTATGATGCGTAACTATGGCAACAAGGCTGTTTTCTACAACCAACAGCAGCTGATTAACATCTCAAAAGCTCAAATAATATCTCAACTACAGCCCCAAATCTCAAGTGAGTTGAAAAGGATGTTCTGTGGACGCATTCTCATCTACCTGCCAGCTGTGCTCGAGTGCCTGACCACTGAGATCCTGGAACTAGCAAGAAACACGGCTCGTAACAGCGGAAGGACAGGATCGTCCCTCGGCATCTACAGTTGGCTGTCTGTAGTGACGAGGAGCTTGGCAGACTGCTGGGAGGAGTGGCCATTGCTCTGGGAGGAGTTCTGCCCAGCATTTGGGCGGTCCTACAGCCCGAGGGGAACCGAGAGGCCAGCTGAGTCTGGGTGGACGGATCAGACGGCATCTGCAGCCAGTTTCTTAGGATCCACTGTGGGATGGACCTTTACAAGAGATCCTTCCTGTCTACAGCCATCAGCATCTATAACATCTCTTAATGAAATGAGGATAATGAGTTACAACAACAAATAATTTCCCTCTGGGATTAATAAAGTATTTTTGAATTGAATTGAATTAGAATTTACCCTAACTCTAGATCTGGAATTTTTATAAAAGATCTGAACCCATGTAAGAAATGTGTCATTAAAGCCCATGCTTCTTAGAGTATGTTGTTAAAAAAAACGGTCTACTCTGTCAAATGCTTTCTCAGCATCAAGGCTGAAAAACATTGACGGGATGTTTCTCTTCTGTGCCAATGCCTGAAGATTTAAGGCCCTCCTCACATCGTCAGTCCCCTGTCTGAGTTATAAACCCAGTTTGGTCTGATTTCACAAGTTTCCTTATATGTAGTTGGATTCTGTTGGCAATGATGGAGGTGAGTATTTTTAGGTCAACACATAGAAGGCTGATTGGACGATAAGAAGGGCACAATGTTGGGTCTTTACCTTCCTTATGGATTACACTAATAATGGCTTCAGACCATGACATGGGGGGGGGGGGGGTCTCCTTCTGCAAGAGCATAGTTATAAAATTTAGTCATAAGCAGGGTCAGTTCCTGTACATATATTTTATAGTACTCCCCTGGAAGACCATGGACTCCATCCATCCATCCATTTTCTTTACCCGCTTATTCCATTTCGGGTCACAGGGGTTGCTGGTGCCCATGTCCAGCAATCACTGTGCGAGGGGCGGGGTACACCCTGGACGGGTCGCAAGTCCATCACAGGAGACCATGGACTCCTGGAGATTTATTGTTCTTAAGTCTGAGAATACTATTCCCGACTTCCTCTTCCCTGATAGGTTGGGTCATCAGATCAGCCTCCTCGTTGTTCAAATGGTTAAGGTTAATTAATTTGAGAAATTGTTCATTTTTTTCATCCTTATCTAGCTGTTTTTCTTCCTTATATAGATCTTGCTAATATTTAGCAAAAGCTTTTGCAACATCCTCAGGCTGGTTATATGGTTCCCCAGTAAGAGGACATTTTATCTTACGGACTACTGTTTGACTATTCCATTCCATTGCTACGCCGATGACTGTCAGATCTACCTGCCACTGAAACCAGCCAGTGCTTGTTCCGTCCACCCTCTCCTCAAATGTCTGGACGACATTAAGACATGGATGGCTTCAAATTTTCTAAGTTTTAACGACCAGAAGACTGAAGTCATTGTCTTTAGCCCTAGCTCAGCTGCCGCCTCTTATCCTGTGAACCTAGACTCCCTTCAGCCTTATCTGAAGCACTCTGTTAAAAACCTTGGAGTGGTTTTTGACTCGGATTTTAAGTTTGACAAACAGATCAGTTCAGTTCTGCAGAGAAGCTTCTTCCAACTGCGGCAGGTAGCTAAGCTCAAGCCAGTGCTGTCTAGACCCGACCTTGAGACACTAGTCCATGCATTCATCACAACCCGCCTGGACTATTGTAATTCACTGTATGCTGGGGTCAGCCAGGCCTCTATCTCACGGCTACAGCTCGTCCAGAATGCTGCAGCTCGGCTCTTAACCGGTACACCGAGGTATGAGCACATCACACCAGTTCTGTCCTCCCTACACTGGCTTCTTGTGAGAACTAGGATTGATTTCAAAATTCTCCTCCTGACCTATAAGTGCCTAAATGGCCTTGCACCCATCTACCTCTCTGAGCTACTGGAACCATATGTTCCCTCTCGGGCTCTGAGATAATCCGATCAGCTGCTTTTGGTTGTTCCAAAAACACGACTGAAGCTCCGAGGAGATTGGGCGTTTTCAGTCATGGGTCCCAAACTGTGGAACAACCTACCCCCAACATTAGGCATGCCACCTCCCTTCCTGTGTTCAAAACCCTGCTAAAAACATATCTGTTCTCTCTGGCGTTTCATACTGTGTGAGTTGATTTAGTATATCTTGTTCCATGTCTTCATTTTAATGCTGTTGTTTTAATTTTTTATGGTATATTCTTACTGCTTTTTATTTCTCAGTGTTACCCTTAGTGTTAAGCACTTTGATAACAGTCTATCTGTTTTAAATTGTGCTCTATAAATAAATATGACTTGACTGCGCTTTACATAGCTGAAATGCTAAGAGTCGGCTTGCTCCATTTCCAAATTCATAGTATTTTTGATTAGTGAAACGTAGCTGGCCCTTGACTCTATAAGTTAACAAATCATTCAATTTCTGTCTATTTTCCTTCAGTATATTAAGTGTTACAACTTTTTGAAATAGTCGATACTCTGTCTCCAATTCTTGTATCTTATTTTCAAATTCTGTTTGTTCTGAGATTCTATTCTTTTGTAATCTTGATGAAAGTGCAATTATATTACCCCTCAGCACAGCTTTAGCTCCCTCCCACAGGATAGAAGGTGTTACATCGTCTTTGTCATTAAATGCAATATTAGTCAGTCAAACCCTGTCTTATTTCCTGTTGATTTGCTTCATTATTTAAAAGAGATACATTGGCTCTTGTTTGTTTGGCCCTATCATAATTTTTAATAACACTGGGGCATGATTTGATATGGTTATAGCTTCAATGTTACACTGAGTAGCTCTAGAATAGTCTGTTCCTGAAATCATAAACATGTCAATCCTAGAGTGACGGCAGTGTACTTGTGAAAAAAAAAAAGTGAAGTCCCTCTCTTTTGAATGTAGATGATGCCAAATGTCTACTAGACCTAGCTCCATCATCGCAGTGAGTGTCTTAGCTTTCTTACACAAAGGCCCCATGTCTACTGGGTGTCTATCTACAAACCCTCTCAAAACACAATTAAAATCTCCACCTATCAAAATGAGAACCTCTGAATGTTCTGCTATCATAGAGGCAATGTTTTTAAAAAAAAGTCAGGGCAGTCCTCATTTGGTGCATACAAATTGAGCCAAGTAATTTTAGTATCACCTATGCACCCAATCAGCATCCCATATCTCCCCTCCATATCCAAAAATGTTTTTTCATGACTAAAATAAACTGACTTTAACAGAATTGAAACTCCCCTTTTTCTCCTATTTCTTGAGGATGAACTATACTGTTGGTCAACCCAACCTCTTCTCAGCTTCATATGCTCCGCATCAGAAAGATGCATCTCATGTAATAACTATTGCACAATTTGATTTTTTTTAAATTGGTTAACTTTTTTTCTCGATTGGGCTGCACAAGCCTTTGACATTATAAGTAACACAAATTAAACTATCCATGCAATTTTTTCTTGCTCTTATTTGTCTTAACCCTGGTCAAATATACATTAATAGAATACAAAATTGTAATATTCTTAATCGAGTGGCCCCTAGTTAGTCTCAAGATAAAATGAAATAATATAATTGAACACAAATAAACAAATCAAACTAAACTTCCACATGCCCAACTGGATTAGTTAGTCAAGATTGTTTTTCCAAACATGACTCAAAACCAGTACCCGTTGATTCCTGGGCGGAGGGTGGGGACAGGTCCTCCGTGGGAAAAACAGTGTTGGCGCTGCGGACGTCCCTCTCGTGGAGCGGTGCACTGCGGCTGGAAAGGTGCGCTCGTTAACCGGTCCGTCCAATATGAAAGTGAAAGTAAACAAACAAGCAAAAAAATCCTTGTCGTTTCCCTCCTAACGTATAATGTCTAACAGAATGATATGGACTCGGCATAAGTTGAATTCAGTGGTCCGCACACAGGAAAGCCTTGACCTCTGCATAGGACAGCTTCTCCGGATCCTTGTGCCGTCTTCCTCTTGCCACGCTCCAGCGGTGTCGGGACATTTCAGCTTCTATCTGCTCCCTCTCATCTATCTGCACGCCCAGCTCCTGAAGTGCAGGTAAAGCCTCTACAATAGTCGTATAGATGTTCTCCTTGCCATCCATAATCATTTTAAGCTGCTCTGGATACAAGCATTTTGCTTTTATGTTTTTCATTTTTAATCGTTTGATTGCGGCTCGCACAGATGCTCGCTTTTTCTGAAGCTCCGGGGAGTAATCATGGTCCAAGAAAATCTGCTTTCCTTCATACAGAACTTTCTTCTGTGCCCACGCCTGTTGCAGAACACTTTCTTTGACAGTAAAGTCCATGAACTTGACAACCAGCGAGCGTGGGGCTGCGGTCAGGTTCTTGGGCTTTGCAGTGAGCGCTCGGTGTACCCGTTCAATGTTGACGTTGAGTTCAGCTGGGAGCTGGAGAGCGCCCTGGAGCAGCTCCTTTACAAATGTCTTCACGTCTCGACCTTCGGATCCTTCGGGAACTCCATAAATTCTTAAATTGTTTCTCCTCAATCTATTTTGCATATCGTCGCATTTGGCAGTCAGGGCCAACTCTCTATGGAGCAGATATCGTAGTGCCCTCTCATGGCGGCTCACGGTGTCCTCGTTAGCACTGATAAGGTCCTCCGCGTCTCTGGCCCTGTTTTCTAATTTAGTTATTTAATCACCCAGCTCTTTAAAAGATGTTTCCAATCTTGTCAAAGAGAGTTTGGTTTGAGTATGTCCCTCTAGGTTCTCTCTTCTTAGTTTCTCCAGTTCGGCCATTATCTTAGACTCAGAGTCAGGTGCGGTTGCACCTGCTGCTCCACCCGATGTAGCTTTTAGAGTTAGCCATTTCAAATGTTCGCCTTTGTCCTTCATTTGGTCCTGTTTGTTGGGATCTTTGCTTCTTACAGACGATGCCATATTGTTTTTGTCAAAAATTGCAGAGTTTTGTATTAGTTTTGTTAGGGAATCACTTTAAACGGATGGAGCCGGTCTTCTATGCTGCTACCCGTAACACGACGTCACCGGAATTTGGAGTTGCAAAATTCTATGGAGGCATTGGTGTGTATATATACACGCCAATGCCTCCATAGAAGTATATATACACGCCAATGCCTCCATAGAATTCTCTATCTATCTATCTATCTAGATCTCTCATATTATATATATATATATATATATATATATATATATATATATATAGTATTTTAATTGTATGAGTATGTGAACATTAAAACTTATTATTTGGTCAGGATCTAAAATCCATCTCGGACAAACAGATGCAGACAAAACGCTAAATCACCACTGGTGCCGACAGCTGCTATGAGCTTTGTGTGTTGATGCGTTTTTTTTTTTTTTTCAAAATACAAAAATCAGTAACAGTTATTTCCACAAGGTAATTGCTGATAAATAACTGTTAATCTATGTGGAGGACTGTGTCCATCATTTGATCATCTCTGGCTGCACCAGTGTATCCTGCTGGGTCCACAGGACTGGACGCCACATGCTTTGAAGCTGAACTTGATAATAGTATTCATGGTTCTTCTTGAAATGTAATGAGCAGCACCTATTCACTTTTTCCAACATCATGTAATAAAATGTATAAAATAAAAAACAAAATAAAAACACGCACAGAGGCAAATCCGACCGCTTTCAATGCGCTTCTTGTAGATTTCTCAGTAAAACGAGTCCATATCTGTCACGGTTGTAACTTTTCATTTTAATCAACAGCTCCTAGTAATAAATAAATAAATATAAAACCTCAAATAAGCAACAAATAAATCTGGTCTTGTGTGGGGGGTTTCTTACAGTTTCATGTTTTTTTTAATTTTTTTGTGTGATTTTTTTTTTTTGTTTAAACCACCGAGTGAAAAATGTCTTTAATACAACTTGTCATTAGGGCTGAGTACTGAACAGAGGTTCTTAAATGGCACCCACTGAACTGCACTGGTCGGTATATGGATTGAAACGTCACTCTTTCTTCAGTGTCAAGTTTCAGTATTGGCTGTAACGTGTCACGTGTGGTTTCAGCACACAGGCAGGTAAAACACAGACATATGACAAACAGACTACGTGTTTACACCCAGAGCTGTATAGAGCTGCCGCACCTAATCCATGTATAATGTATGTATATGGTGCTGGTGGCGCCCACAGACGGGGTTCACGTGTGCAGCGTGTTGTCGAACGGCTTTGACAACACATGAGCAGAAAGTTGCTCTGTGTTTCTCTGCAAGAAAACAGACGGACAGCAGCCTCCTCCCCTCCTCCTCTCAGCGTTAGTCAGTCTGTGTGTGTTAAACGGACTCAATCAACATTCCACAGCCGGACTCCTCTTCATCAAAGAACTCCCGAGGACGGAGCTGTGTCTGTGTTTCAGCTGGTGAGTTTACGTTTGTTAACGTTACTACAGCTTAACACGTACATCGCAGTGAATTTAACTAGAATCCATGTAACGCTAACTTTAAGATATTAGTGTGTAATTTTATTTTATCTACGTAGCTAGCTAAACTCAGAAGCTAACTAAAGATTGATAGTAACAGATTAAGCTTGGCTTGTAAAACTGCTCATCCATCCAGTCAGCTGCTTAAACAGTTCACCTGATGTTTACCGTTTGATAATGTTCTCATCACAGGAGCCTCTGACCCAGCTGTGACGAAAGAGACATAAGAAAAGCAAGGTGGGGCCACAGGACCATCACAGACTTTGTTGTTAAGTTTGCTGTCTTTTCTACAGTAGAGCTGCACGGTGGAGGTAAATTAAGCTGTAAAGGATTTTGTTAACCCGTTAAACCTGTATCTCTTGTGGCTTGTTTGTGTCCACAGAAGACAGACATGTTGTTTCTGAAGAAAAACTGTTCAGTGAAAAAGGTTCTCAGTGTGTAGCAGTGACCATTAGACACTGACGTGTCACTGGTTGTTTGCAACTGTTCTTTTGAACTGAAAATTATTTGTTTATTTTAATGTAAGAAAACTGCTTGGAATAGAAATACCAAAGTTAAAAAATAAAATTCACAATATGTACTGTAATGTGTAACGTAATTTTATTCTTGTTAGAATTAATATTAATTACAAAATTGGTACCGAAAAAGAACCGTCCAGGAACCGACACCGAAGTGAAGGAACCAACATCGGTACCGATACAGATTTTTTTAGAAAGGTACCCAGCCCTACTTGTCATGTTCACTTTAGCCTGACAAATATCAGTCAGCCACCAAGACATAGAGTTTATTTATAGTTTTTAATACCAAGAAATCTATCAGAAGAGCTGTGAAGATGGACACCTCTGTGCGCCCTCTCGATAAAGGGGAACAGAATTTCGCACAAGACACCGGCTCTTTCTGCACTACGGCTGCGCGCGCATCCACCATGTTGATAAACAAATAATCCGTCTATAATAGAGAGCAACAAACTCCGAATTTCACCAAAATGTTCACATGCATTATAAAATGCCAATTAGTAAAAACTTATCTAAGGAAGCAACCTCATTATGATCAGGTAATCAATACATTTGATCAGAACTGTCTGGTAACAGCAGTGCGTATGGACTTTTAACCTTTATTTTTATTTACAATCTGTCATGTGTTGTTCACCTGGACATGAATTAAGGAGCAGATGATTTTAAATATTTTAACTCATAATACCTTCAAATCCAAAAGAGGGTGGAGAAATTAACTTTTATTATGACTGTAGATGGAAAATCAAACATAACTTGCCATTTTCCTTGGTCAGGTCAAAGACAAACAAGAAAATAGTTCACAGATGAGATTATGGAGGCATCATGATCCAGACAAACTTGTTGTTAAATATAAATTAGGCCTCTAAAGAATAATAATAATAATAATAATAATAATAATAATAATAACAAATACTTGCTGATTAAACGGACAGTTTCAGAACTATCAGAAAAGACAAATCCCATGAAATTACAAAAGTGTGGTACTTTAATTCTAAACTAAGATACTGGACCTGTAGACTTTTTTTTTTTCTTACAAAACAAAAAGGTAGGAAAAGTTAAACATCATTGGTTTATTTTAGAACTCCGATAAATTATGGGAAAAGAGCAAAATGATGAAAACTCGTCATTTGGAACAACAACATTTTAAACTAATAAGACTTGTAGAAGGTGAAAGAGCTTAATTTGGTTAAATACGACTTAAAACAATTCTTTATATTTAATAGTTAAAGCCATAGTAGCTGTCAAAATACACAATACACCAATGTTCTTGATTTTAAAATTTACGCTTGAATCATTGAAAAAAATCACTGAATGTTTTTTGGGGGATTATTGCAACCAAAACTCATCAGGGATTTTGCAAAAATTGTGTTGAAAACACCAAAAAAATTATTTGTTTAAAACTAAACTCGGTGATCTGTTAAAATCAGTTCTGATCAGTTACGACTGATAGTAGTCAGTTACAACAAAAGTTTTTCAGACTAAGACAAGACATGAAGTGAGTCCAGTACCTGTTGGATCCAACAAAACCATGATACTACAATCTCACCTGACATACATCCCAACAGCGTATGCACAGAGGAAGGAGTAGTCCATGGCTCCCAGCAGCTGTTTGTAGTTGTTTTTATCTGAAAGTAGGAAAGTGTTTAATCAGAGTTTGAATTATGTTTACCAGTAGTCATTTCTGATTGACCAGTTCTACTTCCTTTGGGTCCACCACATGCAGGAAGGGCCATATGAGTCAGGTCCATGCAAGGCCGGATTAACCATACGGGCAACTGGGCAACTGCCCAGGGGCCCACGATCTCTAAGGGGCCCAGAGCAGTGAGGGCAAAAGCAAAGTATCTGGTCATCACCTGGAGCCCTGTGCTGCTGAGAGAGACGGCCGCGCTGCCGCTGCATTTCGGCCGCCCCGCCTCCTCCCAGCGCCGCTGCTACAGCTCTCGTTTTTTTTTTTTTTTTTTTTAACCAAGTCGGATCCTGCATGGCACAACCTGTCAATCAATTCAGCAGGCGTGTCAGCAACTGACCAATCGACGACCTCAATTTGTCCCGAACGCCCCTTACCTGCTGACAAGCCCGTCAGGTTTTTGTTTTTTCCTAGAATTTTAACAACACAAAACAGAACAATGCAACAATATACAAATACAAACTCGTGAAGGCTGTCGTAACTACATTTCACAAAATAATGAAAGAGAAAAAAAAAAACATAAAAAATTAATAAATAAAAAACAAAGGAGCGTGACATATGAAGAACATTGTTTTAATTAAAACAATAAGTTTTATCTGTTGTGAGATGATTCTAGCAGTTTTGAAGTTTTTAAATCTACTTAATGAAGAATATTATGACTTAAAATGGTTCATAAAACTTGAAGGAAGGCTTATTATCCCTCCTCTTACTACAGTGAATGTGGTACTAAAAGTATGACTATATTTATAGCATCAGAGAAAGCTGAGCTTAAGTTGTGTAAGGATGTTAGTTTTCTGTGGCCCGGTGTGTCTGTTTCCCTCGTGCTCCTCATTAGTTTCCATTGTTGCCACCTGTGTCTCGTCCCAGCTGTTTGCTATCATGTCTCGTCTTCTCCTTGTATTTAAGTCACCCTATTCTGTCTTGTCCTTTGTCGGGTCGTCTTCGTTGGGTACGCTTCTTTGAGTCTCCTGAGTCTCTCCTTTTTCCTGGTTCCTCGAGTTCCTCGTGTCTCCTGAGTTCCCCGTGCCTCCCTCCTTGTTTATGTAAGTTTTGCTGCCCCGTCAGCATATTTATTTTGAACTTTTTATTCATCATTAAAAACCTATTTTTGTATATCTGCCGAGTTGAGTCCCTGTTCTGCACTCTGGGTTCGCTCCGACCACAAATCCTAACAAGTTGTCCACATAAAGTAAAATGGCATCAGCATGAAAAGGAGGAATGTTAAGTTTGAGATTAATCCAGTTTCTGATGTCTGACCAAAAACTTTGTATTGACATGGAAAAATAAAATAAAAAATGCTCAATGGATTTATCTTCTGATTTACAAAAGGCACAAATCAACCTCAAATTTAAATCTTATTTCAAGAAACATGGCTACAGGATATATCTTGTTTATTATTTTAAATGATTCTCCTTCACTTTAGGGGATTTCAGCCATTTGACAAATTTAAAATGAGCAGAAGTCATTCTGGTTTTATGATTTATACTGGGAGGTTTCTTGAAGGAAACTTTGTCACAAACATTCATTGATCATCTTATTGCATTTGAAGTCAACTAAGTTACAGTCATTTTAATTTAATGTGGGCATCAAATCGTCACCTTTGAATATATAATATTTTTAATTCATTGAATCAGCTGTTGGTCAGGTTACTTCTTGTTGTGCCATTAACTCTAAAATAGTTATTGAATCAAGTTTACTTATGTAGGTAAAACTAGATGTTTAATAACCATTAAAATACACCAGAATGCAGAACCCCAGACACCCCCCCATTACAAATGCTTCTGACACCAGCGGCCAACACGTTGCTAAACAAGTACACATGGTGTCGTGTGGTGTTCAAAGTGCGTTCAACTTAACTCAGTCTTTATGATTTGTGTCAACAAGACAACATAGCATTTATAGTTCTACGATCATATGGATTCTTAAACATCAAAATACACTTGATAGTTAGAATTTTAAGTATATTTACTGTATATTATGGTAATTTATTCTGTATTTTGACAGATTATGGTGATTCTGGGGTCGTGATGATGGGGCCCTTGAAGATTGTTGCCCAGGGTACAGTGAAGTGTTAATCTGGCCCTGGGTCCATGATGCCATGGGCAGCAGCAGAAAGAGGGGGTTTTGGGACTCTGAACCTGGCTTACCAAAACTGGCTCTTCAAACACAGATTGCAAACTCTCTGGTGGGAAAAGAGCTTGTGCTTGTGCGCAAGGTTGAAAGGTACCAATTACTGTAGATACAGTGTAGTCTGACTCAACTCAACACATGGCATGGGCTCTGGAACCAATCTCCTTGAGAGGAGCTGGACCATGTTCAACTCTAGAGTTGTTCATGGTGAGAGGCACCGGCCTGGTGTGGGTCTACTTATACCCCCCTGGCTTGGTTTCTGATCCAGCTGTTTTTCTGTCAGTTTTTTACATTCTTACCTTTTCATTAATCCAACCTGTTGTTCTTTATGAACATCAGAGCAGATCAGAACACAAATCACATCGGATCAGAACATTATTTATCATCAGAAGTACAGCACAGGTCGAACAACTGCTGCTGAACCCGTTATCTATTAGTGGAGGTTTAGGCTTTGTCAAGCATTGCTACAGAAACAAAGCCCAGCTTTACTAAAATTACTTTGTTGTACAGTCCATCAGTTCTGGTTATGTAAACGTTGCTCCTAAACATCCTTTAGTCAGTGTTTGAACAAATGTCTGTGTAACATGGAAAATGCCAAAACAGAACAATATGTTAATTTGAACTGAAACCTCAAACTATAAACCTGGCGCACATTCGTTCAACCTTTATTTATACAGGTTAGTCTCATTGAGCCTCAAGGACTTGTTTACAAGAGAGACCTGTTTTTAACCAAGAATGATGACAAACAAAGAATGATGACACATCACTGACATGCACATGAAGATTTGACACACAAATAATGGAACAGATACCAACCAAAAGGTTTCCAGCTGCAGTCCAAGTTGGAGTGAAGTGATGGTTGGTGGGGCTCCAGGGTCCCCATGCTGCCTGATCCAACAGTGTAGGCTTCACCGGCTGATGAGCAGTTCTTATGAAGCTCGCTCTGTCACAGAAAAGTACCCAAAGTTACTCTGGTATGCGACAGAACAAGATTCAGTGTAAACCTAAACTCTGGATCCAAATAAGGTCTCCCTGATTTATCATCACATTCAGCGTAAACGCATCCGTTTGATTTTTTTATCTCCACCAAAGGTAAACCATCCCTCATTTTATCAGTTTCATAACTGCACAAAGCAGTGTGGCTCAAAGTTCCACCAAGTTTACAACCTGGATGGAGTGTGATTCACAGTTATGGTAAAATGAGGACAAAGGATTTACAAAACATGGAAAAATGACACGGTAAATGCTTTTCATGTCCCTACAGTATTTCTAACCTATGATACCTTGACGATGCTGATGGGTTTTCTGGACAGGTGGAAGCTGGTGTAGAGCAGGAAGGTGATGGCAAATGTCAGAGCTCTGTACCTGCAGAATGAACAACATTTTGTCAATGCTGTGAGCGGAAACTAATAAATAAAATGTATGAGGAAACTTTCTGTTAGTTTCAGACAGAAAAGGTTGATCTTTGGGTATCACTAAAGACTGCATTAGAAAGAAACCCTCGTGCAGTGAAAACAAAAAGCTATTTTAAAGTGTTTAGGAGTTCGTATACACATTTTACTATTCAGAGTTCCAGGGGCCTCATGAACAAAGGGTGCATACACAAAAGAGGCGTTAAGACTTTTTTTTTTTAATGCAAAACTTGAGGTATCAAGAATGAAATGACCATAGAAATGTGTGCAGCCCCAAACCAACTTCATGGCTGGCGTATGCACGTTTCTATGGTTATAGGCTCACTTAATGGCGACACTTTGAGGTGATATTGGGAAACTGTTGATGTTGATAAAAAATATTTTGTCTAGACTGTGGCCCTGGGTTTTGAGCTGCTCAGAGACGTATTGTAATAAGATTATGACCCGGATCTGACTGGTTCAAACAGGGCCAGAAACTCTAAAATAATAGTCTCCCAGGGATTCAATATCCATCAAGGAATACATTTTTTTTTTTTTATTTGTCATTTCTTTATTGGCTCGCTACAACATGCAGAGAGGCTTTTTCACACTCTTGTCATTTTTTTCCTGACACATCAGCTCACATAAGATCTAATGAGATCCCACTTAGTCCGCCCCTCTTATTCACTTGATAGGCTGCACTCCTGGAAGAAGGCAGAGCCTAGGCCCAATACAGTTGTAAGGCAATGTGTCATCCACCCCTTCCGGTCCTTGAGCGAGCGTTGAATATCTGAGAGGCCAGCGCTGTAAACTGTAACCTTTTCCTGCCTTGATTTAATACAACTGGTAAACTGAATTCACATTTCCTTGATTTACGGTACTGCACTGAGCTAGTTTAGGTCCTATCTAGCAGACAGAACCATGTCTGTCAACATAGCTGGGTCTGAATCCTCCACTGCTCCTCTGTGTTTTGGGGTTCCACAGGGCTCTATTTTTAGGTCCCCTGCTTTTCTCCCTTTACCTGCTTCCATTGGGATCAATCCTTAGAAAGCATGGGATCTTTTTTCTTTTTTATGCTGACGATAGTCAGATCTATATGCCACTAAAAAAGAAATATGCCCCCTCAATTAGGCCACTTCTGTTGTGTCTTGAAGACATCAAAGCCTGGATATATTTAAACTTCTTAAATTTCAATGAAAAGAAAACAGAAGTGATGGTGTTTGGTCCTAGTGGCTCTTGTGAACCTTGCCCTGTTGATCTGGGCCCTCTGGCACTACATGTAAAAAAAAATGTTTCTAACTTGGGTTTTAAAATGGACAGTGATTTTAAATTAAGATTCCCAGATTGGAGTGGTGGTCAAGACCAGTTTTTATCACCTCAGACAGCTGGCTAAGGTAAAGTCCATTCTCACAAAACAGCAGCTGGAAACAGTAATCCATGCCTTTGTCACCTCTCGGCTGGATTACTGCAACGCTCTTTACCTTGGAGTCAGCCAGTCCTCCCTCAGATGCCTCCAGTTGGTCCAGAACGCTGCTGCTCAGCTTCCAACTGGAATT
Source organism: Nematolebias whitei (assembly GCF_014905685.2). NCBI lineage: Eukaryota > Metazoa > Chordata > Actinopteri > Cyprinodontiformes > Rivulidae > Nematolebias > Nematolebias whitei. The sequence continues at coordinate 80,575 of NC_056510.1, forward strand.
CAAAAGAGGGAGCACATCACCCCGACTCTGGCTTCACTCCACTGGCTGCCTGTTCATTTTAGAGTTCATTTTAAAATTATTTTATTTCTTTTTAAAAGTTTAAGTGGTCTTGCTCCATCCTACCTCTCTGAGCTGCTTCACCCATACTCTCCTGCTCGGTGCCTCAGATCAGCTGATCAGCTGCTCCTGGAGGTGCCGAGGTCCAAACGGAGGCTCAGACGGGACAGAGCTTTTTCTGTTGCTGCTCCAAGACTGTGGAACAATCTCCCTCTTCCCATCAGACAAGCTCCTTCACTGTCCAGTTTTAAAACTCTTAAAAACACATTTTTACTCCCTGGCTTTTAGCACAGACTGAATTTTGCTCTGCACTGTTTTTATTATTTTTTATTGATCTTAATGTTTTAACAACTGTTTTTATGTGTTTAAGTGTTCTTGATTTTATATGTACAGCACTTTGTGGCAGCTGTGGTTGTTTTAAAGGGCTTTATAAATAAAGTGTTATTGTTATTATTTATCGAGATAGAGTGAGTTACTACTTCTGAGGGAGTCCGAGCCAGGAGCCTCCTGAGCTGGAGGGTGGCCGAAGGTCTGAGATAAGAGAACCAATTCCTGACGTTGAATGTTCGCGGTGAGACGTATTGTGTCACTTAATGTTTTCTCTGCTATAGTTCGAGTAATTTGTTTGCTCAAGTCGTCTTTTGTTTTCTGGATTTATCTCACTTTTGCAGTTTTTCATTCTAGTGCACAAAACACTGTCAACACAGTTGTTTTTCTACTGTTGGATAGTTCTTGAACCACCTTTCATCTTTCAACAGTTTTCAGTTTTATTGGTGTTTTGGGATCTGCTAGCTCATGCCAGAGTTAGCTTAGCATGGCTGCTCCTTCTCTCCCTGCTTCCCCTGTTTTCTCTTGCTCCGTGTGTCAGATGTTTAGCTACTCCTCTGCCTCCTTTAGTGGTAATGATACATGTAACAAATGTAGTCTTATGGTAGCTTTGGAGGAGAGGCAGTCTGAACTGGAAGCTCAGCTCTGCACTGTAGAAAAACCAGTAGCTAGCCAGGTCCCCTTAGACAGTGCAGAACCACAGAGACTAGCTCCCGTTAGCAGTCCTCCAGCAGACCCTGAGCAGCCGGGACCCTAGGCCGGCTGGGTGACGGTCCGGAGCAAGCATACTGCTAAGGCTAAGCCCCCAGTTCACCACCGACCCGTTCATGTTTCTAATCGATTTTCCTCGCTCAGTGACACACCTGCTGAGTAGCAGACCCTGGTTATTGGCAGCTCCATAGTCCGAAACGTGGCTTTAGGGATTCCAGCGGTCATAGTCAAATGCATTCCGGGGGCCAGAGCGGGCGACATAGAACCTCATCTGAAACTGCTGACTAAGGTTAAATACGGTAAGATTGTTATTCACATTGGCGGTAATGACACCCGGTTACGCCAATCGGAGATCACTAAAATTAATGTTGCTTCGGTGTGTGACTTTGCTATAAGCATCAGCGTCAGAGAGTCAGAGATTCTTTATTGTCATTCACACCAATACATGTGGTGGAGCGAAATTATGTACACAGGGTCCCAGTTACATCCAACAATAAAATGTAAAGGAAAAACAATGATAACATCTAAGATATGAACTAAGAAAAACATCAACTAAAATACACTAAGCACCAATGGCATAAAAACATTACGTCGAACAGCACGAACATGAGCATGAGTCTGTGTGAGCAGATGAACACGCACGAACACATCAACATGAAACAGATCAGCAGCAACATGAATCGTTGGTTACGTACTGTAACCCCAGTTTCTATGAGTATAGGCGTAGCCCTTTAAGAGCTGTCGCTGGTGGGTTTTATCCCGTCATGTAATGCATTGTACTGAAAAGTTTCGTCCACGCCCACCTGTTGTGTGGGCCCCACCCAGTCCGTATAAATTACGTTAAGAGCGGGTAATCGGCTCCCAAATAGCTTTTTCTTCAGCCATTTAGGAGCCAGTGAGGCCCAATGATTAAAGGGCTACGCCTATACTCATAGAATCTGGGGTTACAGTACGTAACCAACGTTCTATTTCGTATAGGCTTCGCCCTTTAAGAGCTGTCGCTGGTGGGTTAAGGGCGAAGCAGATGTAGTCCTCGCCTCACTGGGTCCATTCGAACACCATATGAAGCGCCAGCTTGCCCAAAAAATGTCTTGTCACTCAGCTCTCCATGTGCGTAATTGCGTATTGCGTAATTACGTGTACCATGCACAGACGTGTGCTGCGTAGTTATGCATTCTGAGTGCATGAACGCCCCGCAAAAGTTTTCAACAGGGAAAAGGAAGAGGCTGAAAAAGGCTGTGAACCAAGCAGATCCACGGTTGATCAATATGAACAGATTAATAATAACAAGTGGACTGATTATTAATCAAATGAACTGATTGGTAACAATAGTCATGAATTGATTAGTGACAATAGAACAAGAACAACAGTCACAACTTGTGACTGATAACATCTCACACTATAAATGCATGCAGTCAGATGTGAGTTTAAACGAGATTCCATGAAACAACAATGTTCATTCTGTTAAAGCACTAAGGACAGAATGTGTCATGGAATGAGTCGACACATCACATAAATAAAAGCAAATAAATGAGCAGGGTGTTGACCACGCGGCCGTAGTGCAAATATCCTGCATTGTCATACCATTATGCAAAGCAGTTGAAGATGCGATACCTCTGGTCGAGTGTGCCCTGAGGTTGTCAGGAGGCTCTAAATCTGATGCTCTGTAGGCTTCAGAAATGGCCTCACACAGCCAGTGTGACAGGCACTGGGTGGATAACGGGCGACCTGCAGATGAGTCTCTATAATGCACAAACAAATGTTGAGTCTGACGCATTGCTGCCGTGCATGTTATGTAGCACGTCAACACATGCACAGGTCAGAGAAGATGGAAAGATGCTTCTTCTGATTTGTGGGGGGGAGGGAAAAAACCCTCCAACGATATCGCTCTTGATTTAAAAGAGCTTGTGATGTTTTAAGGCATAAACGCTGGGTTAGGTCTCAGATCAGCTGAGCTGCCGTCAGCCTGAATTCTGAGACATGACGGAGCGACAGAGAGGGCAGATAAATCACTCACCCTCTTAGCGGATGTTAAAGCCAACAGCAGGGCTGTTTTAACAGACAAGAATTTAATCAGAACCTGATCTAGTGGCTCAAATGGAGCTTTGATCAGGGCTCGCAGGACCAGCGTTAAATCCCACTGTGGAGCAGGTGGGCATGAAACAGGCCTGCTTCTCTGTACACCTTTTGAAAAACGCTTCATCAGCGGATGATTAAAAGCTGTTCTGTCCCCAAAACCTTCGTGACAAGAAGAGATGGCTGCAGCGTACGTTTTAAATCGTGCTGAATGCCAGATTTCTGTCCATCAGCTGCTGCAGAAAGGACAGCACGCCACCTAGTGGACATGAGGTGGCCTCTACACCTTTCTCTGTACACCAGCACTGAAAAGCTGTCCACTTTGATGTGTACAGCGCTGTGGTAGATGCAACACGTGAATCGTGGATTGTGCGCACTACATCCTGTGGGAGACCCATCCCTTCTAAGCGGGTCCGCTCAGCGGCCAGACCCACAGGTGTTGGCCTATTTCTGGGTAACTCCTGATCGCTCCTCCTGCCTGGAGGAGAGCGTCCTCCCTCCACGGCAGTTTCCACGGGCGTCCCGATAACAGGCGTCGTAGAATTGGGAACCATGGTGCCTTCACGCGCTCGGTAGCCACGAGGAGAGCTGTCAATCCCTCCTCCTGAACTCGGTTCAGAAAACTGTGATATCAGAGGGAGTGGAGGAAATGCGTAAAGAAGCATTTTGGGCCATGGACTGTGAGCAAACGCGTCCACCCCTAGCGGTGGTTCGTCTCGCGGGCTCAGTGAGAACCATAGTTGACACCGAGCGTTCTCTCGTGTTACAAACAGGTCCACAGCCGCTTTGACAAATTTCTGCCACGTCTGAGCCATCAGCTCTGGATGGGGGCTCCAGTCCCCATGACGCGGACCGCCCCGGACATCACATCTGCTCCTTTGTTCAGAACACTGGGGATGTACACTGCTCTGATGGAGAGCAGATTTTGGTGTGCCCAATACAGCAACCGTCTCGCAATGTGTAACATTTGGGCTGAGCGCACACCCCCCTGCCGGTTTATTTATGCAGCAGTAATCTTGTTGTCTGTGTGAATCAACACGTTGATTCCGTAGCACAGGAGCAAAGTGTTGAATCACATTCAAACCCGTGCGACATTCCAGAACGTTTATATGAGCTGTTGTGTGAGGTGGCCACAGCGCCCCTACAGCTTGGGATAGGCATGTCCCCCCCCAACCTGACAGCTACGCGTTTGTGAAGACCGACACATGTGACATAGATCTGCTGACGGGGACTCCCTCCAACAGAACCAGGGGGGTTCCCCAGTGTCGGAGGTTTGTTCTCACGGAGGGAGGTACAGCGATCATCCGTCTCTTCTGCTTTACCGGATCCACGCGCAGACGAGCAAAACATCTCTGGAGGCGTCACATGTGGAGTAAGCCCGGCGGAACCACTGTGTGAGCTGACGACATCGTTCCTAACAGCTTCATGACGGGAACGGCTGTTACTACTCTGCCAGGCCTACATGGGGGAGCTGGTCTTTTAGAGTTTCGATTCTCGTCTATAATAAACGAGCCCTCATGGTGATCGAGTTTAGCTCCACTCCCAGATAAACGATAGTCTGGGCCGGGAGAATCGAGCATTTCTCCTAATTTATGGCGAAGCGCAGATTTAACAGGTGACGTCAGCACCTGGGTTTGCGCTGCCGCTTCATGTCTGGAACGAGTCAGCAGCAACAAATCGTCTAGGTAAAACAAAATTCTCATCCCTGCTCTGTGTAACAGTTGCAAAGCCGTCTCCACACACTTTGAGCACGTACGAGGCGCGAGGGAATAACCGAACAGCAGCCTGTTGTACGGACACTGAGGGAATTTCCGCTCTGTAAAACCCCTCCACTCTGGTGATGGGCGCGGATGTGGAAACCGGCGCTCTCAGTCTACCAGGTCCAGCTGCAGCCTCATTCCAGTAGGACGTCACTACTGGGAAACGAGGCCAGATAGGATCAGGACGGCAAGTCGGGGTGGAGCCAAAAAAACATCCTGCTAGATCATCCAATCTGGGTGGGGGAAGGAGAGGGACGGAAAAGTCCCTTCATGTCTGCCGCCTCCTGGATTATGACGGGCAGCTCCGAGAGGAGGGCACCAATGGCTGGGAGCGGTGTGGTCGCCCGCCGATGCGAAAAAGGCCCGGGGGGTGAGCATCCGCTCAACCCCCCTCGTTACGACACTACGCACTCCAGGAGGGAATGAGCAGCGGGGGCTGCTGCTGACGCCGCCTGTCCCAGAGGAACCATCCGATTCGCTCCAAGAGTCGGCGATAAAAGGAAAAAAGGGTCGATGGCGTCGTCCAACGTGTAGCGACCTGCCATTGAGAAATATTCCTCGGCGCTTACCTTGAAACAAGGCTGCTCGTCTGCTTCTCCTCGGGGAGGAGAAGTCACCGGGACGGCAGGAGGTTGGCGTGGCGGGACCCCAAGCAGCCTTAACAAAGGTTGTGCCGGTTAAGCTGGACAACTTCCCTTCTTCGTTCTTCTGACAGTGCTATTAGCTTGCTGAAGAAAAAATGGGGAGCCGATTACTCAATCTTAACGTAATTTATACGGACCGGGTGGGGCCCACACAACAGGTGGGCATGGACTAAACTTTTCAGTGCAATGCGTTGCATGACGGGATAAAACCCACCAGCGACAGCTCTTAAAGGGTGAAGCCTATACGAAATAGAACAGATCAACAGCAACAATGATTTTTTTTTCTCACAGTGATTATTCTCCTGATTATTATTATCCTCCACAGTGATGATCCTAACCTGGACAAAGATTCAACTCAAGATGGCCACGCACACGTCCACACGTATTTTTCTTAGCTGCTGAGTTTTAGTATTTTCTTTGTTTCTTTTTCTCTGTTTTACTTTATTTTTACTATATTTTTTACTATATTTTTTACTTCGTCTTTTATAGTTTGTTCTGTCCTAGTTTTTTCTCGATGTTTTTGTTATCTTTTTGCTCACCGCGACTCAAGCTTGTTTACCTCCTGCGCGCGCCTGTTGTGTAGGCGTTCAATCGCCCTGCCTTTGATCACGGCACTGACAACTCCAGAGCTCCTCTTCCATGCAGTGGATCTCACCTCTCATCCCCCATCTAGGCCTCTGGTGTAAATCTGTGGCTGGCCGCTAATGCTGGTGATCCCCTGGCCCGAGAGACCGGGTGATCGTGCGGCACGCGGCAAAGTCTGTGCGTCTTCCTGGAGAAGCTCGGGTGGAGACCCTGATCTCGAGCGGACCGTTGGTGCTTCTCACCTGCCTGAGGTGAGTTGGGAGCCGCGTGATTCAATCCTGCCTGGAGAGTCTGCTTGCTGAGGTGCCGGTTGCAACAAATTTGTGGACCGGCTTCTAAGAGCTGCACCGTCTGGATGTTCGCAGTGGTATGGAAGACAATTGATGCCATTAGAGACCACCAGGTGATCGACTGTACTTCTCCCATAAAAATCTGCTGATGCGTCCGGCTGCCTGCTACCAGTAAATGGGAAATATTTTTTGCTTCAGTCGTCATTGAAGGAGTAAGTAATTCTTAACTTTTTTTTTTTTTCCCCAACGACCACAGACTTACATCTGACTGCTGAAAATGTTTTAAAGGGATAATTGGAAAATTTCTTACTTAACTGTGGAGAGAACACTGTCTTATTTTACTTCACTTTTCAACCGCCATTTTGTTTTCAGCTGGAGGTCTCTCTCTTCAGTTCTTTTCCTTTTGTATAATTGACAATGTTATCACTTGTGACTCTCACCCTAGCCATCATGTCTGCAGGGCTTAATTTGGAGAACAATTCAAGTATTCAAATTGAAATGCCTCCCCCCCCACTGACTTCTCATGATTCAGGTACAATCTCTTGGATGACCATGGATCTCACAAACTGGGTCCTCATGACTTTTCTTCCCAAAACAACAACCCCCACTGATTTGAGAGCTTGGTGTGTCCTTATAATTAAAAACTACTTCATCCTCATTGAAACTGAACTCCATGATGACATGAGATGGAAAACTGTCACTGCTAGACCACCTACTACTGTTAAATGGAAAACTTTAATTGTTTTGTTACTTCTTCTTCTTTCTGGGATTGAACCAAACCCTGGCCCGCCGCTGCTACATGACATTTGTACACCAGTTGAATTTAAAAACCGGTCTGGGCTGGGTTTTCTACATTCAAATGTCAGAAGTGTAGTGGACTAGGCCTAAGGTCAAAACCCTTGACCTTAAGAACCTTGTGGGACAGAAACTGTCATTTCATTGATTTGAATCCAGAAATACAGGTTGACCCATCCTGAGACTTTCTTTCTTGAAAATTCAAGTGAAAGAACACTCTTTTTATTATCATTACTATTTTACAAATGTTGATCATCAAAGTGTTTTAGTTCAAACCATTTTAGATGTTGCAGTGAACTAATCATTTTTAATTAACTGTGAAAACAGTAACAATGATTATTTTTAATCCTCATGCAAAGTTAGAATTCATGTTAAGGTCTGTTACAGAGTAATTATGCATTTTCTGATTTTCTGTCTTTGAATGAGCAGCGTAAGTTTGGTCCAAGGTCGGTGTCTAAGCAGACAAGTGTTGGAACGAGCTGTGTTGTTTTTAAATCCTCTCAGACGTAAACAGAGAAGCTGGCACCTGTTTTCCCAAACTCGCCCAAACATTTCTCTCGTCTGTCTGAAAAACATTTTCAATCTGTTCCATAACATCCTTGCTGTTTTCTGACTTCTAGTAACCTCTTGCGTCACAAAACACACCCCTGTCTGGTCGACATTGACCAATAAGAAAACTCCCAAATGAACCGGAAATAGAGCCCTTTAAAATGTCGGTACTTCCTAGTTCAGCACAGTCTCACAGAGTCTCACGGAGTCTCACAGAGTCTCAGAGTTCCTGTTGGGTCGAAGTTCCAGTTGAGTCGAGCCGAGGTTGCGGTCGAGCTCCCGTGCTGGGAAACAGGAAGGTCCTGACATGACCACAGAGCTCTTCCGAGTCTTATGGGATTATAACTTTCTTCCACATCTGGGTGGAACTCTGACGGACTCCACTCATGTGAAGTCCACTTGCTGAGGTGAATTTGTGTCGAACGGAATACCGTCACTACTTCGGACGATTCACAGCCATCCAACGGAGACGCTGAAAGGGTGCGTTGAATGGACTTTCATACCGGTGGGGACATCTCCAGGTAAAAGAGTTGAATTCTGCCACCTAAGTGTACCGGGGAAAAAGCTGAGAAACCCGGAGAGTGCTGTTTCTGGGCCGACATAAACAAACTCCCTCACCCATCCTTTTCTCCCTTTAAACTTCATCTTCCATCTTTAAATTCTTCTATCAAGTAGAAATCATTCCAGATAATTTTAGAAATGTCTGTGTAAAGTTCTCATCCACCGCCGTGTGGATAATCAATCACTTGTACAGCTTGCTAAATTAGCCATGTTGTTATTTTTCAATGTGCCAAATTAATGTAAATGTTTGATGTTAAACTTTGATTCTGTAAATAAATGACCACATTCATTTTGATGGGTCAAAGATAAATAACGTCTCACGATACATTTTATTAAATTCAATGCACGTTATATATAGTCCAGAAAAATGAAAGAACCCGTTTAATTTATGAATATATCTCTGCATACAGTGGGGAGAACAAGTATTTGATACACTGTTGATTTTTCAGGTTTTCCCACTTGCAAAACTTGTAGATGACTGTAATTTTTATCATAGGTACTCTTCAACTGTGAGTGATGGAATCTAAAACAAAAATCCAGAAAAATACAATGTATGATTTTTAAATAATTAATTTCCATTTTATTGTGTGAAATAAGTATTTGATACACCAGAAAAATGAAACTTAATATTTGGTACAGAAACCTTTGTTTGCAATTACAAAGATCAGACGTTTCCTGTAGTTCTTGACCAGGTTTGCACACACTGCAGCAGGGATTTTGGCCCACTCCTCCATACAGATCTCCTCCAGAGCCTTCAGGTTTTGGGGCTGTCGCTGGGCCACACGGACTTTAAACTCCCTCCAAAGATTTTCTATGGGATTCAGGTCTGGAGACTGGCTAGGCCACTCCAGGACCTTAAGATGTTTCCTACGGAGCCACTCTTTAGTTGCCTTGGCTGTGTGTTTTGGGTCGTTATCATGCTGGAAGACCCAGCCACGACCCACCTTCAGTGCTCTTACTGAGGGAAGGAGGTTGTTGGCCAAAATCTCACGATACATGGCCCCATCCATCCTTCCCACAATATGGTGCAGTCGTCCTGTCCCCTTTGCAGAAAAGCATCCCCAAAGAATGATGTTTCCACCGCCATACTTCATGGTTGGGATGGTGTTCTTGGGGTTGTACTCATCATTCTTCTTCCTCCAAACATGACGAGTGGAGTTTAAACCAAAAAAGTTCTATTTTTGTCTCATCAGACCACATGACCTTCTCCCATTCCTCCTCTGGATCATTCAGATGGTCCTTTGCAAACTTCAGACGGGCTTTGACATGCGTTGGCTTGAGGAAGGGCACCTTGCGTGCACTGCAGGATTTTAATCCTCGACGGCGTAGAGTGTTACTGATTGTTTTCTTTGAGACTGTGGTCCCAGCTCTATTCAGGTCATTGACCAGGTCCTGCCGTGTAGTTCTGGGCTCATTCCTCACCTTCCTCAAGATCAATGATGCTCCACGAGGTGAGATCCTGCATGGCGCTCCAGACCGAGGGAGATTTTCCGTTTTTTTGTATTTCTTCCATTTTCTAATAATTGCACCAACTGTTGTTGCCTTCTCACCAAGCT
>NC_056510.1:90585-96104 GCF_014905685.2 Nematolebias whitei
TTTAAACTTTTGATCTGTGATTTGTGTTCTATTCTGAATAAAATATTAGATGTTGGCACCTCCACATCATTGCATTCAGTTTTTATTCACAATTTGTTTAGTGTCCCAACTTTTTTGGAATCCGGTTTTTAAAATGATCCATTGAGTAAAGATAATTTGGATAAAATAAATTCTAACCCCCTTTGAGCCAATGTAACGAGTCGTCCCAGGACTGCCTGAAGTGGACATTAGAGTGAAACTTCTTTGTGTGTGTTTTAGTTTCATTTTGTTAGTTGCTCACTCTGGTGAGTACAGAAATATTTAACAGCATGCATGGAGGAGATGACTTGGCAGCATTTTCTGTCACCACCACCACCTCTCCTCCAAGTTGGATTGACTCTTCCTCTCAACTCAAATCAACACGAGGTTCAAACTATGTTGACTAAACACTGCATGAACTCTGCATTAAACACTTGTTATGTGCAATATGTTTTGTGCATTTAAACTAATTATACTACCTGTGAAATACGCGTTTATACTAATTCATCCTACCTGCACAGTTATATTCTACCATGATGTTGCTTACTATATTTATTTTGACCTTGTAAATACTATATTTCTTTTCACTTTTGGTACTTTATTTTGTACTTTTATTGCAAGCTTTAGTATTTCTTGTTTTTGTAATTAGTTGAGAAGGTTCTTCTCATCCTGAACATTTCATTGCATTGTTGACTTTGTGTTAACCTGCATATGACAAATAAACAACATTAAGTAAAGTAAAACTTCATCTAAACAGAAGTTTTCGCATGAGGCTACAGGGAGAGGGGTTCTCTCTGTGGTGGACATGTCTTTAGGGATAATTTCACCAGAGACAAGTGAACTGTAATTTGTTATTGGCTGGTGAGACAGATTTCTAAATTGATGAGAAATCATGTGACATTTTATTATTGGGAGATTTTGTAGCATGAAATCTTGTTACACTCCTAGTGTTCAGTGAATTTTCTGCTGTTTTCCTCACACTGAATGACTGGGTTTCAGCTCCTGCTGACTCCTCACCTGGACAAAGATGTAAAAGCTCAGGTTGTGAATGTTGTAGATGTAGCCCAGTCCAAAGAGACAAGTGAAGAGTCCACTGGTCAACATCCCCACAGTGAGATACAGTCGAATGGGCAGGCGCTCTCCAATAATGCCACTACACAAAAATATAGGATTAATGAGATCATACAGGTTCTCCATTTGCAGCTTAATTTAGACTCCATGTTTTGTTCCTGACAAGGATACAACTGAAAACTGCCACCACCATGCAAAACAAGGATTAAAGAGGTGCTCTAGTTATTTTGTGATTTAAAAAAAAAAATCTTGCAGGGTGATAACTGGAGTTGCAGAATTCCTTTTTTTTTTTTTTACTTTTATTGCCGAACAAGAACAAAGCAAATCACATATAAACTGTTAAGTCTTGAGACTGGGTCATCTCTTCAACACCAGAAACAAAAACACAATATACACTTGTCACAGGGTCAAATAAAAACAAAAATAAAAAAACAACAAGAGAGCCTTATTTAAGAAAGTCCACAATAGGTCCCCACACCCTTTCAAAACTCTGAGTTTTAAATTCAAGTTGAGCTGTTAATTGTTCCATTATGTAAACATTTCTTATTTTTGGATTCCACTGGTCAATATTTGGTGGGTCGGGTTTCATCCAATTGACCGTGATAATTTTTCTTGCCCTCATAAAGAGAATATGTATCAGAGATCTTTGGTCATTAGTAAGATAATCAGGGAACTCATCAAGTAAAAAGATGACAGGGTCAAAAAGGGATTTGTATCTTCAACAACCTTTCCAACACATCCCCGACACCTTTCCAGAAGTCCTGTACCTGAGGGCAGTCCCAAAATATGCGAGTGTGGTCACCCACAAGACCACATTTTCTCCAACAGTCACCATTATTGTCATGCCCAAAGAGAGAAGGCTTAAGTGGGGTACGAAAAAAAAAACTGATTTTGCATTTCCAATCAAACTCTTTCCAGAGTTGGCTCCCGATTCCCCTGTGGCAACCAAAACAAATATTCTCCCAAGAATCATCATCCAATATGACATTTAGTTTCATTTCCCATTGTTGTTTAATGTGTTGAGTGCTGTCTTGATATATCCATCACCAGTTTTTTTATACATCAAAGAGACCTGTTTTTTTCAATGTTCCAGAGTTTTCAATTAAACTAATTAAGTGTTTCTCTATATTTGTGGGTTCCCTTATAATACTTTCCCAGTCTGTGCGTTGTGATAAATAGTGTCTAATCTGTAGAAATCTATACATATTGCCTGGAGGGAGATTAAATGTATCTTTTAGTTTGGAAAAAGTCTTAAGTATATTGCCTTCAAATAACTGATTTACTGTAATCAGTCCACTTTCAGCACATCTAATAAGGGCCCCATCTGATAAAGATGGCAAAAACTCGGGGTTATTGTTAATGGGAATGGCCCTTGATAGAGCAATAGTTCCCTTCAACTGTTTCTGTATATGGTCCCATACCTTGAGTGTGTGCCTGACCCAGATGTTAGTTATTTTATTTTTTTCCTGAGATTGCAAACTAAGAAAGGGAAGAGTTGATAGACTTACACCTGGTAGTGAGTATTCCTCGATGGAGACCAATGAATTTCTGGATCCTTGATAATCCATGGCACTATTGCTCTTATTTGAGCAGCCCAATAATAGAGTCTCAAATTAGGGAGTCCAAGTCCTCCCCTTTCAGAATCAGAATAAAACTTTATTGGAATTGCACTGAGGTACAACGCGAATATGTACGTACAGTCGTCCGAAAGATGGGCGGAGTGCACAAAGCTGCAACTACAGGAGAGCGTGGCTTTCTTATTCTTATCAGATAATAATCTTAGATAGTGTCTCGCTTTTTTTTTTTTTTTTCATTTAGCCTTTATTTATACAGGTACCCGGCTTACCCAAGTGAGGTAGACACAGGACACGTGCCACGCCCTCACTGCAGCCTTTCTCCTCCAAGGGGTCTGAAACTAATCCTAAGACTCAGGTATTACCCGTAGCGGTTATTTTAGGACAGTTTGGTTTAAGGCTGTGTTGAAATGATTCACCCAGACTGTTAACTACCTAAGATCCTTGCACCACACCCAAAGTCTCACCTCATGCCTCACCCGACCTAGCAGCAAGAGTGGGGACGTTTAGCAGACGAGGCAGCGCAAGTTAACGGTAGCTCATCTCCTGATTTAGCATTGCAATTGTTATCCGATCAGGCTTTGTTTAGAATTTAGGTATAAGATTCTTGGATGTTGTTTTATAATCAAAGCTACGAAACATTTAAAGACCTCCCGTGATTTTGTCATTACATTGAACCAAGTTTTCCACTTCCATGAACAAAGGGGTGTTGAAATAAGAATCCAGAATTTTACGTTTTGATTTGCTTTAATCAATGATTTTGCATGGGAAACAGCAATATGCACAGTAATTATTACATTTGATTACAAAGAGGATACATAATGATTAAAACTCAGTTTATTTATATCCCAGATGTTGATCCTTCTTGGGCAGAGCAGTTCTCTATTCCGGGGGGGGCTGGAGGATGATTGTAGGTTTACTCTGTTCAGCTCCAGATATTTTCCTTCTGGCTGGCTGCGCTCTGCGAGTTCTACGGTCGTCCTGACTCACTCAAGCGCCCCAAAACCTCCACAATTTGCCCACACTCTCTACCCACTCCAATACATTATTTCTCACTACAATGACAAACCTTTTACAACTCCAGGCTATTAAATTTAAAATGTAATCGATCTTTTTGCCTGCCAATTTGTGGACTACCGCTCTGATTTGGAATAAATTTTTATTAAGGACAATATTGGTGAAACGTCTTCTTACCATCGCCGTTGTTGTGGAATTCCTCGAAATTCCGGCTCAGCAAGAAGCAAATTTCCCCATTCACACTTGAATGTGGGCCGTTTCTGGTCCTACAGCTGGTCTGAATTTGAAGAATAGGGTTTAGGCATATATAATATAATATATATATCTATACATATATATAATAATAATCCGGGCTGAAGGAAGAAAAATAACTCCAAACAAAGCTTATTCCATCGGATTTACTCGTTCCCCTTTCAGCTGGAACCGTCCAAAAACTTGTCCTATAATCCACACGCGTCCGTGGTCTAAACAGTCCTGTTTGTTACATCCACACGAGTCAGTGGTCCCCAACAGCCCCGGTTTCACAGAATCATCTGTATTTATAGGGCGAGGTCTTGACTGACACTTCCAAAAAGATCATACCACCTGCTTAATCCAACCTTCTTTGGGCTGGACCTAGTTCAGGGTTCTATGCATGTCTATGGGAATTTGCCATGTCATTCCTCTTACATATTAAAATCTGGGTGTAACTCTTTTCGGTCAGGTTCTGTCTGGATATGCCTGAGTCACCATGAGTCGTTTTCTCACTTGTTTTCCTTTTAAGGAGTTGTTTTCTTGCTTTGAACTGTTTTTAAGGCTTGCCATTGCACAACACTCTTTTTGTATGACAACTGAACATTATTTCTTAAAAAACAGTTCACTTCCTAAATTTTCAACACTATGAACAACTTAAAATCGAATACATTTTAAAATCACAAAGATTATAGTATCACTTGATTATTTACTTGTTTTTTGGTTATAATAATAAATCATATTTCTTCTTCCAAACTTAACAGTTTCAGCTGAGTGAGATGTGCTCAATTTCTTCACTTTTCTTCTCCCAACATCTTTCCTACTTGTGTGTGTGTATGTTTGAGTGCGTACGTATGTGTATATAGGTCCTTCTCAAAAAATTAGCATATTGTGATAAAGGTCATTATTTTCCATAATGTAATGATAAAAATGAAACTTTCATATATTTCAGATTCATTGCATACCAACTGAAATATTTCAGGTCTTCAATTGTTTTAATACTGATGATTATGGCATACAGCTCATGAAAACCCAAAATGCCTGTCACAAAAAATTAGCATATCATGAAAAGGTTCTCTAAACAAGCTATTAACCTAACCATCTGAATCAACGACGTAACTCTAAACATCTGCAAAAGATTCCTGAGGCTTTTAAAAACTCCCAGCCTTGTTCATTACTCAAAACTGCAATCATGGGTAAGACTGCCAACCTGACTGCTGTCCAGAAGGCCATCATTGATACCCTCAAGCAAGAGGGTAAGACACAGAAAGAAATTGCTGAACGAATAGGCTGTTCCCAGAGTGATGTATCAAGGCACCTCAGTGGGAAGTCTGTGGGAAGGGAAAAGTGTGGCAGAAAACGCTGCACAACGAGAAGAGGTGACCGGACCCTGAGGAGGATTGTGGAGAAGGGCCGATTCCAGACCTTGGGGGATCTGCGGAAGCAGTGGACCGAGTCTGGAGTAGAAACATCCAGAGCCACCGTGCACAGGCGTGTGCAGGAAATGGGCTACAGGTGTCGCATTCCCCAGGTCAAGCCACTTTTGAACCAGAAACAGTACCAGAAGCACCTGACCTGGGCTACAGAGAAGCAGCACTGGACTGTTGC
>NC_056510.1:96204-106359 GCF_014905685.2 Nematolebias whitei
CCCTCCAAAGATTTTCTATGGGATTCAGGTCTGGAGACTGGCTAGGCCACTCCAGGACCTTAAGATGTTTCCTACGGAGCCACTCTTTAGTTGCCTTGGCTGTGTGTTTTGGGTCGTTATCATGCTGGAAGACCCAGCCACGACCCACCTTCAGTGCTCTTACTGAGGGAAGGAGGTTGTTGGCCAAAATCTCACGATACATGGCCCCATCCATCCTTCCCACAATATGGTGCAGTCGTCCTGTCCCCTTTGCAGAAAAGCATCCCCAAAGAATGATGTTTCCACCGCCATACTTCATGGTTGGGATGGTGTTCTTGGGGTTGTACTCATCATTCTTCTTCCTCCAAACATGACGAGTGGAGTTTAAACCAAAAAGTTCTATTTTTGTCTCATCAGACCACATGACCTTCTCCCATTCCTCCTCTGGATCATTCAGATGGTCCTTTGCAAACTTCAGACGGGCTTTGACATGCGTTGGCTTGAGGAAGGGCACCTTGCGTGCACTGCAGGATTTTAATCCTCGACGGCGTAGAGTGTTACTGATTGTTTTCTTTGAGACTGTGGTCCCAGCTCTATTCAGGTCATTGACCAGGTCCTGCCGTGTAGTTCTGGGCTCATTCCTCACCTTCCTCAAGATCAATGATGCTCCACGAGGTGAGATCCTGCATGGCGCTCCAGACCGAGGGAGATTTTCCGTTTTTTTGTATTTCTTCCATTTTCTAATAATTGCACCAACTGTTGTTGCCTTCTCACCAAGCTGCTTGCCTATTGTCCTGTAGCCCATCCCAGCCTTGTGCAGGTCTACAATTTTATCCCTGATGTCCTTACACAGCTCTCTGGTCTTGGGCATTGTGGAGATGCTGGAGTCTGATTGATTGAGTGTCTGGACAGGTTTCTTTTATACAGGTCACGAGTCCAAACAGGTGCAGTTAATACAGGTAATGGGTGGAGAACAGGAGGGCTTCTTAAAGAAGAACTAACATGTCTGTGAGAGCCAAAATTCTTACTGGTTGATAGATGATCAAATATTTATTTCACACAATAAAATGGAAATTAATTATTTAAAAATCATACATTGTATTTTTCTGGATTTTTGTTTTAGATTCCATCACTCACAGTTGAAGAGTACCTATGATAAAAATTACAGTCATCTACAAGCTTTGCAAGTGGGAAAACCTGAAAAATCAACAGTGTATCAAATACTTGTTCTCCCCACTGTATGTTCATCTACAGAAGTCTTATATCTAAACTAGATGCAATAAAAATCTGGGTTCAGTCCACAGAAGCAGACATAATAGTCTTATCTGAAACATGGCTCAACAAAGCTATCTCTGACAAACAAATCTCCATTCCTGGTTATAACGTTTTTAGATGTGATCGCCCCAAAAAAGGTGGTGGAGTGGTTATTTATATCAAGAACAAATTCACAGCAAAATTTCTGTCTTCTTGCTCAATTAGCAAACAACTTGAGCTACTGGCACTAATACTAGACTTCCCTGACGGTCAATCAATCACTGTGGTGGGTTGTTACAGGCCCCCCTCAGCCTAAAGTGACGCCCTCACTTCCCTAAGAAACTTTCTGACAGGGCTAAATGCTAAGGAACTACTGCTAATTGGTGATCTAAACCTAGACTGGTTGACCTCTACATCTGACAATCTTAAATCCATCTGTGAATAATTAAATCTAACACAACTAAT
Organism: Nematolebias whitei; assembly: GCF_014905685.2. NCBI lineage: Eukaryota > Metazoa > Chordata > Actinopteri > Cyprinodontiformes > Rivulidae > Nematolebias > Nematolebias whitei. Next base: position 97,903 of record NC_056510.1, read on the forward strand.
TCAAACATCAACACGCCCAAATAACAAAACCCCTGAAAAATCCACCCTACTGGACCTTATCCTAACAAACATGCCTCACAAGTACACAAATACATGTGTTTTCGCTAATGACCTTAGTGATCACTGCACCATTGCAGCCGTAAGAAACGGAAAATTACCAAAATTAAAACCCACCATTATTTTCAAAAGGGATTTAAAACATTTGTGAGCAGGCCTTTTTTCGTGACTTAGCCACTTTTGATTGGAATAAAATTTCATTGATAGATGACGTAGAACTTGCACTGGCTTACTTCAACAAGGGTTTTCAAAACATAATCAACACACATGCTCCATATCGTAGATACAGAATAAAGGGACGTAAAAATCCTTGGTTTTCCACTGAGATAGGAAATCTGCTCAAAGAAAATCAAAAACTGAACATGACTGGCTCAGCTTCCGACAACTTAGGAACAAATGCACAACCCTAATTAGAAATGCAAAATCAAATTACTACCTGGACGCATCCACAAAAAATCTAAATGATCCAAAAAGGTTTTGGCAAATAGTAAAATCAAATTCTGGTCAGACAACAACCACTGATTTACCCAGCTCCATTATGACCAGCTCAGGTATTCTGTCAGACAAATTATCAATTCTAAACTGTTTTAATGAACACTTTATATCCTCTGGCTCCCTGTTCGAATCTACGCATCCTGAAATGTTATCTGCTGACCAAACTAATGAAAATCCACCCCCAACTCCGCATGTGCTAGACAAACGGGTCACAAACCGATTTGACTTTGTATCAATCTCTCCCAGTGAGGTTCTAAATGCTCTAAAAACTCTTGACACACGCAAAGCAGCAGGACCTGACAACATAGAACCACTTTTCCTAAAACTAGCTGCAGATTTCATTGCTGAACCACTTTCACGTATTTTCGATCTCAGTCTAAATACAAATACAATACCCAAAATCTGGAAATCGGCTTATGTTCTCCCTCTGCTAAAAGGGGGTGAACCAACTAATGTCAACAACTACAGACCAATTTCTAAATTATGTATTCTTGCTAAACTGTTCGAAAGACTTGTCTGTGATCAGCTAACTGTTTTTCTACAATCAAATAATATTTTATCACAATTCCAGTCAGGATTCAGAAAACAGCACAGTACCGTAACTACAGTTCTCAAAGTATTAAATGATATCATACATGCCCTGGACTGCAAACAATACTGTGTTGCCCTATTTATAGACCTATCCAAGGCATTTGATACAGTTGATCACAGACTATTGACTAACATCCTGAAACACTCTGGTCTATCAAAACTAGCAGTCTCCTGGTTCACCAACTATCTAACTAACAGAACACAGTCTGTCCATGTAGCCGGATCCTCCTCTACTTTCCTAGATGTTGTGAAAGGGGTGCCACAGGGTTCTGTCTTGGGTCCCATTCTTTTCTCCTTATATATCAACGATCTATGCAGTGATCTGTCAAACGCCTCCCACCATTATTATGCAGATGACACTATCATTTATTGCTGTTCATCCTCCCTCAGCCAAGCCTTCACCTCTCTTCAAGACGTTTTTAATATTATCCAGTCACGTCTGCAAAAACTTAGACTGGTCCTAAATGCTGACAAAAGCAAGATCATGGCTTTATCCAACAGAAAGCAGCAACCTGAGAACACACCTCAAATTGAAACCCAAGAGGGGAAACAAATAGAAATGGTCTCCACCTACAAATATCTAGGTTTCAACATTGACAATAAACTGTCATTTAAAATCCACATCTCCAAAATGGTCACTAAACTCAAATTGAAGCTAGGCTTCTACTTCAGAAATAAATCCTGCTTCTCATGTAAAGCCAGGAGAACATTAGTAGCTGCAACTTTCATGCCGATATTAGATTATGGTGATGTGCTGTACATGAGTGCTGCATCAAAATACCTACAGTCCTTAGACTCAGTTTATCATGGTGCCCTTCGATTCATTACTGATTCCAGTTATCGCACTCATCACTGTGAACTTTACGTCAAGTCTAGCTGGTCTTCTCTCAGCGCTCGCAGATACTCTCACTGGATATCCTTCATCTATAAGACCCTTCTAAACCTAGTCCCGTCATACCTTACCTCCCTAATACAAACATCACACAATCATTACTCCCTGCGCTCTAATGACTTAATCCTCCTGTCAGTTCCTCTGGTCAGAACTGAACTAGGAAAAAGAGCATTCAGCTTCGCCGTCCCCTCAGCCTGGAACAACTTACAGACAGATTTGAAACTATCAACACTCATCTCGCCTAGATCCTTCATGTCAATCGTATCAGATAAAGTTATCAAAAATCTGGACCATTGCAGATGTTTCTAAAACACTACTTATCAAATATACATGTCTTTGTTGACTTTTAACTCTATCTACTTAAACTGATGTCTGTTCTACATTTAATGTCTACAGAAGTCTGTCTTATCCTGATGGTTTCAAACTGTTAACATTTATTTATCGTGATAGTAGTTTTTTTCTTTTGATAAATGCAAATGCTTATTGTCAATTACCCTGTGACGTGTGCTGATGACCACTTGACCAGGTCACCCTCGTGAAAGAGATCTCGATCTCAATGGGCTCTACCTGGTAAAATAAAGGTGATTGATTGATCGATTGATTGATTCTGGTTAGAGATTCATGAGTAACAGCCTCAGGGTAGAAGCTGTTCCTCAGTCTAGTGGTTCTACACTAAATGCTCCTCAACCTCCTTCCTGAGGGGAGCAGGGCAAAAAGTGTGTGTGCTGGGTGAGTGGGGTCCTTCATGATGCAGGTGGCCCTATTCCTGCATCTGGAGGTGTAGATGTCTGTGATGGTGGGGAGACTGACACCAACATCTTCTGTGCAGCCTTCACCACTCTCTGCAAAGCTTTTCTTTCTGCAGCTGTGCAGCCTCCATGCCACACGTTGATGCTGGAGCACAGGATGCTCTCCACTGCACACCTGTAGAAGGAGGTGAGGACTGAGCTTCCCAGACTAGCTCGTCTCAGCCGCCTGAGGAAGTAGAGTCTGATGAGCTTTCTTGATCAGGCTGGTAGTGTTGCTGCCCCAGCTAAGGTTGTCATTCATGTGTACACCCAAGTACTTGTAGCTGGAGACCACTTCCACCACAGATCCTCTTATGTTCAGGGAGATGTAAGTGTGTTCGTTCCTTCTGAAGTCCTCAATCATCTCCTTTGTCTTCTTCACATTGATGTGAAGGTTGTTCTCTTTGCACCAGCTCTCCAGGTGTTCCACCTCTTCCAGCTCTATGTGTGACAGCACTGACAAAATGAAAAAGTGACTAAAAGTTCAACCAGAAAGGATGAGAACAGAGAAATGACCTGTGGTCACCACCTGCAGAATCACTCTTATAGGGGTTGTCTTGATAATTGCCACTCATTACACATGTTGTGTGTTCCACTTGCACAGCAGCAGGTGAAACTGATTCACAATAAGTGTATTTAACTGGTGACATTGATTCCACAAAGATGTGACTGATTTGGAGTTACATTGTTTTTTTAAGTGTTCCCTTTATTTTTTTTGAGCAGTGTATATTGTACAAATAAAGATTACTTAATATGTTTATAAATAAATATATGTTCTGTGTTTTTATGGCAGATCACGATGACTTAGTCATTTTATAAGTAGCTTGCATGCTGAAAATGTGTGGGTACTCCTGCTCTAGAGTCGTTCATCTCAGACTTACCATTGGTCCCTGTTGAACGACACAAACAGGCGGATGCCTGGAGGAACAGGAGCCATGCTTGAATCAAAGTGCAGATTATCACAGTGGTTTAGGCTGAAGGGGAACCATCAGACATGTTCTGGACTCATCTGGACCTCAGCCCACACCCAGGAACATCCACATGAAGGTGAAGCATCCCTGACTCGAGAGTCATGCACGTGGAAGGAGGAGCCAGGTGTCTGAAAACTGAACAGGATAAAGTTTCAGGAAAAGGAGAATGAGGCTGACATTTTTACAGAAATAAAGATCTAAATACAAGAAAAAACTGAATGTAAGTTGGTACTAAAAGTGGACCGCAGCTTGCAGCTCAATGAGCTCTCCCAACTAATGTCAACACGTCAGGATTACAAAACTTTATTAAAAACCTTCTGAAAGCAGCTCGAGGACAGGTATATGGGTCCTCACCTGTACGGCTACATATAGTGAGATTTACCACATTCATTTCCAGATGGGATTAATTTTGATTAGAATGAAACTACATTCAGTCAGTGAAATATGTCTGAAGGTCCAGTTTTACTTTGTGAACTTAATCTTTCATTAAAGAAAATAAACTTTTGGTTTTCAGAAAATGTCTGCCATCATAAATGATGAGTATTTTAAGATTTGCCTGGTTTAACAAAAAACAATTCAAGTAGCCCATCTACATCAGAATCTGACCCATCAGTCCCATTTGAGAAATTCTTAGCACTGCAGGAATGTCCCCTGAAGTTCTCCCGATAGTCTGACCACAGGATGGATCGGTCCCAACAGCAGCACCGACACCAGGGAGACTGGACTCTACACCACTTCATACAAGCACAGGTGATTCCGGGACAAAGAGTGCTAAAAAAATGTTTATTTTTCCATAAAGAATTAACAATATCTGAACTTTTATCAGAAAGACACTTAATTTAAGGAGGATCTTAGTGGACTCAAAAACAAAAGTACATTTTTTCAACACCCTCGTCCTTCCAGGACTCGGGTTGTTCCACAAGAACACCTCAGACAAATAGACCCACCTCCTGTAAAAAATGAAACTAAAATTCTGCTGTGGATTATTTTCTGAAGATCTTAAGGTACTATGAAGGTTCTAAGTGGTCCAAGTCTGTATCCCATCAGAACTTTGTTCAAAGATTCTCACTAGGGGTGCACCGATTTCAATTTTCAGGCCGATCACCGATCACCGATCACCGATTTTTTGAAAGTCTGAACTGCCGATTCCGATTTTGGCCGATACCGATTTTTTTTTATAAGCAACAGTGTCAGGTGTTACAAGATCACAATGCACCTTCAATTTACCAATCTTATTTTATTGTAAAACATACCCTTGAAAAATACCCTAGAAACAATACAAACTTGTTGTTTTAACTTGTCATGAGGTAGTATTCTGAAATATAAATGTTTACACAATTTTTGTTAAAACTATAAAATTAACCAAAAAAAAAAAAAAATGTTCAGTTCCTTCAACTCTTTCACTTGTTACATTTAAAAAAAAAAAAACTTAAAAAGATAATGCAACAAGTGTAACATTTTCAAGTCAGTGGGTAATAAGAACTAACACTGGCACAGGTAAGTTAGTTCTCACAGACTTATTCCAGTCACTTTCATTAGTGGCAGGTTTTTCTTGATGAACAAAAGCATTTCTGCTTTGTCACCAGACAGGCGACTTCTTTTCTCATCTACTACATGTCCAGCCAAGCCAAACAGGCGCTCGCTTTCAACGCTTGTGCATGGGGCAGAGAGATAGGTTCGGGCAAGTAGAGCAAGATGAGGGAAACGATTTTCATTGATCTTCCAGTAGACCAATGGGTCCTGGCTCCTTTGGACAGGAACCTCAGATAGGTAGTTCTGTACCTGCATAGCTGAAGGGCTGGCCAGCTGTTGCTCCTGTTCAATGTTCTCCTTCAAGATTTCGTCGTGAGCTGCAAACAGTAGACTACGCCTTTTGGCTGCAGGTTCATCTATATCAGGAGGTCCCACTTCAGAGGATGTTCCTGCAGCAGGTGTGCATCTGGTCTCCCCCTCTGCAAGTTTGGTCAAAAGGAGCAGTTTCACGTCATCTTTCACCTCTGCTGAGAAGTAGCGATTCTTGTACCTTGTTTTGCATAAACAAAGAAAGATGGGTCAATCATTGTGTTTTGTATACATTAACAGTTTTTATGACTTGCATGTAAATAAAGAAATGCATTTCAATCAATAAATGTTTATTTTTAATTTAATTTAAATGTTTGTTGAAATATAGTAGTAGGCTAAAAGTCATTATGGCTAAAATAGAATGTTAATAGTTACTTGCCTTGGATCCAGAACAGTGGCCAAGCTGTACAGGGGCTCATGCTCAATGTTGCTGAATCTTCTCACAACAGCCTCCAGCAGCGTAGCTTTGGCTGTACCCACGCCACGGTCTGTGCTCGCTTGCCTCTCCAAAATCCGCTTGAGTGCAGTGATGGCTGGGATGACATCTGCTGCTGTAGCTGTTGATGAGCTAATCTCCTTTGTGAGTTCCTCAAAAGGTGCAAGAATGGTGAGCACATTGTCCAGTAGCTCCCACTGGTGTGCTGTGAGTGTGGCTGGTAACTCATGCTCAGCAGCATACACGCCAGTAGCACGTCTCTGCTCCAACAGCGACTGCAGCATGTAGACTGTGCTGCTCCACCTCGTTGAAACGTCTTGCTGTAATCGTTTCCTGGGTTGACCTAACTGTGTCTGTATGTCATAAAGTTGGGAATAGGCAAGTGATGAATGCTTAAAATGTCCAACAATTCTCCTTCCTGTTGCCACCATGTCTGTGATGCTGCGCTGCACCAGCTGTTCCTCATTTACAACCAGTTGCAGTGTGTGTGCCAGGCAGGGTAAACTTTTCAGGTTGATATCATCCAGCGCTTTGGCCATATTACGAGCATTATCCCGTAAAACAACGTGAACTCTTCCATGATCGATTTCCCAGTGATTCAGCATCGCCTTAAACTCTGCTGATAAATTGGCCGCAGTGTGAGACCCCGCCATTTCTTTACAGTTTAAGAGTACTTGATGACGTTCGAACTGTTCGTCAATCCACTGTGCAGTAAAACTTAACATGGACATTAAACTTACATCAGAAGTCCAGATGTCTGTTGTAAAGCTGAGCGTATTTGTATTAGCTTTTAGCAGGCTGCGGGTGTCTCTCGAAACTTGGCTGAACAACTCCGGTAATGCAACATCAGAAAAATATTTCCGACTCGGCATATTATATCGTGGGCACACGTGCTGCATCAAGCTTCTAAAACCTTTGTCCTCAACGACTGAAAATGGCTGGTCGTCTAATGCCATGAACTCCATCACTTTCCTCGTGGTAGCTTTGCTCTTTTCGTTGCTCATAAAAGCTAACAGCGACCCACCGACTGCCTCTTTGTTAGCGCTAGCTTTAGCATTAGCCTTAGCTTGGTTGCTCTCTTCAAACATTGCATACTTGGCGGCGTGGTGATTTCTTAAATGGCGAACGAGGTTTGTTGTATTAAAGGTTTTGGTGGTGGCTCCACCACGACTTACTTCGGCTTTACACGAATTGCAAATTGCGATCTTTGGCTCATTTTCTTTTACAGCGTAGAACTTCCAAACCGACGACATGGCTGCTCCGAGTGACCTGTGTGTGAGCTCTCACAGTGGAGCAAAAGGGGACAGCAGCTGATTTTCAGACCTTTCCGGAGGCAGATAAGATCGGTGGATAAAATCGGCTTCTCATTTAAAGATCGGCCGATCGCCGATCTCCCCAAATTAAGGAAATCGAGGCTGATCGATCGGCCGGCCGATTTATCGGTGCACCCCTAATTCTCACTGCCCAGAACTGTTGACATTATTTATTGACAACTCTTAAGGAGCATCAAGTCCACAGGAGGACACAGTTTGTACTGGAGTCTGACTAATGTGGAAATTTTGGCTATCGCCGATACAGATATTGGGAGGGGTAGGTGACTGCCAATAACAGATATGACTGAAAATCTTTGGGTCTTGTCCACCCCCAAGAATCTAATGCCCCCTTTCCTCTACTCCTACTCAGCTCCATCTCTGCTCAGCTCGCTACGATTAGAGCGCTGTTCCACTGTCTCTCTGGGCCCCCCAGCTTCCCTGCTCGCACGCTTTCGTCCTGTGAACCCTTAAAGAGCCTCTTTTTCCTGCATACCTTCCTAATTTGAAGGATCAGCTGGTCTCTCAACAAAATTGATCAACTTCTTCCGACAGGAGTCAGGGTAAGGAGGACCCTCTTCGACGGAAACGAATTGGATTCATGATGACAACTGTTTTTTTGCTGTTTGGCTGGTGAATTCTGGATTGTCTATAAATTTGTGTGGATGTGTCGAAGCTTGACAGTGCTCAGACTGAATTATGTGCAATTGCATCAGAGAGCTGGAGCAGCTGTTATCAGGACTGTGAACTCTAGCAACACACATGAAGATGGGAAATAATCTTAGAGAAGTTGTGAACTTGACTTTTGGCGTAAAGGATCAATTCAGTTGTTTTGGAGTTTCCATCAGAGAAATGTACCAGCGAGACTTTAAAAAAGGCAGAAACAGCAATTCACGAGTTCTGCCTGACCCAAACTGTGGCCTTGATGCCGGACTTATCTCAACTCCTCCTGGCATGTTTAGAAAAAACTAAGATGCTTTGTCTGTCTCATCACCCCTCCCTTCCCCAAGGCTGTGGACATGTGACAAAACCTCAACCGAGCTGATGATGAACGTCACCTCTTATCTGGACAATG
>NC_056510.1:106459-111656 GCF_014905685.2 Nematolebias whitei
GGGGGGGCTCTGGACTATGCTACGACTTTCCCTTAAAAATTCAATGTCTTCACCGGCCTATATGATCATGTATCACGTCTATTTATGTTGCTTTGCTGTGGTACGTTTTTGATGCCACAAATCTGGAATTTTAGGCATCAAATTCCGGATGGAAGGTGAAACATTTCAGAAAAAAAAAAAGAAACTGTCCAGATGACCTGACTGAAAATTGTTGGATTGTATACCTAGATTATTGAGCATGGACGTTTTTAATTTTTATATTTTTATTTATTTTTTTATTTTATTTTAAGAAAACTATTTAGCAAAAAGTACAAACAAACAATTCACAATAGTGTAACTCTAAAAAGGGCATAACAGAGGCAGACTTCGATATGAAAAAAAAGGAAAGAGGAAAAAAAAAACTACAACAAGGGGTTATATGTTTTAGGAATAGGATTAACATGCATTAGTGGGCAATTCCATTAACATTTCATACAGGTCTTCATGTGTTTCAACACATTTCAGAGATTTCAAAAATAGATGGAATTCAGATTAAAAAAATGATTTTAGTACTCTTGAGCATGGACTTTGTTATTTTAGCACTCTGTTTATGAATAAAGAATTTTGCCAGACAAAATATCAGATTACAACAAGTTCCATTTTTTTGTTTTACAATAATTTATTTTTTTTTTTTTTTCACTTAGCCTTTTTTTATCCAGGTTAGTCTCATTGAGCCACGAGAACTCATTTTCAAGAGAGACCTGTTTAGGGAGCACATGGTGGGGGTTAAGGGCCTTGCTCATGGGCCCAGAGTGGGGCGAATGAGGGTGGGGGCAAGTGTGGGTATTTCACCTACCCCACCCACAATTTTGATGTTGTCGGGGCCGGGGCGTGAACCGGCGATCTTCGGATCACAAGCCCACCTCTCTAACCTCTGCGCCACCACTCCCCGATAATACTCCAAATGTTACCATGTCTCTGGAAATGGATTCAGGAAGTAGGGGTGCAGAAAAAAAATTGATTCTTCAAAGAATCTAGATTCATAGCTCTGGCGATTCACAACAGATTCTAAATGTTTGTGAATCGATTATTTTGTGTGTGTGTGTGGGGCGGGGGGTCCCCCTCTCGAGAATTATGTCCTTGTAGGCCGCCGTACAGCAAGCTAGTTAGCCAGCCCCATTTGTTTGAATGCAGTCTGCTAGCATGGAGGAGGAAAACGTGATTCAACCCCCTCCTTCTTCATTAAAAGCTAATGTGTGGACACATTTCGGATTCTACAATGTTCCGGGCAAGAGAGAACTTGACAAGAGCATGATCGTTTGCAAAAAGTGTAAACTGAAAATGAGATATTTTGGAAATACGACGAACGCGCGGACCCATTAAGCGCGACATCACCCCGAACTAGACGAAAAGCTGCCAAAACAAAAACAACCATCAGTCCAGCGAACTCTGGATCAATGCACTAAACTTCCATCTAATTCACTGAGAGTTGTGAAGATTTCCCACTCCATCATCTGCTACATTACAAAGGATTTACGACCATACAGCTCAGTTGAAGGCGAGGGGTTTAAGTTTATGATTAACACGCTGGACCCAAGGTACATCATCCCCTCACATACTTTTTTTTTAGCGATAAAGCAGTTCTACAACTGTACGAGAAAACCAAAAAAATAGGTGGGAGCAGCTCTATTAAAGGCTACTAGAGTAGCATTTACGTGCAACTCCTGGACTTCAACAGCCACCCAGTTGTTTGTTACAGTTACGGCACACTTTATTACAGACGACTGCAAAACCCACGACTTTATCTGCCAGACACGCGTGATGGGTGAAAGTCACACGGCTGTAAACCTTAACGCCATGTTTCACTCTGTAGCAGAGGAACAGGGGCTCAACATAACCGACATCGTTATTGTCACCGATAACGCTGCTAACATGCTAGCTGGTGCACAGCTGGAGAACCTCACACACACCACGTGCTTTGCCCATTCCTTGAACCTTGCTGCTCAGCGAGCTTTAAAAGTCAACACTGTGGCACGACTTCTTGGCAGGATCAGGAGAATCTGCTCATTTTTTCACTGCAGCCCACATGCAAGCCATGTACTGAGAGAGAAACAAAAACTTTTGGGACTTCCAGCACACAAGCTAAAATCTGATGTTGTTACAAGATGGAACAGCACTTATGATATGCTTGAAAGATTTTTGGAGCAACAACCTGCAATATGTGCTGCCCTCCTTTCACCCCAGCTGAGAAAATCTGGACATGCAGACGATGTTGGCAATCTGAATCAGAGTGACATCACCTGTGCTGATGAACTAGCTCCGACACTGAAGCCTATAAAAGATACTACCAACTTCATGTCAGAGGACTCCACACCAACTCTCTCAGTCATCGCTCCATTGCACGCGCAGCTGCTTCTTGACATACAGGCAGACTTCAGTGATACAACAGTCATCCGTGAAGTTAAAAAAGCAATCAGTGAAGATCTGGCAAAGAGATACACGAGTGAGCAGAGTAAGATACTTCTGTATACTGCTTCAACCTTGGATCGCAGATTCAAAACACTGCCATTTCACACCGAACAGCAACGTCAGGAGATCCATGAGAAAGTAATGGATGAAGCTGCAGCTCAAAGGGTAACTGTTTTTCTCATATTATACAAAAACTTATACAGACAAGTTTGACAAAAAAACAATACGATTGATTGATTTTGTCTTTTTAACAGGTTGAAGAGAGGCCAGATGACACACATCGCCAGGAGCCAGCACCAAGCCAAGATGAAGGTCCTTCTCCAAAAAGAAAATCAGCACTGGTTCATCTTTTAGGAAAGACATTTAACCAGGTCAGTGTGCCCCCTAAATCCATCAGAACCACAGCTGAAGAAGAGCTGAAGAAGTACCTGGAAGTCCCTCCACTGACTCTCTCAGAAGACTCTCTCCAGTGGTGGAGATTTCATGAGGGAGAGTTTCCTCTACTGTCTAAAAGAGCTAAACGCTGCCCATGCATCCCTGGCACCAGCGTTGCTGCACAACGAGTGTTCTCTGCAGCAGGAGACGTTGTGACTGCACAGCGCAGCACTCTTACTCCTGACCATGCTGATCAGCTCATTTTTCTGAAAAACAATCTAGTCTTTAAAGTTCTACATCAGACCATTTAGATGGTTTATAAATTACAGTTGTGTTTTTATACAGACTTGCACAGGTTTTGAGATTTTGTTTAAGATTTTGTTTTTAAGATTTACCAAATATGTGTGAATGCAATATGGTCTCTCTTGTAAATGAGTCCTCGAGGCTCAATGGGATTTACATGTATAAATAAAGGTTGATTGATGGTTGAGACGGGAAGTCTGTACATTTCACATTCAGTTTGTTTAGAAAATGTAGCAAATATTAGCAGTATGGTTAAAAAACCTGTGAAATTTGTATTTTATTTTGAGATAAATGTTTATGCAGTACAGTAGTCCGTTTACTTTTGTAATCTGTGATGAACTTGAGACCTGTGCACCCCCGCCTCTCCCACAGTTACTGCTGGATATGGGTACAAGTGGCACCTGCGATCTGATAAGGAAAAAGCGGGTAAAGATAATCAATGATGGACGGATGGATTTTGTTTAAAAGAAGATTTACCAAATATATTTGATCAATCTTTTAAACAAAATACATCCATCCATTCATAGTTTAAATATGGATGAAATGCAATATGATTAAGACTGAAGTTTTTTTTTTTTTTTTTTTGTTAAATGTTTATGCAATATAGGAAGCTGAAGTCTGTTTACTTTTGTATTTTGAATTATTTGTGATGGACTGGACACTGGAGACCTGTCCAGGGTGTCCCCCGCCTCTCGCACAGTGATAGCTGGATATAGGCACCAGTGACCTCCAGGACCCGAAAGCTGCTGCATTCTATTCATATATCCATGCTCACAATTCAGGCTGCTGTTTTATACCGTATTATTTGACATTATTAGTGTTTACTACAAGCATACATTATTGTTTTAAATAAACGTTTATTTGTTTACATTGTTGTTTAATCTTTTCATCATTTCAACAGAAAATAGTTTCAGAATTGAAAATCGATTTTTGAAATCGTATCGGCACAACAAAAATCGGAATCGGATCGATTCACCAGACAGAGATTCGCACCCCTATCAGGAAGTATAATTTTCAGTGTGATCCATCTTTCTAAGTGATTCCAGAATATTTTGGTTTTGTTGCATTCAAAGAAGATAGGATCTATCGTTTCTATATCCTGTTCAAAGAACGAGCATTTATTGTCATCAATATTAAAACGAGTTCTTAGTAGCTCTTTGGAGGGGTAAACTGCATTTAAAATTTTAAAGTGTGTTTCTTTAGCCTTTGGTTGTATGGAGAGTTTTAAATATAGAGTTCTTAACATTTCTATTGATTTTTTGTCAAATGTGTACAGTATGTTATTTTTATTTATTTTCCCAGGGAATAAGGTTTCAATCAGAAAGCGTCTAATTGTGTGGTTGTTGAATTGTTTGTCAGTAAATGATATTCCATTAATGGATAGATTGGGTAAATGTGGGGTTATAGGATGATATGCTATTATATTTTAAGTGTGATTAATAAATTGTTTTGGTAATGCTTTAATTAATCTGGTAAATTCAGCTTTGGGGGGATAGACTTTATACTTTGCACAGAATTGTTCATAGTTTAACATGTACCCATTAGCATCCATTGTGACAACAGACCAAATGTTCTTCTCCATCCAGTCTTTGTCAAATAATGACTTATTGCGATATAGTACGAATCTGTTATTTCATATGATAGAGGGTGGTGAGTAATTATGTACGTAGAGCATATTCCAGTATAACATTTGTTTATGGAACTTTGATAATTTGATGAGCAATTTATGTATATTGAAAATCAGCTAGAAGTATTAGTTTTAGAACACCTATTTTGTTAAATATATAATTGGGGACACAATACCAAAGTGACTCAGAATTTTTGATCCAGGATTTTAACCAATTAATCTTAAGGGTTCCGTTGAGGCACTCGAAGTCAGTTACTTTCAGACCTCCATCTTTATATTCTTTGACCATGTGACCTTCTCTCAGGTAGTGTGGTCTGTTTCTCCACATGAAGTTCATGTTCATTTGGTAGATGGTTGTAATTAAACTATTTGGAACAGCGCTGCTACAAGTTGAGTTTATTAATCTGGACAAACTTTCCATTTTTGTTAAGTAAATTTGTCCCA
>NC_056510.1:111756-115900 GCF_014905685.2 Nematolebias whitei
GAGTCCACAGGAGGACGTGACGGTTTGTACCAACAGAGTCCACAGGAGGACATGATGGTTTGTACCAACAGAGTCCACAGGAGGACCTGATGGTTTGTACCAACAGAGTCCACAGGAGGACCTGATGGTTGTACTAGTGATGGCCAAATGAAGCAATAAAGCAGTATTGAACCACTTTGCCAATTGTATTGAACTTGGGTTCATTCATTCAAAGGTTCATTTTAGTGACATCTAGTGGTGAAATATAGTATATATTTATATATATTTAAATATAGGGTCCGTGTGTCCTCCCCCAGAGAAATTAGAATAAAAGAGATGCCATTTCCTACATTTTGGTGTATTTTAACAGGTTGTTAAACATTTGAATAAACTGGTTAAAAACAGGTCTCTCTTGACGAGGCTCAAGATTAAACGTGTATAAATAAAGGTTGAATTGAAATTACTATTTTAGAGAGCAACAATTAACAAGCCTGTGTATGAATGCACGTCCTTGACAGTCTGTCAGGCGTCCTACCCCCCCCCACACACACACACACACACACACACACACACCCACAGCCGACCTGAACTCTTCTCAGCTGAATTCAGTCCTGTGTGTTCTGCTCCAGTCTCTCTGCCATCCATCCATTTATTTTAGATCAATTGTCTTTAACATTTCGATCGCTTTGACTAATTAGTGCCGTTGTTTTGATACTTGATGTAATCCACATCAAACATTTCACTCGTTTTTGTTTTTTTCACTGTAAGCTTATTTATTACATCTGAAATGTTGTGCACTGTAATGTATGCAGGAGTTCTGACAGCAGTTGTGTGCGCGTCCTGCAGAGCTGTGTGGAGACGCTGTGCGTAAAACACCTGTCTCAGGGCGCACAGCTGGAGGAGGATGAAGATGCTCCCCGCACAGCTGGAGGAGGATGAAGACGCTCCCCACGGGACACGCAGTCCATGTCCCTGCTGGAGGAGCGTGGCGCGGCCACAACATCCACTCCTTGTACTTTTAATAAATAATCAAAATAAAAATGCTCAATGACTTTGGACTTTTAGGGGCGGAGTTGTCGGATCCGAGTGGTCAAAATGAAAGAGTTCCAGGATCTTGTTCTGACAGGATCCGTCTCAAATGAACCACTGTCTGAATATAAAAAAACAAGAGCTGTTCTTAACGTATAATATGTGTAGAACGGGATGTGAACCGGGGCTTGAGTCTTCTTAAATACACTGAATCACACCAAATGTTTGAAACTCCGCCTGTCACCTCGAAGCAGTCAGCTGACTCGGTCTGAATGAAGCAGTGAAGCGGTTCACACGTCATCAGTGACGTCACATGAAGCAAGCTCCGGCCCAATGCTTCACCATAACTACCCTGTCGAGTTTGAAGCTTCGGTGTTAGAGGGAACATCACTAGTTTGTACCAACAGAGTCCACAGGAGGACATAGACCCATGTCTACATTTGGATGCAGTATATTGGTGTATTAGTATGGACATGTCTTTGTAATGTCGGAAATTTAAATAAAACTCACATTTGTTATTTCAAACCAATTGAGACCGAAAATAAGGAACCCGATCCGGTTCTTCAGGCGTCCTTCGTCCGGAAGTAGCTGGCTAAACCACTCGGTTGGCTGAACTGATCAATCTTTGACACCGCGGCTCTGAATTCTGCCGAGAACAAAATTGAGCACGCCACCTTCTTCACACCAGCCTGAGGACGAACTTACCTCGAACACTTTAACTCGACAGGTTCTGTGATTTGGGAGGACCGGAACTGGACCCAACTCCCAAGTTGTGCCAGAAACTATATACAATCTGTTGCGGAAGCACCATCCGGAGTGAAAAACTATACTTCCGGGTCGCACGCGTCATGTAGCTCTGCTTCACTTCACCACGAAGCGGCGCTGTTTCTCCTTAGAAACAATTATAATTATATATCCTGATGCATGCTCAATAATCCAGGTAGAAAAATCTAAAAAAGTTCAATCTGATCCTCTGGACATTCAAAAAAACAAAACAAAGCAAAACAACAACAAAAATGTAGAAAGGTTTCGTCTCTCATCCGAAAGACTTCCTCAGTCTGAGGGTTGTATTCAGCTCACACAACGTCCCAGTGGCTTTTAAACCCCAAAATAATTAAAGACTGGTTCATCCCAAAGATCCAGTCCCCCAGCACAAACAGAGTAATATTGTGTATGCTGTTCAGTGTCAGGAAGGTGATCAGTCTTACATCGGGGAAACTAAACAGCCACTGGCCAAAAGGATGGACCAGCACAGAAGATCAACATCATCAGGCCAGGACTCTGAGGTCTACACTCATCTCCGGGCCAGAGGTCACTCTTTCAGGGATGAAGATGTTCACATCCTGGACAGAGAGGAACAATGGTTTGAGAGAGGAGTAAAGGAGGCCATCTTTGTGAAAAGAAATCGTCCATCATTAAACAGGGGTGGAGCCTCCAGGTTCAACTGTCCCCCTCTTACAATGCTGTGATTGCTAGTATCACTCAGCCCTCTGTGAACAGTAAACAGCCATCAGGTGCTAATGATCCATTGTTAGGCTGATGGTCCTTCTTGAGCATGTGATCAGCTGGTTCTGGTTGTCAGCAGCAAACTGGTTGATCCACTCTGAGAAGGTGCTATTTAAGAGACTGAGCTGAATACAGCTTTAGAGCGTGATGTCACTTGTCCGCGGCGCGGTGGCTGATGGGATAGCATCCACCATTTTTAATGCCCTCCATATTAACTGTCGAAAACAAGCTTTCTCACTGACTTTTTTTTTAATCTAAGTAGGTTAAAACAGTTTAGCGATGGTCCGAAATTGCAGCATTATTGGATGTAATGTTCGGTCACACGACTGGAATTGTAAAAAGATCGAAAACAAACTTTTTTTCATAGATTCTCCACCAGGAAACAAGCGAGGAGCTCATGTGTAGGACGAAACAAAAAGGAGACGTGAGACGTCCTGATAACTTTCTCCAGCTCCCAAGATACCTGCTAGTTTGTTCCAGACATTCTGGTGAGTGTCTAAATTCAGTTTGTTGGTGCTCTGCCATAAATTTGTGCCATGATTTTGTCGGGGTGTTCTCATGTTTAGTTCATGTTCATAGAAGTGGGTCAACCTGGTTTAGGTCGGGTTTATATTTTGCATATAACTTAGTCTGAGTTTAGACAGAGTGGACATCTGTGTTATTGTGAAATAAACTGTTTAAAGTTTCTAGTGTTGTCACTTTTACTGTAGTAATACTGATGTGTGTTGTGATGTGTCCTCTTCAAGACAAACCTTCAGATGAAACTCCAGGAGAGGAGCTCAGTGAGGCTGCAGATGATGGAGGAACATGAACCAGCAGCAAAAAGGTTCAAATACAATGTGTGAACAAAGAAGAGCAGAAATAAACATCTGTTACAGGAGAACAGGTCAGAGCTGAATAAAAAACAGCTGGACAAATAATTTTTATACTATTAAATATTATACAGGACTTCATTGCTTTGCCATCTTGTTGTCATTGTTTAACACTGTTAGGCATTTTCTGCCAGCATAAAAAAAAACTCACAATTTCAATGGTTCTACAAACAATAATGCATCTGTTCAGCATTTTTGCATCTTTTTAAGGTGTCACATAAAACTCTGTCTAATACCTGTGTCTTTCTTTTCTTTCCAAGGGATGGACGTCCATCAGACAAGCTCATAACAGAAGCTGTGGCCTTCTCTCCAGATTATTACCCGGGGACGTTGTTATGACAGAGGCTTTGATATTAAAGACTGAGTGGGAGTCAAGGTCAAGGGTCTTTATTGTCATTCACATCACATGTTGTACATGAGGTGGAACAAAACTGTGTACACAGGGTCCCAGTTACATCCAACAAAAGTATAAATGAATGATGTGCTGAGGTTCAAATCCCATCATTCACTAAATGGAGATGTGAACTTGATGCTAAGGATGTTGAACACACACGAGCACACCTTAGAGTTCATGTGGAAACAGTGACTGGTGGCATGAGAAACACAATGTTACACAGAAATATACCAGTTAACTATACTGGTGCTCACATGTAAATATACCAGTTAACTATACTGGTGCTTACATGTAAATATACCAGTTAACTATACTGATGCTCACATGTAAATATACCAGTTAACTATACTGGTGCTCACATGTA
>NC_056510.1:115910-118377 GCF_014905685.2 Nematolebias whitei
GTGCTCACATGTAAATATACCAGTTAACTATACTGGTGCTTACATGTGAGGGTGAAGAGGAGACTCTTCTTCAGATTGTGTGTGTGTGTGTGTGTGTGTGTGCTGTAGTTTAGTGAACATGTGTTCTAATGAGGTTGTAAATCTGATCCTAATGAAACCTGCACATGCTGCTCCTGATATATGTCAAATGTAGATTGGAGAAAAAAATTATATTTGCTGCATATTTGTTTGAAATATATTTACAGTTGAATAATAACATAAGTGGTTGTTTCTTCTCATTTAATAAAAATTCATGTGGTAAAAATTCATGAAACATTTGATTCATCACTTCAGGGAACATGTAAAAATTATGAACTTGATCACATTTGTAATAAATATTTGTTGTATTAACATGTTTCAGGTAAGAAATAAACATGTAATGAAACATCCTATTTTGAAGTAAACATTTTATGTAATTAAATGTTTCTAGTAACAAATGTGATGAACATTGTGTGAGGTAATACATTTTATAGAAAATTGCTACACAAAATGTTCAAATATAAGTTAACAGCATGATTTACATATTTATGTCTTCCTTGAAGCTGCAGTACAAACGTGCTCTGAGAAATATGTTTAAGAAGCTTCGTGCTTTCTGGAGACGAGCTTCACACAATTCCTGTTCTGGAAACACACGGACGACAGCCATGATTCACACTCTATTTTGTTTGCACTGAGTAGACACAGTGTTGCTCAGCATGACCCAAGGTGTTCTGGTGGATCAGAGTTTGACAGTGCAGAACCTGTGAACACACAATTAAAATGATGAATGAAAAGACAGAAACATCAATTATATTATATCTATATTTTAATACATACATATATATAGAGAGATTATATATATATATAAACATTATATATATATATATATATATATATATATATATATATATATATACACATATATACGTATATATATATACACACATGTGTAGATGAACAGATGCTGAGATATATTCATCAATTAAAACGGATTCTCTCATTTTTCTGGACTGAATAAAACGTGCATTGAATTTAATAAAATGTAACGTGAGACGTTATTTATCTTTGACCCATCAAAATGAATGTGGCCATTTATTTACAGAATCAAAGTTTAACATCAAACATTTACATTAATTTGGCAAAATATGAAATTAACAACATTAATCAGCTTTACAGGTAGTGAGTAACAATACGGCGATTGTTTCACTTTTCAGCAGAGCAGCAGACATCAATCCACACGGCGGTGGATGAGCACTTTACACAGACATTTCTAAAATATCTGTCAATGATTTCTACTTGATAGAAGAATTTTTAAAGATGGAAAGATGAAGTTTAGTGGGAGTGAAAGATGGATGAGGGAGAATGTGGTGTGTATGAGTGAAAAGTGTTGACAGGACGACACCCTCCATCCGACCCAGCTTTCCTCGGTACGCTCAGTAGTCGACTAGACTCATTTACCTCTCTGACGATGAATCAGAAGAAGAGGAGCTCCAGTTAACGCTACCTTTCAGCGTCTCCGTAGGATGGCAGAGATACATCCGGAGTGGTGACGGGACTTCGTCAACAACAGTTCACCTCAACGAGTGGACCTCACATGAGTGGGGTTCGTCCGAGTCCACTCAGAGGTGGAAGATGTTATAATCCCAAACTCGGAAGAGCCTTATCATGGCTGGACTTCTGTTCTCCCAAACGACTGGAGCTGCAAACTCTCCAGCCCGACTCCAACGGCAACTCACAGAACAACGACTTCACAGAACTGCGAACATCTCAGAACTGGGAGAACTAGGAAGTACCGACATTTTAAAGGGCTCTATTCCCGGTTCATTTGAGAGTTTCTGATTGGTCAATATCAACCAGACAGGGGTGTGTTTTGTGATGTAAGGTGTTATGGAAAGTCAGAAACCAGCAAGAATGTTATGGAACAGATTGAAGATGTTTCCCAGACAGGAGAGAGAAATGTTTGGGCGAGTTTGGAGAAACAGGTGCCAACTTCTCTGTTTACGTCTGAGAGGATTTAAAAACAAGACAGTTGTTCCAACACTTGTCTGCTTCGACTCCTGACCTTGGAAAACGTACACTGCTCATTCAAAGACAGAAATCAGAAAATGCATAATTACTCTGTAACAGGCCTTAACATGAATTCTACTTTGCATAAGCAACTAAAAAATCATTGTTACTGTTTTACAGTTAATAAAATTGATTAGTTCACTGTAACATCTAAAATGTTTGAACTAAAACACTTTGATTATCAAACATTTGTAAAACAGTAATGATAATAGAAAAGAGAGTGTTCTTTCACTTGAATTTTCAAGAAAGAAAGTCTCAGGATGGGTGAACCTGTATTTCTGGATTCAAATCAATGAAATGACAGTTTCTGTCCCACAAGGTTCTTAAGGTCAAGGGTTTTGACCTTAGGCTTAGTTTTGACATCAGGTCAAGTTCACTACAT
>NC_056510.1:118477-124139 GCF_014905685.2 Nematolebias whitei
AAGCCACTTTTGAACCAGAAACAGCGGCAGAAGCGCCTGACCTGGGCTACAGAGAAGCAGCACTGGACTGTTGCTCAGTGGTCCAAAGTACTTTTTTCGGATGAAAGCAAATTTTGCATGTCATTCGGAAATCAAGGTGCCAGAGTCTGGAGGAAGACTGGGGAGAAGGAAATGCCAAAATGCCAGAAGTCCAGTGTGAAGCACCCACAGTCAGTGATGGTCTGGGGTGCCATGTCAGCTGCTGGTGTTGGTCCACTGTGTTTTATCAAGGGCAGGGTCAATGCAGCTAGCTATCAGGAGATTTTGGAGCACTTCATGCTTCCATCTGCTGAAAAGCTTTATGGAGATTTCATTTTTCAGCACGACCTGGCACCTGGCTCCTGTTCAAGATGGCCGCGCACACGTCCACACATATTTTTCTTAGCTGCTGAGTTTTAGTATTTTCTTTGTTTCTTTTTCTCTGTTTTACTTTATTTTTACTGTATTTTTTACTATATTTTTTACTTCATCTTTTATAGTTTGTTCTGTCCTAGTTTTTTCTCGATGTTTTTGTTATCTTTTTGCTCACCGCGACTCAAACTTGTTTACCTCCTGCGCGCGCCTGTTGTGTAGGCGTTCAATCGCCCTGCCGTTGATCCCGGCACTGACATCTGTGCAGCTCCTCTTCCATGCAGTGGATCTCACCTCTCATCCCCCACCTAGGCCTCTGGTGTAAATCTGTGGCTGGCCGCTAATGCTGGTGATCCCCTGGCCCGAGAGACCGGGTGATCGTGCGGCACGCGGCAAAGTCCGTGCGTCTTCCTGGAGAAGCTTGGGTGAAGACCCTGATCTCGAGCGGACTGCTGGTGCTTCTCACCTGCCTGAGGTGAGTTGGGGGCCGCGTGATTCAATCCTGCCTGGAGAGTCTGCTTGCTGAGGTGCCGGCTGCAACAAATTTGTGGACCGGCTTCTAAGAGCTGCACCGTCTGGATGTTCGCAGTGGTATGGAAGACAATTGATGCCATTAGAGACCACCAGGTGATCGACTGTACTTCTCCCATAAAAATCTGCTGATGCGTCCGGCTGCCTGCTACCAGTAAATGGGAAATATTTTTTGCTTCAGTCGTCATTGAAGGAGTAAGTAATTCTTAACTTTTTTTTTTTTTTCCCCCCCCAACGACCACGGACTTACATCTGACTGCTGAAAATGTTTTAAAGGGATAATTGGAAAATATCTTACTTAACTGTGGAGAGAACACTGTCTTATTTTACTTCACTTTTCAACCGCCATTTTGTTTTCAGCTGGAGGTCTCTCTCTTCAGTTCTTTTTCTTTTGAATAACTGACAATGTTATCACTTGTGACTCTCACCCTAGCCATCATGTCTGCAGGGCTTAATTTGGAGAACAATTCAAGTATTCAATTGAAATGCCCTCCCCCCCACTGACTTCTCATGATTCAGGTACAATCTCTTGGACGAACATTGATCTCACAAACTGGGTCCTCATGACTTTTCTTCCCAAAACAACAACCCCCACTGATTTGAGAGCTTGGTGTGTCCTTGTAATTAAAAACTACTTCATCCTCACTGAAACTGAACTCCATGATGACATGAGATGGAAAACTGTCACTGCTAGACCACCTACTACTGTTAAATGGAAAACTTTAATTGTTTTGTTACTTCTTCTTTCTGGGATTGAACCAAACCCTGGCCCGCCGCTGCTACATGACATTTGTACACCAGTTGAATTTAAAAAACGGTCTGGGCTAGGTTTTCTACATTTAAATGTCAGAAGTCTTATATCTAAACTAGATGCAATAAAAACCTGGGTTCAGTCCACAGAAGCAGACATAATAGTCTTATCTGAAACATGGCTCAACAAAGCTATCTCTGACAAACAAATCTCCATTCCTGGTTATAACATTTTGAGATATGATCGCCCCAAAAAAGGTGGTGGAGTGGCTATTTATATTAAGAAAAAATTCACAGCAAAAGTTCTGTCTTCTTGCTCAATTAGCAAACAACTTGAGCTACTGGCACTAATACTAGACTTCCCTGACGGTCAATCAATCACTGTGGTGGGTTGTTACAGGCCCCCCTCAGCCTAAAGTGACGCCCTCACTTCGCTAAGAAACTTTCTGACAGGGCTAAATGCTAAGGAACTACTGCTAATTGGTGATCTAAACCTAGACTGATTGACCTCTACATCTGACAATCTTAAATCCATCTGTGAATCATTAAATCTAATTCAAACATCAACACGCCCAAATAACAAAACCCCTGAAAAATCCACCCTACTGGACCTTATCCTAACAAACATGCCTCACAAGTACACAAATACATGTGTTTTCGCTAATGACCTTAGTGATCACTGCACCATTGCAGCCGTAAGAAACGGAAAATTACCAAAATTAAAACCCACCATTATTTTCAAAAGGGATTTAAAACATTTGTGAGCAGGCCTTTTTTCGTGACTTAGCCACTTTTGATTGGAATAAAATTTCATTGATAGATGACGTAGAACTTGCACTGGCTTACTTCAACGAGGGTTTTCAAAACATAATCAACACACATGCTCCATATCGTAGATACAGAATAAAGGGACGTAAAAATCCTTGGTTTTCCACTGAGATAGGAAATCTGCTCAAAGAAAGAGATACTACCTGGGCTAAGGCCAGAAAATCAAAAACTGAACATGACTGGCTCAGCTTCCGACAACTTAGGAACAAATGCACAACCCTAATTAGAAATGCAAAATCAAATTACTACCTGGACGCATCCACAAAAAATCTAAATGATCCAAAAAGGTTTTGGCAAACAGTAAAATCAAATTCTGGTCAGACAACAACCACTGATTTACCCAGCTCCATTATGACCAGCTCAGGTATTCTGTCAGACAAATTATCAATTCTAAACTGTTTTAATGAACACTTTATATCCTCTGGCTCCCTGTTCGAATCTACGCATCCTGAAATGTTATCTGCTGACCAAACTAATGAAAATCCACCCCCAACTCCGCATGTGCTAGACAAACAAGTCACAAACCGATTTGACTTTGTATCAATATCTCCCAGTGAGGTTCTAAATGCGCTAAAAACTCTTGACACACGCAAAGCAGCAGGACCTGACAACATAGAACCACTTTTCCTAAAACTAGCTGCAGATTTCATTGCTGAACCACTTTCATGTATTTTCGATCTCAGTCTAAATACAAATACAATACCCAAAATCTGGAAATCGGCTTATGTTCTCCCTCTGCTAAAAGGGGGTGAACCAACTAATGTCAACAACTAATTTCTAAATTATGTATTCTTGCTAAACTGTTCGAAAGACTTGTCTGTGATCAGCTAACTGTTTTTATACAATCAAATAATATTTTATCACAATTCCAGTCAGGATTCAGAAAACAGCACAGTACCGTAACTACAGTTCTCAACGTATTATCTATCAATCAACCTTTATTTATACAGATAAATCCCATTGAGCCTCGAGGACTCATTTACAACAGAGACCTGATTTCAACAAAGAAAGATGACAACAATGGACAACAGCAACAACAATAAACAGTTATAAAAAAGCATACTACAGTTTTTTTTTTTTTAACAAATAGGATGGCTAAAAGGAAAAGGTAACAAAAAAATCAAATCAAATTAAATGATATCATACATGCCCTGGACTGCAAACAATACTGTGTTGCCCTATTTATAGACCTATCCATGGCATTTGATACAGTTGATCACAGACTATTGACTAACATCCTGAAACACTCTGGTCTATCAAAACTAGCAGTCTCCTGGTTCACCAACTATCTAACTGACAGAACACAGTCTGTCCATGTAGCCGGATCCTCCTCTACTTTCCTAGATGTTGTGAAAGGGGTGTCACAGGGTTCTGTCTTGGGTCCCATTCTTTTCTCCTTATATATCAACGATCTATGCAGTGATCTGTCAAACGCCTCCCACCATTATTATGCAGATGACGCTATCATCTATTGCTGTTCATCCTCCCTCAGCCAAGCCTTCACCTCTCTTCAAGACGCTTTTAATATTATCCAGTCACGTCTGCAAAAACTTAAGACTGGTCCTAAATACTGACAAAAGCAAGATCATGGTTTTATCCAACAGAAAGCAGCAACCTGAGAACCCACCTCAAATTGAAACCCAAGAGGGGAAACAAATAGAAATGGTCTCCACCTACAAATATCTAGGTTTCAACATTGACAATAAACTGTCATTTAAAATCCACATCTCCAAAATGGTCACTAAACTCAAACTGAAGCAAGGCTTCTACTTCAGAAATAAATCCTGCTTCTCATGTAAAGCCAGGAGAACATTAGTAGCTGCAACTTTCATGCCGATAATAGATTATGGTGACGTGCTGTACATGAGTGCTGCATCAAAATACCTACAGTCCTTAGACTCAGTTTATCATGGTGCCCTTCGATTCATTACTGATTCCAGT
Organism: Nematolebias whitei; assembly: GCF_014905685.2. Classification (NCBI taxonomy): domain Eukaryota; kingdom Metazoa; phylum Chordata; class Actinopteri; order Cyprinodontiformes; family Rivulidae; genus Nematolebias; species Nematolebias whitei. Next base: position 122,918 of record NC_056510.1, read on the forward strand.
TATCGCACTCATCACTGTGAACTTTACATCAAGTCTAGCTGGTCTTCTCTCAGCGCTCGCAGATACATTCACTGGATATCCTTCATCTATAAGACCCTTCTAAACCTAGTCCCGTCATACCTTACCTCCCTAATACAAACATCACACAATCATTACTCCCTGCGCTCTAATGACTTAATCCTCCTGTCAGTTCCTCTGGTCAGAACTGAACTAGGAAAAAGAGCATTCAGCTTCGCCGTCCCCTCAGCCTGGAACAACTTACAGACAGATTTGAAACTATCAACACTCATCTCGCCTAGATCCTTCATGTCAATCGTATCAGATAAAGTTATCAAAATTCTGGACCATTGCAGATGTTTCTAAAACACTACTTATCAAATATACATGTCTTTGTTGACTTTTAACTATATCTACTTAAACTGATGTCTGTTCTACATTTAATGTCTACAAAAGTCTGTCTTATCCTGATGGTTTCAAACTGTTAACATTTATTTATCGTGATAGTAGTTTCTTTTTTCTTTTGATAAATGTAAATGCTTGTTGTCAATTACCCTGTGACGTGTGCTGATGACCACTTGACCAGGTCACCCTTGTGAAAGAGATCTCGATCTCAACGGGCTCTACCTGGTAAAATAAAGGTGATTGATTGATTGATTGACCTGCTCACAGTGCCAAAACCACTGGTAAATGGTTTACTGACCATGGTATAACTGTGCTCAATTGGCTTGCCAACTTTCCTGACCTGAACCCCATAGAGAACCTGTGGGATATTGTGAAGAGAAAGTTGAGAGACGCAAGACCCAACACTCTGGATGAGCTTAAGGCCGCTATCGAAGCATCCTGGGCCTCCATAACACCTCAGCAGTGCCACAGGCTGATTGCCTCCATGCCACGCCGCATTGAAACAGTCATTCATGCAAAAGGATTCCAGACCAAGTATTGAGTGCATAACTGAACATGATTATTTGAAGGTTGGCGTTTTTTGTATTAAAAACACTTGTCTTTCATTGGTGGGATGAAATTAGCTAATTATTTGGGACAGGCATTTTGGGTTTTCATGAGCTGTATGCCATAATCATGAGTATTAAAACAATTAAAGACCTGAAATATTTCAGTTGGTGTGCAATGAATCTGAAATATATGAAAGTTTAATTTTTATCATTACATTATGGAAAATAATGACCTTTATCACAATATGCTAATTTTTTTAGAAGGACCTGTA
>NC_056510.1:124239-128836 GCF_014905685.2 Nematolebias whitei
AAATTCAATGCACGACATTTACACAGTCAGAAAAATGAAGAACTCGCGAAATGTATGAATATATCCTGAATATGTCATACTACATATTGTCGGCCCGTACGTACGTTTCTACCACTATTGGTGGCCCGGAACGTGCTCATAAATGACTGTGTATTCGTGTAAAGATTGATTTTACATGTTGGCATGGAAAATAACAGTTTGTCAGCTGTGATTGAACGCAGCGTGCTGGAGCTGCGCCGCTTGGAGCTTGGCTCTGCATGTTTACGCTGTGTTACGCTGGCGATGTTATGAAAGCTGAAATAGTGTCATTGAGTCTTTAAAAGCTGAAATTGTACGCCTGTTACGTGTAACTAAGCTGATGAGCTGTGGAAAACGTTATTCTGTTTAAAAGGACGGAGGTTCTGCTGCAAGACCCGGCTGTGGTCCGGCTCGGTTCTGAAAAAGTTCGAACGAGTTGTTTTTAAACGGTTTAATAGACGTTGTGCCACGGAGCGCCGCCTCCACTAAGCTCAGAGAGTTAAACGTTACAATTTTTAACAGAAAAAGTGCATTTTGACAGTTTAAAAGACGAAAAGTTGACGAACTTATTTCAGGCTAATCTAACATGCTAGTTGGAAAAAACGCTTCGTGATTGGTTGAATTTGCTGTTGTGGAGCGCTCTGATTCGCTGAGAAGTTGATTGACGTGCCTACGTCATTTCCTCTCACCCCCGTGCTGCTCTGTAATTGGTGATTTCAGTCACGTGACCCGGAAATGAAAATTCGTTTTCATAGGGAAATAAAATCTGCTTTTTAAAGCTGAAAAGCGCTTTAAAGTGTATTTTGACACGCTGGTTAAGTTCTTCGAAGCATACTCGCTGAAATTTTGCCACGTTAGAGTTTAAAATCCGTCATTAAATGATGTTTTTGAACAACGCTAGCGATGCTAATTTTAAGCTAACAGCTAACGACCGGATGAGTGACGTGTCACGTCACTTCCTCCATGTCGGAAATGAGCTTTGCCGTGCTTAAAATCACTAAATAAAGCTGCCATATGTCCCAAAAACTAATGTTTCATGCTAAAAAGTCGTGCTTGTTGAAAGAACGCCACGTTTACGCTTAAATTCGTTCAGAAATGTTGATTTTAACCGAGTTTAGCCGAAGCTAACGTTAAGCGGCTAAAAACAGGATGTCAACCGAACGTCACAGGAAGTCGTCATAGACTCCTGCTGGTAGAAAGCTAAACACTGCCACCTCCTGGAGAAACTTGAATTCACGGTTTCACTTCAGTTTTAGGTATTTTAGTGAAATTAAACGTTTTTTTTTTATCTCTGTAAGACGAATTTTGAGTTAATAAACGTTCCTCAAAGCTGAATAATCACTGTTATCTTGTATTTAAAAAGTGAAGGGTATTTATGCAGAGAAGCATTTACCAACACATTTTTATTCACTGGTAATTCCTTAAGAAAAAGGTACAAAATGAAAAATTAGAAACTTTTTAAAAGATACGGTTCAAATATTCACAGAGTTGAAAAGTTTACTCATTTTGCTTGAAAGATAATACACGTTTAATTGCAAAATCACTAAATAAGAGTAAACTTATCAGGAAAAAGAAACTTTTCTGTTTAAGTTGCCACCTAAAAAATAAATCTTCCTATTTTAAATAGAAGTTACTGACAGGAGGACAGGAGTAATAACAGTTTTTCTGAAGAAAGACTGATTAATCCTGACACATCATCAACTTTTCTTTTTCTTTTCACCACTTGGTTCTATGAGTAACTGTTAAAATAGCCTATTTCTGGAACAGAACGGTTTAAAAAAAAAAACGTTTTAAACTGATGATTGCTGTGAGACTAAAGAGAAAATTGCAGGTTTATTAAAAATTCAGTGCTTTAGAGTAAAATACACTAAAAAGAGCTTGGTAACTAGTACCTGTTGAAAAATAAGCACATACAAGTAACACTGCCGAGAGCATTTACTTAAATATTCATGAATTGGGGTAAAACCTACAGAAAGGTACTCACATTTGAATAAGTTGACTTATAACACTACTTCTGTGTAAACCCAAAAAGCTAAAATAGTGTGAAAACTCAATGACAACTTGAATACAAATATTTACCTGTAAAATATCTGAAGCTTGCAACTGTTTTAAACAGATAAAGTGCTACACAGTGAACGAACATGACAGGTGTGTTAGAAAAAGACTTTGACCCTTATGGGTTAAGGGACTGCTTAGAGAATGCGTTAGCGCTTCTGACAGATTCCTTACATCCATATGATAAACAGGCAGAGCGCATGAACCCAAAAGAGTTATTGGACAATCTGAAGGAGGTTGCAGAAAGTGTGACCTCTACAGAAATTACAAAGTCAAGTTATGAAAAGCTGGCTAAAATTGCAATTTTGCTGAAAGAATCATTCTATGCAGTTGTTGAGAAAGCTGATGACCTTACACTAAGGTTAGACAGTGAAAAAGCGTTTGTTCAGGAAATTGAAGATCACTACCTTCAATTTAGAAGCGAACACGAGGTCCTCATGACGAAACATTATGAACAGATGTTTCAGTTAGAGCAAGATGCGCGTGCAGAAGTTGATTCAATGAACAGCAAAATACAATTACTTGAGGCGTCACTATCTGAAGCCAGGGATGCTACAGATGTGCTTAAGAAAGATCTGCACAGACTCGAAGTGCATAAACAGATATTACTGGAAAAAGTTGTGCGTTCACGACATGAATGTCGGTCATCGCAGGAACGCCTGAAGGCTTGTCAGGAGGAACTGGCTGCAGCAACAAACAAGATTTCTGACGTGGGGCGAGTTTGTCTGGAACTCAGAGAAGACCGTGGACAGAGTTCAGGTCACCCACAAACACCTCAGAAAGACGTTGTTGCACATCCTGCTTTTTATTCACCCCCATCTTGGGTGGTAGGGGCAGTCCTTGATCAATCTGCACCAGTCACGCATGTGAGACCGTTGATACTGTCTCCTTCAATGGATGATTTGCAGAAAATCTCAAAATATGTACAACGCTTTGTACCTGGACCGACGGGCTCATCTGGAACAAAAGCGTACCTGAAAGATCTCGAATTCAGATTGAAGGATTATCCTAATGCTACGGTAGAGGATAAGATCAGTCTGATACGGCTCACTTCGGACAGAGAGGTGTTTACCTTCATCGAGCGTCTACCTGATGCAACGAGAAGGGATTACAACCTTCTGTGTGAAGCTTTGATCAGAGAGTACGACTCCTGCACAGGACCAGCTGGATACCCAGCCGCAGACAAGGTCACGCAGGATAAAAATGAACATCCAAGAGTTTATTACAAAAGAATCTTCCAAGCTTATTTTGGTTACAGAAATGAAACCGGAATGGAGGAAGAAGAAAATTTTAAATTTGTTTTCATCAAAAATCTCCACACTGACATACGCACGTCAGTACATATTATGGCAAATTTCAGAGAAAAATCCATAAATGAGATTAAACAGTGTGCTGTGAATGTGTTCGAGGCACGTTCTCATGCTAAGACGCCCATAGAGGTGTTTCCTGGTGTAAAGGTTAAACCCCACTCCCTAGAAATAGAAGGACGGAGTGCGTTGACACCTCCTCCTAAAACAGGCGAGAAAAGGCAGTATTTTCAAACTAACAAACCACGTAATGAAGGTGCACGCTGGGACAAAAAGGCTCCTCCTTCAGAGGACGAACGTGATTATCGTGAATGGGACCAGCGGAGGACGCAAAAATATGGGAACCGAGAGGACCCATATTATCAGGGGAAATCCGAAGAGGAACCCCCAAAAGACGTACCTAGCCGCCTCCCACCTCGGACGAAACGTCCCGAGGCGAAAAAATCACAAAAGTTCCAGGAACAAGGCCCTAAACCTCTGAGCTCGGAAGAGACAGAGGAAATACAAAGGTTTTTAGACACTTTGATACACGCTGAAATGGGAACCCAACCAGGAGCACAATGTAGTGATCTGATCGCTACTAACTCTGAAGGCGCGAATGACAACATTACAGATGTCGGTGAAACACACCAAGACATTGCTGTTATTGCCTCCAACAACCCCTCATCGGACGAAGGGGGGGTAAACTCACACACAAACGATGACGAGTCATCGCAAACTGAAAACTCAGAACCTGACCTTCATGATTTTGAACTAGGCATTCCAGTTCTGGGAGGACTCCCAGATAACCTGGTACCGAGTCAAGAAGCTGGGCCAGTATGTTTCACGAAACCATCACAGGCCATCGCTCTTTTCTCAACCAATGACGTCGACCAAGGACCACAAACCTATGGTGTCTTACCCATAGACAGGTCCGACGACTCAAAAAAGGATTCGTTGGAGCTCCCCATGGAGCAAGAACCCTCATCAGTCTCATCACAGATTGAACAGGTGGTCGCCCAAGCCGACACGCTGACATCTGATGAAGAAAGAGACAAACCTCGCCAAGTTCTTTTAAAATATGAAAAGTCATTTTCAACTGACCCAGACATCACCCAACTTCAGAAGTTGGATGATCCTGCAATTAACTCGATGATACTGTATCTGACTGACCCAGACAAATACACTCCATCGAAAGTCAAACTGGATTCCGATCCAGACCTAAAAGTCCTCTTTCA
>NC_056510.1:128936-139942 GCF_014905685.2 Nematolebias whitei
GATAAAATCGTACAACTATTGGACAAGAGTTTTAATAAAAACATTTTTTTGTGTGGAGACTTTAATATTGACCTGGGAAATAAAACAGATTCAAATAACATCAGTACATTTACAAATTCATTGTATAGTTTAAATCTTTATCCGTTAATATCAAAACCAACAAGAATTACAACTCATAGTGCTACAATAATCGATAATATTTTCACAAATGTAACAAATGGGGATGTGATGGGAGGTATTTGAACGAGTGATTTGAGTGATCATTTACCAGTTTTCATGATTTATAAAAATGATCAAAGCATTACAAAAGAAATCACAATTAAGAAAAAAACAATAAACACATCAAAAAAAGCAATGGACAAATTAAAAGATGATTTACATAAACAAAGCTGGAAAGACGTGTATGTTGATGATGTGAACAGATCATATGATGAGTTTATGAATATTTTGGGAGCTCTGTATGAAAAGAATTGTGTGCAAAATAATTATACAAAGAGAAATGTTGTTGATGTAGTATGACATATTCAGGATATATTCATACATTTTGCGAGTTCTTCATTTTTCTGACTGTGTAAATGTCGTGCATTGAATTTAACAGAAATGTAACGAGAGACGTTATTTATCTTTGACCCATCAAAATGAATGCGGTCATTTATTTGCAGAATCAAAGTTTAACATCACACATTTACATTAATTTGGCAAAATATGAAAACAATAACATGGCTAATTTCACAGGAAGTTGGAACAATACGGCGATTGTCCTCACTTTCAGCAGAACAGCAGACATCAATCACACGGCGGTGATTGAGAACTTTGCTTCAGATATTTCTAAAATATCTGTAATGATTTTAGGAGAAAGGAGAGTTTAAGATGGAAAATGGAGATTTATCTTACAGAGAGATGTGTGAGGGAATTAATCTGTTTGACCAGAAACGTGCACGCTCCTTCAGTTCTCAGCTTGGTCACGGTACGCTTGGTCGAAGTAGAACTTTTACCTGGTTGATGATAGATCAGCGTCGGTATAGAATCCTTCCTTTGACTCTTTCAGCGTCTCCGTTGAGAACAGCTAAAATACTTCGAGAGTCGTGCGAGGTTATCCAAACAGAAGTTATAATTCCCAAAATCGTCCCTGCATTCTGGATTCCAATAGAAGCATTCTGGACGCCTGCGTTAGCATCCAAGAACTCTGAACTCTTTAACTCTCTTCAGAGAGTTAAAGTCTGGAACTCTTCTCCAGGAAAAACTTTCAAGCTCTGAAAACTCCCATGTTGAACTCATTCTAGAGCGCACACCCCACTGAACTGGGAAGTTGCCACATTTAAATGGGTCGACTTCCGGTTCATTTGAGAGCTTTCTAATTGGTCGATGGACCAGAAAAGAGGTGTGGTTTGTGATGTAAGGTGTTATCAAAGTCAAGGACAGAGATTAAGTTTGTTTAAAACAGACAGAAAGATTATTGGAGAAAACCAGACTTCGTGGAGTCAAACTCTCCTGTATCTTCTGTAAAAGTTAAACATGACATTTCTTTTTCAGTAAACTTTTAGTTGACCGAAACTTGAACCTTAACACACTTACAAATTTGCTCATTGAAGACAGAAAAATCAAGAAATGCATATTACCCTGATTTCTTCTTTGAATGAGGAATAAAAATCATTACTTACTGTTTATGTAAATAAAAATGAGTAGTTCTCTTCAACCTGTAAACATTGAGTGAACTAACACAATTTGATTATCAAACATTTGTAAAATAGTAATGATCATAGAGAAATGTCTTTTCTACTTGATTAATTCAAGAAAGAAAGTCTCAGGATGGGTCAAACTGTATTTCTGGATGCAGATCAATGAAATAACAGTTTCTGTCCCACAAGGTTCTTAAGGTCAAGTGTTTTGACCTTAGGCTTAGTTTGACATCAGGTTAGGTTCACTACATTGACCAACCATGGATGACGAAAGGGTTGAGAAATGCTTGTTAAAAAAAAGAATTATTTGTATACATGTTTCTTGAAACTGAGAACACAAGAAGCTGAAGAGAAATATAAGAAGTATAAAAATAAATTAGTAGCGATTATAAGGAAACACAAGAAGGAATATTATAGTGATTTATTAAATAAAAGTAATGGTGATATGAAAGCTACATGGCGAGCAATAAATAATGTTCTGAAAAGTCATAAAGCAAAAACAGGTATTTCACAATATTTTTTGAAGGATGACGATGAAATCCATGATGAAAATGAAATTGTAAATGGATTTAATCATCATTTTGTGAACGTTGGATCAAGCCTTGCAGCTAAAATACCAAAAGTAGACAATAATGTGAACCATTCAGTTATAAGTTGTGACAACAGTATTTTTCTTAATGGAACTGACAAAGAAGAAATAATGAATGTTGTAAAAAATCTTACAGATAAGAGATCAAAAGACTGGGTGGACATGGATATGATGTTTGTAAAGGACATAATGAGTTATGTTATCGAGCCGTTTACATATATTTGTAATTTATCATTTTCAAAAGGAATATTTCCAGACAATATGAAAGTAGCTAAGGTAGTTCCTCTCTTTAAAAATGGTGATAAATGTGTGTTCAATAATTATAGACCAATATCCTTATTACCACAGTTCTCAAAAATTCTAGAAAAACTATTTGTGACCAGATTAGATAAATTTATTACTAAACAAAACATTCTAAGTAGCAGTCAGTATGGGTTTAGAGCAAAAAACTCTACATCAATGGCTGTCATGGAAATAATAGAACAAATAACTACTGCTGTCGATCAAAAACAATATTGTGTTAGTATTTTTGTTGATTTTAAAAAAAGCATTTGATACTATTGACCACACTATTCTCCTTGAAAAATTAAATAAATATGGTATAAGAGGACCAGCATTACACTGGGTATCTAGCTATTTAAAAGATAGGAAACAGTTTGTACAAATAAATGGTGTAAGATCTGACCTGTGCAATATCACTTGTGGAGTTCCTCAAGGCTCTGTACTTGGAACAAAGTTATTTATTTTATATGTGAATGACAGTGAATGTATCAGGACTCCTCAAATGTGTCCTTTTTGAAGATGACACCACATTTTTTTGTTTGGGTAAAGATGTAAAACGGATGTTGGAACTGATGAAGACAGAATTTGATAAAATACAAACTTGGTTTAAACTTAATAAATTATCATTAAATTTAGATAAAACTAAATACATGATATTTAGTAACAAAAAGAGAACTGTTGATGATCCATTTAAAATTGAGGGTGTTGAGATTTGTAGAGTTAATGAGATGAAATTTTTGGGTGTAATCATTGATGAACAGCTAACATGGAAAAATCACTTAAATTCTGTAAGAACAAAAATAGCTAAATCTATTGCAGTACTATACAAAGTCAGGGAATTACTAAATGATAAAGCTCTGTACATGTTGTATAACACAATCATTGTTCCACATTTAATCTATTGCATTGATGTTTGGGGGAAAGCATGTAAAACATTTACAAAACCTATTTTTATTTTACAGAAAAGAGCTGTAAGAATTATCACCAGAAAGCATTACAGTCACCCATCAAGCACATTATTTTATCAACTGAAGTTATTGAAGTTCCATGATTTGGTAGATTATAGTATTTTATCAGTTATGTATAGGGCTCAAAATAACACATTACCATTAAATATCCAAAGAAATTTTGTTAAAAGACAAAGTTGTTATAATTTTAAGGGGATAGAGATATTTGTCAAACCAACATTCAGAACTAGTCTTCTTGGAAAAAAATTGCGACCACCAGGGCTCTCATTCCCCCTCCAACTCATGACCCATCCATCCCACCTCAATCTGTAGCTCCTTTTGACTATTTTGAACCCATCACTCTATCTTCTCTAGAGCAGGTCATGTGCAACTTGAAACCTTCTGGTTCCCCTTGGATGTGGTCCCCCCTCGACTACTAAAGGAGGTGTTTCCAACTCTAGGTCCGTCCACTCTTGCTATAGTAAACAATAGATTATCCACTGGCGTGGTGCCAAAAACCTTTAAACATGCTGCTGTCCAGACTCTCCTGAAAAAAAAAAGACAAACCTTGACCCCTCAGTCGTTTCCAACTTCCGGCCTGTCTCCAAACTCCCATTTGTTTCTAAAATATTGGAGAAAACAGTTGAGTCCCAGTTGAAGTGCTTCCTGGAGGATCATGCCATCTTAGAGCTATTCCAATCTAGTTTTAAACGTGTCCACAGCACTGAAACTGCCCTTTTGAAGGTTTTTAATGACATCTTCAGATCCACAGATACCGGTGATTCTGTGCTGCTTGTCCTGTTGGACCACACAGCTGCCTTTGACACCATCGACCATGAGATCCTCATTGCTAGGTTGGAGCAGTGGGTGGGCATCACAGGGTCAGCCATCAATTGGTTCAGATCCTACCTCACTGACAGATTCTTTTGTATCTCCATCAAGGATTTTAGATCTGCAGCGACAGAGCTTAAATGGAGGGTTCCACAGGGTTCTATCCTGGGTCCCCTCCTATTCTCTCTATACCTGCTGCCACTTGGTGATATTTTCCGGAAACACAACATACCCTTTCACTTATATGCCGATGACTGACAAATTTACTTCCCCCTAAGACAAGACACAATGTTACATGCTCTATTCAACCTCTGCTCGACTGCCTGGCTGACATCAGGGACTGGATGGCTTTAAACTTCTCAAGTTTCGATGAAAAGAAGTCTGAAGTCATGTTGTTCCCTCCCAATGACACGATCACAAACCACTGCATCGACCTTTCCACTCTATCCCTGTCAGAAAAACACAGAGTCACTAATCTGGGCGTGATAATGGACCCTTCCCTGAAACTTAACAATCATGTAAACATGATTTAACAATCATGTTTCTTCCAACTGAGGCGGCTGTCTAAAATGAAGCCCATATTGTCCAAAAATAACCTGGAGACAGTAATACATGCATTCATTACATCTAGGCTTGATCACTGCAATTCACTCCTGTTTGGTATCAGTCAGACCTCCATGGCACGACTACAACTTGTCCAGAATGCAGCAGCCCGATATTTAACCAGTACAGGCAAAAAAAGAGCACATTACACCAGTTTTGGCCTCACTGCACTGGCTACCAGTTCACCTTTGAATCCCGTTCCAAATACTCCTGTATGTCTACAAATCGCTGAACAGTCCCCCCCACCCCCTCTCTCTCTGATCTGCTACAACCATACAGGTCCTTCTCAAACAATTTGCATATTGTGATAAAGGTCATTATTTTCCATAATGTAATGATAAAAATGAAACTTTTTTATATTTCAGATTCATTGCACACCAACTGAAATATTTCAGGTCTTTAATTGTTTTAATACTGATGATTATGGCATACAGCTCATGAAAACCCAAAATGCCTGTCCCAAAAAATTAGCATATCATGGAAAGTTTCTCTAAACAAGCTATTAACCTAACCATCTGAATCAACGACGTAACTCTAAACACCTGTAAAAGATTCCTGAGGCTTTTAAAAACTCCCAGCCTTGTTCATTATTAAAAACCGTAATCATGGGTAGACTGCCGACTCGACTGCTGTCCAGAAGGCCATCATTGACACCCTCAAGCAAGAGGGTAAGACACAAGAAAGAAATTGCTGAACAAATAGGCTGTTCCCAGAGTGCTGTATCAAGGCACCTCAGTGGGAAGTCTGTGGGAAGGGAAAAGTGTGGCAGAAAACGCTGCACAACGAGAAGAGGTGACCGGACCCTGAGGAGGATTGTGGAGAAGGGCCGATTCCAGACCTTGGGGGACCTGCGGAAGCAGTGGACTGAGTCTGGAGTAGAAACATTCAGAGCAATATGCTAATTTTTTGAGAAGGACCTGTATGTTCCACCACGTTCCCTTAGGTCAGCGGACCAGTTGCTCCTCACAGTTACAGGAAGTCGTCTTAAGCGCAGAGGTGACAGGGCCTTCTCTGTAGCAGGACCAAGACTTTGGAATGAGTTATCTCTGCTTGTCAGACTGGCCCCCTCCTCCTCGGTTTTCAAATCCCATTTAAAAACCCACTACTATTCAGTAGCTTTCAACACCAGAGGATCTGTGTTGTGAACTTGTACACTCCACACTGGTTTGTCGTCTTATTTATTATCTGCATCATTTTTATGTCTATATTTTTGATTTACTTCATTTTGTATATTGCTTCGTGTGTTGTCTGTTGTTCTGTCTGTACAGCACTTTGGTTGGCCTTGTAGCCGTTTTAAGTGCTCTATAAATAAAATGGTATGGTATAGTAAGACTGATGGGCACGGGTCCAGGCAACATCTTATACTTGGAACGTGCTTGTCCAAAGATCTTCTCAACGTGTTTGTGAACTGCTGCGAGTCTTCAGGCGTCTTCCAGCTCAACTGCACCCAGCAGCTTTTTGCTCCGTGTGAATGTCGGCGTTTCAACTTTAGAACAGTACAGTCCAACTTGGTTCTGGATGGTGACGTCACGGTCAGCAAGGATTGCATCTCCAGGAAGAAGCTGATCCAAAAAGCCACTGTTTGATGTAATCAGGTGACAAGCAGATGACAAGGGGTCCTGGCTCTTCTTCCCTGGTAAAACAATTCAGTAGTTTAAAAGAAATATATAATGCTTAAATGGTCATTTCATCAATGTCAATTCACATTTATTTATATAGCACATTTAAAACAGTAACTATTATCAAAGTGCTTACCAAAAAAGATCACAGCATCAAATATTAATAACATATTACAGCAACATGAATAAAAGCATAAAAACAATGAAATATAATGAGAAACAATGAAATACTAAATCAAATCACCCTGCATTAAATGTCAGGGAGTAAAAGCAAAATGGATGAACACAACAATCAACAACGAAATACCAAATGAGATCACACTGTGTTAAATGCAAAAGAGTACAGATGTGTTTTGAGGAGAGATTTAAAAATAGAGAATGAGGTGGCCTGTCGAATGTTGATGGGCAGATTATTCCAGAGTTTAGGGCCCATGACTGAAAACGCCCGATCTCCTCTGAGCTTCAGCTGGTTTTTGGTACGGACAAAAGCAGCTGGTCTGATGATCTCAAGGCCCGAGAAGAAGTATAAGGATGAAGGAGGTCGGAGAGGTATGAAGGTGCAAGGCCATTAACACACTTAAATGTCAGCAGAAGAATCTTAAAATCAACTCTGACACGCACAGGAAGCCAGTGAATAGAGGTCAGGGCTGGAGTAATGTGCTCAAACCTGTGAGTTCCTGTTAGTAGCCGAGCTGCAGCATTTTGGACAAGCTGGAGACGTGAGAGAGAGACCTGACTGACCCCAGCATAAAACGAGTTACAGTAGTCCAGCCGGGTTGTAACAAATCCATGGACTAACTTTTCAAGGTCGGATCTGGACAGGACAGACTTGAGCTTAGCTATCTGCCTTAGCTGAAAGAAGCTTTTTTGAAGAACAGAGTTTATCTGCTTATTAAACTTAAAGTCCGAGTCTAAAACTATCCCGAGATTGGTAACAGACTGTTTTAGATATGGCTGAAGGGAGTCCAGGTTTGCAGGATCAGTGACAGAGCTAGGGTTAAACACAATGACCTCAGTCTTCTGATCATTAAAACTCAAAAAGTTCGCAGCCATCCAATCTTGATGTCATCAAGACATTTTAACTAAGGGTGAATGGAGGAGGAACTGTTAGGTGTTAACGGCAGATAAATCTGAGAGTCATCAGCATAACAATGAAAGGAAAGACGATGTTTCCTCAGGATAGACCCTAAGGGGAGGAGATACAAAGAAAACAGAAGGGGTCCGAGAATGGAGCCTTGCGGGACCCCGCAGGAAAGAGGCACTGAAGTAGGTAGTTTTAGCAAAATTAACACAGAAACTCCTGTCGCTCAGGTATGAATGGAACCATTCTAACGCTGCACCAGTAATCCCAACCCAGTGTTCTAGCTGGGATAGAAGGATACTGTGGTCCACAGTATCAAATGCAGTGGTAAGGTCAAAGAGTACAAGGACTACAGACTGACCAGAGTCATTTACCAGAAGAATGTCGGTGCAGATCCTAACTAAGGCTGTTTCGGTGCCGTGTAGTTTCTTAAAGCCAAACTGAAAGATCTCAAGAATAGAATTTCCACTCAAGAACTCATTTAATTGAGTGAAAACTATTTTTTCTAGGATCTTAGAAAGAAAGGGAAGTTTGGAGATGGGTCTGAAGTTTGAGCGGGTTGAAGGGTCAAGTCCGGGTTATTTTATTAAAGAAGTTACCACTGCATGTTTAAAAGCATCAGGAACTACACCTGTAGCCTTACTGCTGTTTATAATGTCAAGAACAGAGGGTCCAATGGAGGGTAGGACTTATTTAAAAAAATGATGCAGGGATGGGGTCAGCAGGGGAACCTGAGGGTTTCATATGACCAATGACATAATTTAGAAATGAGAGGAAAATGGGTTCAAACTGGTTAAAGATTGATGTGGAGGGGACAAAGACAGAGGGGTCAGCTGTGGTGTAAGGAATTAGTGACCTGATCGACTCAACTTTTTTAACCAAGAAACTGGCAAAGTCGTCACACATAACTGCAGAGGCCTCCCTGTTGGCAGACTGAGGCACGGTTAAAATGGAGTTAATGGTGTTGAAAAGAACGCAGGGATTGTGGCTGTTTGAGGCAATGATTTGGGAGAAATATTTGCTTTTTTTCTGATTTTTTCAGTGGCCTGGTACTCTTTGTAACACGATTTTAGCATGATAAAAGAAACGTGAAGTTTGTCATTCTTCCATTTACGTTCGGCTTTTCTGCATTGACGTTTGGCTGCTCGAGTGATCTCATTCATCCAAGGGTGTGGAGTGCGCTTTGAATACCTAATTTTTAATGGTGCAACTAGGTCAAGCACCTTAGCACAGGTCTCTTGATGTACAGTGACTAGCTCATGGGTGTTGATGTAAGAGGATTCACAGTCTGAGAGAGAGTTTTTAGTAAAAGCAGATGAAAAGAGCACAGTAGTGGAAGGGTTAAATATTTGACAAGGCCTAGCTGGAGGCGGAGGGGGTCTGGACTCGTTGACAAAAGAAGTGTTGAAAGAAATGGGTTTGTGGTCAGAGAAAACTGCATCCCCAATTTCTAACTCAGAAACAGATAAACCAAAGGTTAATACTAAATCCAGTGTGTGGCCATGCTGGTGAGTTGGTCCTGCAACATTCTGTACAAAGTTCAGAGACTGGATCAGATCTAGAAAGTCCTGAGTCAGCGGCTTTTCAGGGCGACAGACATGTATATTGAAATCTCCCAGAATCAAAACCCGATCATATCTGAGCAGAATCCAAGTTAAAAAGTCAGAGAGTTCAGCCATGAAGTCCTTATTATATTTGTGTCAGAATCAGAATCAGTTTATTATCGCCATGTCAATGAACGAGGTTCACAAACTAGGAATTTGCTTCGATATAAGGTGCGAATAGTAATAAAGTAAAATAAAGTAAAAATAAAGGGTTAGGGTTAGGTTAGGGTGTGGCCTGTATAACACAGCAGAAAAAACAGGATTTGAACGGCCCACCTCAAAACACAGCAGTTCGAAGCTCAAAAAATTAGCTGGTATTTGTACCAGTTTGCAGTTCCATCATTTTTTGAAAATAGCTAATAATCCACCACCTTTGCTTGATGTTCTCGGAGCATTAAAATAAGAACAGTCCGGTGGTAAAATTTCAGACGGGGCCATGAACTCACCACAGGAGAGCCACGTCTCGGTCATGCAGAAGTAGTCCAGACCGGTGGAGGAGAAAAAGTCCTTCAAGATGAACGTTTTATTAGCCAGAGATCTGGCGTTTATCAGTGCAATCCTTGTAGGAATCACAGCAGAAGTTGTCCATGAAGTTAAGACCAACGGTCTCAGATTTGTGGAGTTCGACCCGCGACTCCAACGACAGGAAGCCCAGCTGCAGCAAACAGGTCTGCTGTGGAAGCGCGATCCAACCCGTGGGACTGGGAGGGACTCAGGTGGATCGGCGCAGCGCCAGGACAGGTGATTTAAGATGTGGTCCTCGGTTGAAGAGGAAGCTACAGCAGCAGCCCGGCAGGCTTTGATCCTCCCAAGACGTTCGGCCCATTTTCCACGGCGCCTGGATCGATGTCTTCGAGCAGGCAGGATACCACGGCGGAGGTACACAGGAACGTCTTCAAGCAGAGGTGGGGGTCCAAGAGGGGGTCCAGAGTTATCAGAGTCAGAGTTTCTTTATTGTCATTCGCACCTCATGTGGTACATGTGGTGGAGCAAAATTATGTACACGGGGTCCCAGTTACATCCAACAATAAAATATATAAGAAAAACAGTAATAACATCTAAGATATGAACTAAGAAAAACATCAACTAAATATACACTAAGCACTCATAACATAAAAACATTGAACATCAGCACAAACATGAACATGAGTCTGTGAGCAGATGTGAACGCATGAACACATCAACATTTAAACAGATCAGCAGCAACATGAAACAGATCAGCAGCAACATGATATGGTTTTTCACAGTGATTATTCTAGTTAGAGATTCATGAGCCTAACAGCCTCAGGGTAGAAGCTGTTCCTCAGTCTAGTGGTTCTACACTTAATGCTCCTTAACCTCCTTCCTGAGGGGAGTGGGGCAAAAAGTGTGTGTGCTGGGTGAGTGGGGTCCTTCATGATGCAGGTGGCCCTCTTCCTGCATCTGGAGGTGTAGATGTCTGTGACGGTGGGGAGGCTGATTCCGACAGATTTCTGTGCAGCCTTCACCACTCTCTGCAAAGCTTTTCTTTCTGCAGCTGTGCAGCCTCCATGCCACACATTGATGCTCGAGCACAGGATGCTCTCCACTGCACACCTGTAGAAGGAGGTGAGGACTGAGCTTCCCAGACCAGCTTGCCTCAGCCGTTTGAGGAAGTAGTCTCTGATGAGCTTTCTTGATCAGGCTGGTGGTGTTGTTGCTCCAGCTGAGGTTGTCATTCATGTGTACACCCAAGTACTTGTAGCTGGAGACCACTTCCACCGCAGATCCTCTTATGTTCAGGGGGGTGTAG
>NC_056510.1:140042-142165 GCF_014905685.2 Nematolebias whitei
ACTGAGGATGTGTATTGGTCAAGATCAAGCGAACCTCCATTTTCAGCAGCTTCTCTGAAAACCTGCCAGTCTGTTCGATCAAAACAATCTCTCAGTATGGGGCCACTGTCCTGGATCCAGCATTTAACTTTCTTTTGTACCGGTCTGGAGCGTCTCAGCGGGAGCATGTAAGCAGGAGCCAGGAAGATTGAGATGTGGTCTGACAGTCCTAGGTGGGGGCGGGTTTCGGCTTTGTATGCATCTTTTACGTTCATGTAAACACGGTCCAGCGTGTGGTCTCCACGTGTCGGAATCGCCACATGCTGATTAAAGCTTGGGAGACAGTCCTTTAGATTCACGTGGTAAAAGTCTCCGGCTACCACGTAAAGAGCCTCGGGGTGTTTGTTCTGCAGCGAGCTGATGATATCATGAAGCTCCTGCAGTGTTTCATTAGCATTAGCGTCCGGAGGAATGTAGACGACAGTGATGAAAGTCACCGTGAACTCTCGGGGTAGATAATGTGGCCGACATTTCACTGTTATTTGCTCCAAAGCCTTCGAGCATGAGCTATTTACAACAGTACAGTTCGTGCACCACTTTTCTATGATCATTATGATAAAACAAAGCGAGACTGGTGGCAGATTGATGGAAATTTAGGAGTTGATGACGTTCATAAACCAGCAGTGAGTCGATGTTGTAGGTGAAAAATGACAAAAACAGAAAAAACACAATCACTGCAGACAGAGGTGGAGGGCAGGCTATGCACAGCGGCGCCATCTTCCCGGAAGACATGCAGACATGTTCCTGTTTTTGGTTTTCTACAGTCACCTTATAATCTAGCCGTTTTTGTTACCTTTTTTTTGCCATCTTATTTGTAAAAAAATAAAAATAAATTCTGTATGCCTTTTTATAACTGTTTTATGTTGTCACTGTTGTCATCATTCTTTGTTGAAATCAGGTATCTCTGTAAATGAGTCCTCGAGTCTCAATGGGATTAACCTGTAGAAATAAAGGTTGAATGAAAAAAAATTACACTGGTGCTTATCATTTTAAAACAGCAATATGCTTGATAGTATGAAATAAAATATGCACCAATAAACGAGTAAATTCAGATTATTAAGTGAACATACCAGTCTGGATATTCTATATGCATATCCATTTTATATCAAATTCACTTTTTGTCAGAGTACACACTTGAATTTTAACGAATGGAGTAATATTAAGTATCAGTACTCTTACATGATTACAATTTTTAGTTATGCTACACACAGTGAGTTACTTCACTAAATGAAGAACAAACATGATTTAAGTGAAAATGGACCAGATATAGTTTGTTAAAGTGATAATTCTTGTTTGAACACATGTTTTGTTGTTTTCATGTTAGCTTCATCTGCTGTGACATTTGGAGGTTCAAAAATACAGAAAACACATTATATTGTCACTGAAAGTACCAGGACTTCATTTGTAAAACAACTGATGCCAAACACAAACAGCAGGCGGTCGTGGGGGGATGTCCATGGTTCCTTCCCCAGAAAATTTGTAATAAAAGAGATGCCATTTCCTGCATTTTGGTGTATTTTAACAGGTTGTTAAACATCTGTAAACATTTGATTAAACTGATTAAAAACAAATGACGAAGCTCAATGAGACTAACTGTAGCGACTTCGATCCACAACAAGTCGCTGCCGGCTGAGAAGTTTGCTCTGTGACGCGTCCATTAATCCATGCTGAGTCCACCTTGTATTTTGTGTATTTATTAAAACAAACACAATTACTTTTGCAACCAGCAAACAGCGTCTGTATTCATTTACATGTTGGTCGGTTTGACTGACAAAGATATTGATCAAAAATTAAGTTTCTAAATTGTCCCTCAGTGACTTACGGTCAACAGAAAAGTTTGCCAGAGACTCGACTAACCCAGCACCTGGTGCAATTACTCAGATCAGCTAAGTAATGTGTGACCACGCCCCTCATGCACGCCCCTGCAGTGCTGGAAAATCTAAACACCTGTGCCACCATAAACAACACAACACCTAACAGTCATTTTGGCTATTACACTAACAACCTGTAGAAATAAATTACTATTTTAGAGAGCTGTGAATTATAGCAGCTCTAATTCTGTCAAACATTCCCCCCCCCCCCCC
>NC_056510.1:142265-150471 GCF_014905685.2 Nematolebias whitei
AAATTCAATGCACGACATTTACACAGTCAGAAAAATGAAGAACTCGCAAAATGTATGAATATATCCTGAATATGTCATACTACATCAACAACATTTCTCTTTGTATAATTATTTTGCACACAATTCTTTTCATACAGAGCTCCCAAAATATTCATAAACTCATCATATGATCTGTTCACATCATCAACATACACGTCTTTCCAGCTTTGTTTATGTAAATCATCTTTTAATTTGTCCATTGCTTTTTTTGATGTGTTTATTGTTTTTTTCTTAATTGTGATTTCTTTTGTAATGCTTTGATCATTTTTATAAATCATGAAAACTGGTAAATGATCACTCAAATCACTCGTTCAAATACCTCCCATCACATCCCCATTTGTTACATTTGTGAAAATATTATCGATTATTGTAGCACTATGAGTTGTAATTCTTGTTGGTTTTGATATTAACGGATAAAGATTTAAACTATACAATGAATTTGTAAATGTACTGATGTTATTTGAATCTGTTTTATTTCCCAGGTCAATATTAAAGTCTCCACAGAAAAAAATGCTTTTATTAAAACTCTTGTCCAATAGTTGTACGATTTTATCAGTGAATATTTCTATATTTGATCCTGGAGATCGATATACACAACTTATCAACATGTTTTTATCATTCTTGTTTATTATTTCTATTGTTATTATTTCCATGATATTATCAACAACTATTGACATTTCATTAATTAATTTACATTTTATTTCATTTTTAACAAATAGAGCCACTCCACCACCTCTTTTGTTGCTTGTGTTCACATGATATAATTCATACCTTCCATGTGAACATTAGCTGTGTTTTCATCGTTGAGCCATGTCTCTGACAGTGCTATTATTGTAAAAGTTCTGTTTAGCTGTTTTAAATAAGCTGTTATTTTGGATATATTTGCATTTAAACTTCTACTATTAAAGTGAATAATAGAGAAACCTCCATTCTTTATATTGATGTCATTAAACTGTTCTTCATTGTAATATTCACAGTCTTTTATTACAGGGAAAAATTTGTATCAATCACATCTTCAACATTGTATATTTTAAACTCTAAGTCTTCGTATGTTGCCATATTTTAATGTATTTGTTTGTTTTATATTTTGTTAATTTCTTGTTTGTGAAGTTATGTCAATGATTTATCATCTGTCATCTCCTGAGCTTATTTTAGTTTTTCCAGATCTTTCAGGTCTTTTATTATTTTAGCCTGAGATCTTTCCTGTGTTTTGATCCAGACGTTTCCATTTCTTGTCCAAGTTGATGCTATTTTTTTCTGTTTTTTTAACAACCTTGCTTCTCGTGCAATATTTCCATTTTTTTTAGTTAGGTGTTCGTTTATGTAAACATTTGTTCCCTTCAGTTTTTTTGCTTGCATTGTTACCTTGCTTCTTGATTTCCTGCTAATGAACTTGATGACTATGGATGGTTTGGCTTTATCTGATTTGTTGGGCAGGGTGTGACAGATTGAAATGTCCTCATGTTCGATGTCAATGTCTTTGTTTTGTAAAAAATTCACTACTTGTTCCTCCAGAGTCTGTAGTTCTTCCTGTGGTGCATCTTCTGTAGTGCTAGTACCAGCAACAACTCTTGCATAAGTTCGGTTCCTAACTTCCAGTCCCGTGATCACAAAGTTGTCTAGTCTTGTGTATTGTTCCAAGTCTTCTACTTTCTGTTCCAGTTCAGCTATTTTTCTGTCTTTATTAGTCATCAGTTCTTTCAACTGTCTCACTTCTTCAGACAGTCCTGTCAGTAAGTCACATTTAGCTGATACTTTAGTCACATCAGCACTCAATTTAGTCAGTTCAGCACTCAATTTAGTCAGTTCAGCACTCAAAAAGTTCAAAGATTTTTTAACTTCCTCCATATCTTCTGAAATATTTTCCGACTTTTGTCTCTTATCTCTGTGTTTGCTCGGCATTACTCACGATACTTCTGGATTATTGGTCTCAACTCTCAGAAGTACAAGATCCAGCCACAAGGTTCACAGGCTTATGTTGTTAGCCACAAGGTTCACAGGCTAGTGTTGTTAGCTTATGTTGTTAGCCACGAGGTTCAAAGGCTAGTGTTGTTAGCTTATGTTGTTAGCCACGAGGTTCACAGGCTTATGTTGTTATCCGAGGCCTAGCGGCAACAACCTCCAGGTCCCACGCGGTACCACGATTCACTCGGTCCAGAAGTTCGCAGCCCTAACGGTGACAGACCAGGTCCCGGTTTCAACAGCTCCCAGATCCGACTGCTGTAGCTCGGCTCCCTCGGCCTCAGCTGCTCGCAGGTCTAATCGGCGGCAGACCGGTTCTCTGCTGCAACAGCCCCCAGGTCCGACAGCTGCAGCTCGGCTCCTTCGGTTCCAGAGGCCCGCAGGTCCAAACGGCGGCAGACCGGGTCCCGATTGTAACAGCACCCTGATCCGACAGCTGCAGTTCGGCTCCCTCGGTTTCCAGTGGCTCGCGGTCCAAACGGTGGCAGAGCGTGTCTTCGCTGTGACAACCCCCAGGTCCTCTCACTCGATCTAACGGCTAGCGGCGGTAGCACTCACCCGGCCTCACTGGTCGAAGCAGCTCCCAGGCCGGCACGTTAGCTCAACTCGTGGCTCAGCTTCCACGGTTCAGAGCGCGAGGACTAACTTCTTCCACCTGTTCTATATATATATATATATATATATATATATATATATATATATATATATATATATATATACATACACATATATATACATACACATATATCCAAGTTTGAAGTCAGTTTGTATAGTTAGTTAGAGATGGTCAGGAGCTCAAGTCAACACGTCCTACTCCATCTCCGCCATCTTTATCAATTCCAACATCCATTTTACATCTTTACCCAAACAAAAAAATGTGGTGTCATCTGCAAGAAGGACACATTTGAGGAGTCCTGATACATTCACTAAATCATTCACATATAAAATAAATAACTTTGGTCCAAGTACAGAGCCTTGAGGAACTCCACAAGTGATATTGCAGAGGTCAGATTTTACGCCATTTATTTGTACAATCTGTTTCCTATCTTTCAAATAGCTAGATACCCAGTGTAATGCTGGTCCTCCTATACCATATTTATTAAATTTTTCAAGGAGAATAGTGTGATCAATAGTATCAAATGCTTTTTTTAAATCAACAAAAATACTAACACAATATTGTTTTTGATCGATATAAGGATACTGTGGTCAACAGTATCAAAAGCAGCAGTAAGGTCCAGGAGTACAATTACCACAGATTGACCAGAATCATTTGATATCATAATATCATTACAAACCCTTACTAATGCTGTTTCAGTGCTGTGGAGTTGCTTAAAACCAGACTGAAAAATCTAGAAAATTCTGTTCTCATTCAAAAACTTGTTTAATTGAATGAAAACTATTTTCTTCAGGATTTTGGACAGGAAGGGAAGTTTCGAGATTGGTCTGAAATTTGAGCAAGTCAAAGAGTCAAGTCCGGGTTTCTTAATTAACGGATGAACTACTGTATGTTTGAAAACATCGGGAATCACACTTGTCACAATATTACTATTTATAATAGTAAGAACAGAGGGTCTAATCGTGGGTAGAACTTGTTTGAAAAACGATGAAGGAATGGGGTCAGCAGGGGAACCGGAGGGTTTCATCTGACCAACGACTTTGTTTAGAAATGGGAGTGAAATGGGTTCAAACTGTTTGAAGACAGCTGAGCAAGGGACAAAGACAGAGGGGTCAGTTGTGGACTGGGGGATGGATGACCTAATCAACTCTACTTTATCAGCAAAGTATCTGGTAAAGTCGTTGCAGATGTCAACGGAGGCCTCCATGCTGGCAGACCGAGGCACGTTTAAAATGGAATTTACGGTATTAAAAAGAACACGGGGATTATGACTCTTTGAAGCAATGATTTGGGAGAAGTATTTGTTCTTTTCAGATTTAACGATGCTCTGATAATCTTTCAAACACGTTTTTAACATAATAAAAGAAACCTGTAATTTGTCCTTTTTCCACTTGGGTTTCAGCTCTCCTGCATAGACGTTTGGCTGCTCGAGTGGTCGCGTTCAACCAGGGGTGTGGTGCCCGCTTTGGTCGCCTGATTTTTAGCAGGACCACGAGGTCTAAAATCTTAGAGCAGATCACATCATGCCTACTGAGCAGCTCCTGCGTATTAATACAGGCAGAGGTTTCAGGGACTGAGGCAGCATCAGTAATGAATGCAGAGGAAAAAAGAGCAGCGGTTGAAGAGTTAAATATCTGACAACTCTTGGCTGGAGCGGGGGATTTAGATTCATGAATAACAAAGGTTTCGAATGAAATGGGTTTGTAATCTGAAACAATAGCATCCCCAATTTCCAGATTAACCACAGATAAACCACGAGACAGAACTAAATCAAGTGTATGGCCCTGTTGATGAGTTGGACCAACAACATATTTTGCACAAGGTTGAAAGATTGGATCAGATTTAGAAACTTCTGCACCAAAGGCTTGTCAGGACAGCAAACATGTACGTTAAAGTCCCCCAGAATCAAGACCCTGTCGTTATTGAGCAGTATTCCAGACAGAAAATCAGAAAAATTGCTTATAAAGTTTTTGTTGTACAAGGGTGGTCTGTAGATCAGGCTGCACAGTGTTGGGTTGGAGCAGCCCAGCTCAAAATACAGCAGTTCAAAACTCTGAAAAGCTACAGCCTGTAGCTGTCTGCAGTTCCAGAGTTTTTTAGAAACTGTTAATAATCCACCACCCCTACCAGAAGTCCTTGGAGCATTGAAAAAGACACAGATGGTTTGAGAGGGGGGTGAAAGAAGCAGTTTATGTAAAAAGAGAAAAGCCGTCTCTTAACAAGAGGAGGAGGCCTCAGATTTCCACTTTCAAAAACCTATAATGCAACTTTAAGACTGATTCCCAGCCAGTTTTCACACCTGATGGGAACAGAGGGGTCTCATCTGTGAATTAGAGTAACAAAGACTTTAAGAAGCCCCCTACTGTTAAGGTGTGGAGGTGTGACTTGTCAAATCTACATATGCGTGTGTGTCTTATCTCACTCAGCCTTATAACCTGAATCTCTCACTCACTGCTCATTGAATTGAGAAAGCTCCTCGGATGAGGAGCGAAAAGTCTTCTGTTACAATTAAAGTCCAGTTGTTTTTGTATTGAACGCTTTTTGAATTCATCATGCCCTGGATGACTGAGAATCTTCACCAGCATATTAAAAAAGGCACAATCCACCGGCAAAAGTTCTGAAAAAACACTTAACTCATCAGGGACGAGCCAGGTCTCTGTAACAAACATGAAGTCCAGTCCATTGGAGCAGAAGAAGTTGTTTAAGATGAATGTTTTATTTGCCAGTGACCTCGCATTCAGCAGAGCAATCTTGGTAGGACCAGTAGCTGAAGGGAAAGCTGCGCATGGAGCACAGACCAACTGTTTTAAATTTTTGGAGTTTGAACTGCGCCTCCTAGGACCAGAGACGCCGCAGCTGCGCGCGCCCGCGGCGTGGGCCAGGATCGACTATAAGGATCAGGCAGGACCCAGCAGGATCAGCGAAGCACCCGGACCTGCGAATATCTAGCAGATGGTCGGCAGGAGATGATGCAGCAGACAGTCCGAAGTTGGTTAAGTTCCACTGGAGACGGCCAAAACCGCCGCAGCTGCCCGGTGCACGTTCCATGCCCGGCCACCTGTAGCAGGCTGGAGTTGAGCGGATCAGTGAAGCATCCGGATGGACAGTTTAACATCTGATGGTCAGCAGCAGATGGCGAAGCAGCAGAGGATATCCTGATGCATGCTCAATAATCCAGGTAGAAAAATCTTAAAAAGTTCAATCTAGTCCTCTGGACATTCAAAAAAACAAAACAAAAAAATGTAGATGCGTTTAGTCTTTCATCCGAAAGACTTTCTCAGTCTGATGTGCTGTATTCAGCTCTGTCTCTTAAATAGCACCTTCTCAGAGTGGATCAACCAGTTTGCTGCTGACAACCAAAACCAGCTGATCACATGGTCAAGAAGGACCATCAGCCTAA
This sequence comes from Nematolebias whitei, assembly GCF_014905685.2. Taxonomy (NCBI): domain Eukaryota; kingdom Metazoa; phylum Chordata; class Actinopteri; order Cyprinodontiformes; family Rivulidae; genus Nematolebias; species Nematolebias whitei. The sequence goes on from NC_056510.1 coordinate 148,283, forward strand.
AAATGGATCATTAGCACACTGATGGCTGTTTACTACTCCCAGGAGGCTGAGTGATACTAGCAATAACAGCATTGTAAGAGGGGGACAGTTGAACCCGGAGGCTTCCCCCCCGTTTAATGATGGACGGTTTCTTTTCACAAAGATGGCCTCCTTTACTCCTCTCTCAAACCATTGTTCCTCTCTGTCCAGGATGTGAACATCTTCATCCCTGAAAGAGTGACCGCTGGCCTGGAGTTCAGACCGCAGAATCCTGGCCTGATGATGTTGATCTTCTGTGCTGGGCCATCCCTTTGGCCAGTGGCTGTTTAGTTTCCCCGATGTAAGACTGATCACAGCCCTCCTGACACTGAACAACATACACAATATTACTCTGTTTGTGTCGGGGGACTGGATCTTTGGGATGAACCAGTCTTTGCCGTAATGTATTTTGGGGTTTAAAAGCCACTGGGACGTTATGTGTAGAAAATAATCGTCTCAGTTTCTTTGATACTCCCTCAACATACAGAATTACCACTGGTTCCTCCTTTTCACCTGATGGCTGACTGGAGTCCTGTTTGGGTTTCTTTTCTGCTTTCAGGAAGGCCCAGTTAGGATATCCACATTGCTCTAGAGCCTGTCTTGTGTGGGATTTCTCCTTCTGCCTGGCTCCTGAGCTAGTGGGGACGCTGTCTGCTCTGTGATACAGAGTCCTGATGACTCCTAACTTGTGCTCCAAAGGGTGACTCATCATCAGATATCCAAGACTCTGTGATGTAGAGAAAATCCAACTGTTCGTCTTTAAAAAAGTAATTGAGGATACTATTGTGGACATCTGCTGGTGTTTACTGAATGTAACAACAGTCAGATGTTAGATACAGAGTAGGGATGTGCGATATGGCATAAAATTCATATCCTGATATCCATTGTGATGAGAAGCTACACGCTAACTACATCCTTTTTTTTTTTTGCCAACCTTAGGGTGTCGCTTCATGTAGTTTCTCAGAACAGCACATCCCTACTCTGTATCTAACATTTGACTGGGATGTGCGATATGGCATAAAATTCATATCTTGATATCTATTAGTGATGAGAAGCTATATGCTAACTACGGCCGGCTAGCTTCGCTACTTTAGCTCTCAAAGAAAACAGACTTTAACACCATTTACGCAGTTTTCAACTCAAAAAAACTTAACGGTAAATATCGCTTTTTACTTCCACAGATAACTTAGCTCAACTAGAACACGTAGTAGAACAGGAAGCCATGGCAAAAACAAGCTAGGAAAACAGTCGATGTCACTCCTTTCAACTGCAATTGTCCTTCAATTCCGACGTCCGTCATGGCGTCTCGACGTGATTTGCTGACTGACGTATGTGACGTAGTTGCAAAGGGTCAATAGAATGTGGAGTTGCCAGGTAAAAGAGGAAGATCGAGAAAGTTCATGGACATAGTGAACGAGAATATGCAGAAGGTTAGTGAGACAGAGGAGGAAGATGGGTTCAGACAATGTGACCTGTTTAAGACAAATCCGGGAATTTGTTTCAGTTGATGCCATGTGACTTGTTTCATACTCGTTATCTTGTTGTTTCAGGTGGATTCTCAGCAGATGAGCTTCTCAAACTGTGGAAAGGTCTGTTCTACTGTCTGTGGATGCAGGACAAACCTCTGCTGCAGGTGTGTGACAACGGACCACAGATACACCTGTCATGACATGAAGATGTTCAAACAATAGTCTCAATATAATAAAGTTTGTTTAAGTAGTTGTAAGAGAATAATTTGTTTAAAGAAAAAAATAGTAAAGTTGAGCATCTAAACATCTCACAAGGACAGACACCACTTTTGTTATTTACAACTAGATTAGTTGTAAATTTTATTCTGGACTCTGGTTCTGGTATCATTTTAAGATCAAACAAGCAAAATTAACAAACAAAAAAAACATATAAAAAAATTTTTGATCCTGTGGTTAAAATGGACTTTTAAGACTCCATTTTTTACCCTCCCAGACAACATGAAGCTGCAGCTGTGGTTTCCTCCGTCCCTGCTGTTTCTGTTCTTCTAAGATTTTTTTTCAAAACAATGAAGTCATAACCAGGGCTTAAAGCGCTCTGACCGGGGGCTGGATTTCTGGCTTGTGAGCGAGATAGCCCGCCGGTTTGCCTCAACTTAACTTTGGTTGATAGACAGGGATGATGATGATGATGATGATGATGAT